>NC_092335.1:343495000-344095000 GCF_046630445.1 Rutidosis leptorrhynchoides | reverse complement strand
GGTTCTACTTTCAAATCTAAAGCCCTTAGACCTAGTGAATTTGTCTCAAAGAAGACAGTTAGTTCATGTGCTAGGTCTTCACAGATTTTATCATCAGAAACAGGACATGCAGGTAAGGCAGGTAGAATTTGTTGCACTTCAAAAATTGGTGCATCAAACACCTCATCTATGGTAATAATGCTAGAACTAGGTTTGTTAAAATACTTCATTCTCAAGAATTAAAATGTATTTCTCTAGCATAAGTGTTGGAATATAAATCAATCTACGTTTAGACATATAATCAGCATTTTGCATATTGTGTTCATGTTCAACTAGCTCTTGTAAGAAACTAGGATGTGATTTACCCAATTTAGCATTAATCTTTTCATACATCAGGTTGATTTGATAATATTTCTTAGATGAACGATTAGCAATCACATCATCAAAATCAACATCAGATGAATGCACAAAATAATATGGTAAACCAGCTTGAAAATAATCTGAATGATATAATGTAGTGACCCGAACTTTTTCATGTTTATATATATTAAATAAAATTATTATTTACATGATTAAGTGTTCCAACATGTTAAGAAATCAAACTTGTTAAGACTTGATTCATTGAAATAGGTTTCATATAGACAATTGACCACCCAAGTTGACCAGTGATTCACGAACGTTTAAACTTGTAAAAACTATATGATGACATATATATGATTATATATATAGTTAACATGATATTATGATAAGTAAGTATCTCATTAGGTATTTTAACAATGAGTTATAAAATTGAGTTTATTGAATTAAGAAAATAGAAACGATATATAACGATTATCGTTATAACAACGTCTTACTAAATACATATGAATCATATTAAGATATTGATACACTATGTTTAATCACAATAAATGATAATTAAACATGTCATTAAGTGTATTAACAATGAACTACATATGTAAAAACAAGACTACTAACTTAATGATTTCGAAACGAGACATATATGTAACGATTATCGTTGTAAGAACATTCAACAGTATATATATCATACTAAGATATATTAATATATCATAATATCATGATAATGTAATAATTTAACATCTCTTTAGATATAATAAACAATGGGTTAACAACATTTAACAAGATCGTTAACCTAAAGGTTTCAAAACAACATTTACATGTAACGACTAACGGTAACTTAACGACTCAGTTAAAATGTTTATACATGTAGTGTTTTAATATGTATTCATACACTTTTGAAAGACTTCAATACACTTATCAAAATACTTCTACTTAACAAAAATTCTTACAATTACATCCTCATTCAGTTTCATCAACAATTCTACTCGTATACACCCGTATTCGTACTCGTACAATACACAGCTTTTAGATGTATGTACTATTGGTATATACATTCCAATGATTAGCTCTTAGAAGCCCATGTGAGTCACCTAACACATGTGGGAACCATCATTTGGCAACTAGCATGAAATATCTCATAAAATTACAAAAATATTAGTAATCATTCATGACTTATTTACATGTAAACTAAATTACACATCCTTTATATCTAATCCATATACCAACGACCAAAAACACCTACAAACACTTTCATTCTTCAATATTTTTCATCTAATTGATCTCTCTTAAGTTCAATCTTCAATTTCTAAGTGTTCTTCAAAAATTCTATAAGTTATAGTTTCATAAAATCAAGAATACTTCCAAGTTTGCTAGCTTACTTCCAATCTTGTAAAGTGATCATCTAACCTCAAGAAATCTTTCTTATTTACAGTAAGATATCTTTCTAATACAAGGTAATACTCATATTCAAACTTTGATTCAATTTCTATAACTATAACAATCTTATTTCGAGTGGAAATCTTACTTGAACTTGTTTTCGTGTCATGATTCTGCTTCAAGAACTTTCAAGCCATCCAAGGATCCTTTGAAGCTAGATATATTTTTCCCATTTCCAGTAGGTTTATCCACAAAACCTGAGATAGTAATGATGTTCATAACATCATTCGATTCATATATATAAAACTACCGTATTCGAAGGTTTAAACTTGAAATCACTACAACATAGTTTAGTTAATTCTAAACTTGTTCGCAAACAATAGTTAATCCTTCTAACTTGACTTTTAAAATCAACTAAACACATGTTCTATATCTATATGATATGCTAACTTAATGATTTAAAACCTGGAAACACAAAAAACACCATACAATCGGAGATACGCCGTCGTAGTAACACCGTGGACTGTTTTGGGTTTGATAATTAAAAACTATGATAAACTTTGATTTAAAAGTCGTTCTTCTAAGAAAATGATTTTTCTTATGAACATGAAACTATATCCAAAAATCATGGTTAAACTCAAAGTGGAAGTATGTTTTTAAAAATGGTCATCAAGACGTCGTTCTTCAACTGAAATGACTACCTCTTACAAAAATGACTTGTAACTTATATTTCTGACTATAAACCTATACTTTTTCTGTTTAGATTCATAAAATAGAGTTCAATATGAAACCATAGCAATTTGATTCACTCAAAACGAATTTAAAACAAAGAAGTTATGGGTAAAACAAGATTGGATATTTTTTTTGATTGTTGTAGCTACGGGAAATATTGTAACAATTCTATACAAATCATATCCTAGATAACTTATATTGTATTATACATGTATTCTAATATATTATGTAATCTTGGGATACCATAGACACGTATGCAAATGTTTTGACATATCATATCGACCCATGTATATATATTATTTGGAACAAACATAGACACTCTATATGCAGTAATGTTTGAGTTAGCTATATAGGGTTGAGGTTGATTCCAAAAATATATATACTTTGAGTTGTGATCTTGTAACACCCCGTTTTCCCGTGCGCGTCTAAAGATACGTACTTAATCAATAGTACGCTTATAACTTATTCATTATGTGATTAAATGAACTAAAGTGTTAGTTAGGTGTAAGTGCATATATGTATATGTGTGTATATATATATGGGTATATTTGAATGCGTGCATGTACGAGTATATGAATGTGACGTGATGGCATTGAGTCGTGTGAGACTTAAGGTTGAAGTTTATACATGCATAGGAAGGGTGAATGAGGTGTGCTAGTTGTTGAACCCTTAATTCATGTTAAATTGTCGAAGTGACCAGACCTAGGCTAACGCCGCGCCGCGACAAACGGGTCCGCGCCGCGATAATTGAAGCAAACCAGGATCAAAAATAGGGTTAAGAGTGATCATTTTTCCTTCGATTCGTCATGCCGCGACGAATGGCGCCGCGCCGCGGCATCCCTGCAGATCAGACTCCGAATTCTGCTCAAATAAAATATTGTTTAGGGGAAATTTGGTCTTTTTGCGTGTAGATCTGTTTGGAGCTTTTAATATCAGCCACTTGTTCTCCATTTCTTATTTCTTTTCCATTTTCTTTCACATTTTCCTCTCAAATCCTAAAACCCACTTAGATTAAACTCAAGATTTGAAGGTGAAGTTTTGTGAATCAATCCTAGAAGCAAGAATTAAAGTTGCTCTCCTTGTTATTAGCTACAAGAGGATAGTTTTGGTAAGTCTCAACTCTAAGTTTTGAGTTTCATTTAGTTTAAGCTAGGGTTTGGTTCATATGGGACTTGTGTGACCCATTTGAGGGTTAAATGAGTGGATTTTGGATTGGATTGTTAAAAGGAAACCCTAAATAGCTATTATCTAGGGTTTGGTCTTGTGATTTGAGGTTGTAAGTACTAAGTGATGTTGTTAGTCACTAATGCACTTTTAAAAGGATGAAAGAATTTTTAATGGGTAAGTTTGACTTGGTTTGTGAGTCAAAGAGTCAAAAGAGCACTAGTTGACCTAATCGGGTGAAATGGTTATGAAATACACCAAGTTTATGTTAGTTGATGTTAATAGACCCTAATCACTAGCCTTAAGTGATCTATGACGAGGCGTGGCCATTAATGGGCAGTTTTGGTGTAGTTGAGTCATTTAATGCAATCGGGTCATTAAATGCTCAAGGGTTAGAAGTTGACATTTAATTCAACTAGATTGTATGTTAATAAAATGCATAATGTAATAGGTAAGTTACATTGAAGGTTTGCAAGCTCAGTTAGCTTCCACAAGAGTCTTGAGGTGAGTGGAATGATTATGCATATGTGTATATAATGTATTTACTTGTACGAGATTCAATGTGGGTTTAAGTTCGGGCGGTCGATACCACATCGGGTCAATATATGATATGGGTTTAAGTTCGAGCATTCGATGCCATTTCATATATGTGTGTGGGCATGTAGTGTGGGTTTAAAGTTCGGGCGTTCGATACCACATTACACGTGATGGGTGGGTTTAAAGTTCGGGCGATCGATACCACTCTGGGGTTAGTGTTATAATTTGTTGTGCACTAACGGTTGTTGGGAACACCAATGGGAAATTCGAAGTACCATTCCTTGTACTATTGGTTAACCATGGCTATGTGTTTGTTGTGTGGTGTTTTCACATTATTCGAGTTATATATGTTATCATTGTGCTAGCTTGTGGTCTTGGAGATTTAGCGTCATGCCTTGCGTTGGTATGTCTTTTAAATTGCTAGCGTGTATGAGGTAATTGTGTATGTGATTGCATGTAAGTAGGTTATATATGTATATGTATAATTATTGCATTCACTAAGCGTTAGCTTACCCTCTCGTTGTTTATCTTTTTAGATGCAGGCGCAGTTAAGGGCAAGGGGGTTATCGAACATTAGGTGTTCCGTGATGATGCTTTGTTGGAGTTTTGATGTTGGCCTAACTATTTGGGTAGTTTAGTCCCAAACCATGCTCGAAGTGTCGTTTGGATTGTAAACTGTCATTTGTAATGGGTCAAACTTGTACTAAACTTTATTCGTGGCCCTCGTGCCTTTTGTAAACAATTAATTGTTGTGCGTTTTAAATGGAACCCGTGAAATGGGTTACATATTTATTTGGCGTGTAATTGTGTTGTAAAAAAAAAAATTTTATCGTATGGATTATGGGTTGGGATGTTACAAGTGGTATCAGAGCATGGTCTAAGGGATTTAGGTGACTTGGGATAGGCGCCTAGACTTAGACTTTTATGTTGTGGAATTATATGCGGGACTTGTAGGACTACGGGTCAGTGTGGGGTTTGATTAGTTCTTTGATGCATAAGTGGACAACTATGCTATGTTATGATGTTACTAATCATGTGTTGTTGTTTTGAACATCGAGCAAGATGGTTGTGACACGTTTGAGCATGGCACGGCATGTGAGCATAATAGTGAGTCGCGACCACTATTACGGTTGCAAGTCAAGTCAAGCAAGGATGTGCGACAAGTATCGAGCTAGATGTGGGGTGTGTGCGGTCATATGCATAGGTATATATGTGTATTAAATTGTTGGTGATGTCTAATCCATTTTTAATCTTTAGAATGAAGACGAGAAACGGAACGAATACGAATGGCAATGGTGGTCCCTCTCATGTGGAGGAAGATGAGATGACTACCAAGATTGAGACCGCTTTAGAAAACTATGTTTCGGTTTTCTCACGAAGGGTTAAACAAATATTCAAAGAGTCGGTTTTGGAACAAATTGTCGATATGATTCAAGAACGGAAGACTAATGCCGTTAAAGAAGAAGTTGAAAGGAGGTTTCCTAGACCTCAAAATGTGGGCGAGTTGGAGTTTAGCTATAAGAACTTCTTGGCGACTAAGCCTCCTCACTTTCACGGGGATCCCGACCCCATGAAGAGTGCGGCTTGGATTTCCGATGTTGAAGGTTGTTTTCGCATGACCGAGTGCCCTCCCGAAAAGAAAACAAGGCTTGCTACTAGTTTGTTAAGGGGCCATGCTAAAGATTGGCTCGATGGCAAGATTGATATGGTGGGTGATGCGGCTTTTGTGGGGTTATCTTGGGCGGATTTCAAGAAGGAGTTTTTCCTTGAATATCGTACGCAAGCGGATCTTTCCAAATTACGTAACGAGTTAAGGAACATGCGTCAAGGGTCTTTGGACCTAAACACTCTTAAAACTAACTTTCTCGCTAAGGAGCGTTTTTGCCCTGAGTATGTGGGGAATGATCAATTGTTAATGGAAGACTTTCATGCGACCCTTAGAGATGATTTGAAGGGTAAAATTAGTATTGGTCATGTTGAGACCTTTGCTAAGCTTTTGGCGGTGGCGAAGGGGTTTGAAGTGCAAGCTCCGAGTCCGGTTAGTTATGCGCCAAGTAAATGAAAGTTTGAAGCTTCTAATTTTTCGAACAAGAAGAGTAAGGGAGCATCCGAAAGTGTCAGTAGCGTGAAGAAGGGTGCTTCTAGTGGTCACATGGTCACTTGTTTCAATTGTGGGCAAAAAGGTCACTACTCTCGTGATTGGCCAAAACCGCGTACTAATGTGATCACATGTTTCAATTGTCAACAAGAAGGGCACCGAAAGTCGGAGTGCCCCGAACTCCGAAATGATCAAGTTAAGAGAATGGAGAAGGTGGCGGGGTCAGCTAGGGGACGTAATTATTTGATGACCAATGACGAAGCCAAGCAATCCAATGAAGTCGTTTCAGGTACTTTCATGGTTAACTCTAATCCGGCAAGGATTCTATTTGATAGCGGTGCAAATTTATCGTTTGTGTCTCCAAAATTTGTTCCTAACTTAATAAACCGTTAGCTAAGTTAAGTCGTCCGGTAGAAGTCGAAATAGTGGATGGCAAGACGGTGCTAGTGGCTGATGTGTGTAATAATTGTAATGTTGTGTTTGGTTCGGAGAACTTTAATATTGATCTCATTCCGATGACGTTGGGTGATTTTGATATCGTGGTTGGTATGGATTGGCTCGATCATAATAGAGCCGATATTGCGTGCCATGAAAAATCTATTCGTGTGAAGACCCCAAGTGGGGGAGAGTTAATTATTCATGGTGATAAACGTAGAAGACTTGTACCGGGATGCACTTTTGCACGGGCACGTCGTTTCCTTGTTAGTGGTGGCATGGCTTTTCTTTCCCATGTTGTTGATACTCATGATGAGCCACCACCCATTCGTGAAATTCCGGTGGTAAGTGAGTTTGAAGATGTTTTTTCAGATGAGTTACCGGGTGTTCCGGAGGAAAGACAAGTCGAATTTCGCATTGAGTTGGTTCCGGGAGCTACTCCTATTGCTAAAACTCCTTATCGTTTAGCACCGACGAAAATGCAAGAATTGTTGAATCAAATTCAAGAGTTACTTGAGAAGGGTTTCATTCGACCGAGTGCTTCGCCATAGGGTGCTCCGGTTTTATTCGTGAAAAAGAAGGATGGAAGTATGCGGATGTGTATTGACTATCGGGAGTTGAACAAGGTGACGATCAACAATTGTTATCCATTGCCAAGGATTGACGATTTGTTTGACCAACTCCAAGGTGCGGCGTATTTTTCAAAAATTGACCTACGGTCCGGCTATCACCAAATGCGGGTACGTGAGGAAGATATTGAGAAAACGGCCTTTCGAACGCGTTACGGGCATTTTGAATTTGTGGTAATGCCTTTTGGTCTTACGAATGCACTGGTGGCATTCATGGATCTTATGAACCGAGTGTGCCAACCTATTTTGGACAAGTCGGTAATTGTGTTCATTGACGATATTCTTGTCTATTCTAAGAGCATGACGGAACATGAACACCACTTGCGCGAAGTATTGAAGATGTTGAGAAAAGAGAAGTTGTATGCTAAATTCTCAAAATGTGAATTTTGGCTAAGAGAGTTTCAATTCCTTGGCCATATTGTGAACAAGGATGGTATTCAAGTGGATCCGGGGGAGATAGAGACGGTGAAGGATTGGGGACGGCCGACTACGCCTACGAAATCCGAAGTTTCCTCGGATTGGCCGGTTACTATCGTCGGTTTATTCAAGACTTTTCCAAGATTGCTTTGCCATTAACTAAGTTGACAAGGAAGAATATGAGATTCAATTGGGAGAATGAGCAAGAAATCGCTTTTCAATTGTTGAAAGAGAAATTGTGTAAAGCTCCGGTCTTAGTATTGCTGGAAGGAGTTGTTGATATGACGGTCTATTGTAATGCTTCTTTGAATGGGCTCGGGTGTGTTCTAATGCAACGAGGTAAAGTCATCACTTACGCCTCTCGCCAATTAAAGGAACATGAAAAGAGATACCCGACTCATGATCTCGAATTAGCGGCGGTAGTCCATGCTTTGAAAATTTGGTGCCATTACTTGTATGGTGTCAAGTGTACGATTTATTCGGATCACAAGAGTTTGAAACATCTTTTTGATCAACGGGATTTGAATTATCGTCAACGTAGATGGATGGATGTGGTGAAGGATTATGATTGTGAGATACTTTATCATCCGGGCAAAGCGAATGTGGTCGCAGATGCGTTAAGCCGAAAGAGTCACCACCCGACGTTACGATTGGGATTGTTACGTATGATTATTACTAACGATTTTCTTGAAAAACTTGGTGTGATTCAAATAGAGTCTTACGTTCACAACAAGCATGCGGAACGAATTGTGGGGCAATCGGAATTCATTACGATGGGTTCGCGTGGTTTATTGTCTTTTCAAGAAAGGGTGTGGGTGCCTAAGATGGGTGATTTTCGAAAGGTGCTTCTTGATGAGGCGCACAAGTCTAATTATTCCATACATCCGGGTGCGACGAAGATGTACCATGATTTGAAGAAAGATTATTGGTGGCCAGGCATGAAACGTGACGTTGTTAAGTATGTTGAGCAATGCGTCACGTGTTTGCAAGTTAAAGCAAAACACCAAAAGCCGTATGGTAAGTTGCAACCGCTTGAAATTCCGATGTGGAAGTGGGAGCATATTACCATAGATTTTATTACCAAGTTGCCAAAAACGGCAAGAACCCAATTTGACACTATTTGGGTGATTGTCGATAGATCGACGAAGAGTGCGTTGTTTCTTCCTATTAAAGAAGCAATTTCGTCAGAGGCACTCGCGAAGATGTTCATTAAAGAGGTGATATCAAGACATGGCGTTCCCGCGTCTATTGTTTCGGATCGGGACACATGTTTTACTTCTCGATTTTGGAAGAAGTTTCATGAAGACATGGGTACGAGGGTGAATATGAGTACGGCATATCATCCTCAAACGGATGGTCAAACCGAACGTACGAATCAAACATTGGAGGATATGTTACGTGCGTGTATTATTAATTTTGGTGGTAGTTGGGACGAACATTTGCCATTGGTGGAATTCTCGTACAATAATAGTTTTCACTCTAGTATTGGAATGCCACCATATGAGATGTTATACGGTAGGAGGTGTCGAACCCCGATTTGTTGGGGTGAAGTGGGTCAAAGGGAAGTCGAGAGCACCGACTTGGTATTGGAGACAAATAGCAAAATCGATATGATTCGGGCTCGTTTAAAGGCGGTGCAAGATAGACAAAAGTCTTACGTCGATAAACGTAGGCGACCGATCGAATTTGAAGAAGGCGATATGGTGATGCTTAAGGTTTCGCCATGGAAGGGTATCATTCGATTTTGAAAACGGGGAAAGTTAGCTCCTCGGTTGATTGGGCCGTTTAAGGTTTTAGCTCGTGTTGGTGAAGTCGCGTATCATTTGGAATTACCCGAAGAACTTGCGGGGATCCATAACACATTTCATGTTTCCCACCTCCGTAAGTGTCTTGCGGATGATTCTTCATGGATGCCTTTAGACAAAATTGAGCTAAACAACAAGTTAGAATACGTTGAAGAGACGATTTCTATACTCGATGAGAAGGTAAAAATGTTGCGTAACAAAGAGGTGAGGACCTTTAAGGTCCAATGGCATCGTAGTAAAGGTTCCGAGTTTACTTGGGAGCCTGAAGAATTCGTGTTGGTTTACCTTCCCTCGTGTCATGCGGCTTGGATCGCGAGGACGCGCTCCGATTTAAGTGGGGGAGAGTTGTATCACCCCGTTTTCCCGTGCGCGTCTAAAGGTACGTGAAATGTCCCGTTCTTATTGATTAAAAACGTTCCATATTAATTGATTTCGTTGCGAGGTTTTGACCTCTATATGAGACGTTTTTCAAAGACTGCATTCATTTTAAAACAAACCATAACCTTTATTTCATCAATAAAGGCTTAAAAAGCTTTATGTAGATTATCAAATAATGATAATCTAAAATATCCTGTTTACACACGACCATTATATAATGGTTTACAATACAAATATGTTACAACAAAATAATTTTCTTGAATGCAGTTTTTACACAATATCATACAAGCATGGACTCCAAATCTCGTCCTTAATTAAGTATGCGACAGCGGAAGCTCTTAATAATCACCTGAGAATAAACATGCTTAAAACGTCAACAAAAATGTTGGTGAGTTATAGGTTTAACCTATATATATCAAATCATAATAATAGACCACAAGATTTCATATTTCAATACACATCCCATACATAGAGATAAAAATCATTCATATGGTGAACACCTGGTAACCGACATTAACAAGATGCATATATATAACCATCATTCCGGGACACCCTTCGGATATGATATAAATTTCGAAGTACTAAAGCATCCGGTACTTTGGATGGGGTTTGTTAGGCCCAATAGATCTATCTTTAGGATTCGCGTCAATTAGGGTGTCTGTTCCCTAATTCTTAGATTACCAGACTTAATAAAAAGGGGCATATTTGATTTCGATAATTCAACCATAGAATGTAGTTTCACGTACTTGTGTCTATTTTGTAAATCATTTATAAAACCTGCATGTATTCTCATCCCAAAAATATTAGATTTTAAAAGTGGGACTATAACTCACTTTCACAGATTTTTACTTCGTCGGGAAGTAAGACTTGGCCACTGGTTGATTCACGAACCTATAACAATATATACATATATATCAAAGTATGTTCAAAATATATTTACAACACTTTTAATATATTTTGATGTTTTAAGTTTATTAAGTCAGCTGTCCTCGTTAGTAACCTACAACTAGTTGTCCACAGTTAGATGTACAGAAATAAATCGATAAATATTATCTTGAATCAATCCACGACCCAGTGTATACGTATCTCAGTATTGTTCACAACTCAAACTATATATATTTTGGAATCAACCTCAACCCTGTATAGCTAACTCCAACATTCACATATAGAGTGTCTATGGTTGTTCCGAAATATATATAGATGTGTCGACATGATAGGTCGAAACATTGTATACGTGTCTATGGTATCTCAAGATTACATAATATACAATACAAGTTGATTAAGTTATGGTTGGAATAGATTTGTTACCAATTTTCACGTAGCTAAAATGAGAAAAATTATCTAATCTTGTTTTACCCATAACTTCTTCATTTTAAATCCGTTTTGAGTGAATCAAATTGCTATGGTTTCATATTGAACTCTATTTTATGAATCTAAATAGAAAAAGTATAGGTTTATTGTCGGAAAAATAAGTTACAAGTCGTTTTTGTAAAGGTAGTCATTTCAGTCGAAAGAACGACGTCTAGATGATCATTTTAGAAAACATACTTCCACTTTGAGTTTAACCATAATTTTTGGATATAGTTTCATGTTCATAATAAAAATCATTTTCTCAGAATAACAACTTTTAAATCAAAGTTTATCATAGTTTTTAATTAACTAACCCAAAACAGCCCGCGGTGTTACTACGACGGCGTAAATCCGGTTTTACGGTGTTTTTCATGTTTCCAGGTTTTAAATCATTAAGTTAGCATATCATATAGATATAGAACATGTGTTTAGTTGATTTTAAAAGTCAAGTTAGAAGGATTAACTTTTATTTGCGAACAAGTTTAGAATTAACTAAACTATGTTCTAGTGATTACAAGCTTAAACCTTCGAATAAGATAGCTTTATATGTATGAATCGAATGATGTTATGAACATCATTACTACCTCAAGTTCCTTGGATAAACCTACTGGAAATGAGAAAAATAGATCTAGCTTCAAAGGATCCTTGGATGGCTTGAAAGTTCTTGAAGCAGTATCATGACACGAAAACAAGTTCAAGTAAGATCATCACTTGAAATAAGATTGTTATAGTTATAGAAATTGAACCAAAGTTTGAATATGATTATTACCTTGTATTAGAATGATAACCTACTGTAAGAAACAAAGATTTCTTGAGGTTGGATGATCACCTTACAAGATTGGAAGTGAGCTAGCAAACTTGAAAGTATTCTTGATTTTATGAAACTAGAACTTTTGGAATTTATGAAGAACACTTAGAACTTGAAGATAGAACTTGAGAGAGATCAATTAGATGAAGAAAATTGAAGAATTAAAGTGTTTGTAGGTGTTTTTGGTCGTTGGTGTATGGATTAGATATAAAGGATATGTAATTTTGTTTTCATGTAAATAAGTCATGAATGATTACTCATATTTTTGTAATTTTATGAGATATTTCATGCTAGTTGCCAAATGATGGTTCCCACATGTGTTAGGTGACTCACATGGGCTGCTAAGAGCTGATCATTGGAGTGTATATACCAATAGTGCATACATCTAAAAGCTGTGTATTGTACGAGTATGAATACGGGTGCATACGAGTAGAATTGTTGATGAAACTGAACGAGGATGTAATTGTAAGCATTTTTGTTAAGTAGAAGTATTTTGATAAGTGTCTTGAAGTCTTTCAAAAGTGTATGAATGCATATTAAAACACTACATGTATATACATTTTAACTGAGTCGTTAAGTCATCGTTAGTCGTCACATGTAAATGTTGTTTTGAAACCTTTAGGTTAATGATCTTGTTAAATGTTGTTAACCCAATGTTTATAATATCAAAAGAGATTTTAAATTATTATATTATCATGATATTATGATGTACGAATATCTCTTAATATGATATATATACATTAAATGTCGTTACAACGATAATCGTTACATATATGTCTCGTTTCAAAATCATTAAGTTAGTAGTCTTGTTTTTACATATGTAGTTCATTGTTAATATACTTAATGATATGTTTACTTATCATTATATCATGTTAACTATATATATATAACCATATATATGTCATCATATAGTTTTTACAAGTTTTAACGTTCGTGAATCACCGGTCAACTTGGGTGGTCAATTGTCTATATGAAACCTATTTCAATTAATCAAGTCTTAACAAGTTTGATTGCTTAACATGTTGGAAACATTTAATCATGTAAATATCAATCTCAATTAATATATATAAACATGGAAAAGTTCGGGTCACTACAGTACGTACTTAATCAATAGTACGCTTATAACTTATTCGTTATGTGATTAAATGAACTAAAGTGTTAGTTAGGTGTAAGTGCATATATGTATATGTGTGTATATATATATGGGTATATTCGAATGCGTGCGTGTACGCGTATATGAATGTGACGTGATGGCGTTGAGTCATGTGAGACTTAAGGTTGAAGTTTAGACATGCATAGGAAGGGTGAATGAGGTGTGCTAGTTGTTGAATTCATGTTAAATTGTCGAAGTGACCAGACCTAGGCTAACGCCGGGCCGCGACAAACGGGTCCGCGCCGTGACAATTGAAGCAAACCAGGATCAGAAAGAGGGTTAAGAGTGATCATTTTTCCTTCGATTCGTCGCGCCGCAACGAATGGCGCCGCGCCCCGGCATCCCTGCAGATCAGACTCCGAATTCTGCTCAAATAAAATATTGTTTAGGGGAAATTTGGTCTTTTTGCGTGTAGATCTGTTTGGAGCTTTTAATATCAGCCACTTGTTCTCCATTTCTTATTTCTTTTCCATTTTCTTTCAGATTTTCCTCTCAAATCCTAAAACCCACTTAGATTAAACTCAAGATTTGAAGGTGAAGTTTTGTGAATCAATCCTAGAAGCAAGAATTAAAGTTGCTCTCCTTGTTATTAGCTGCAAGAGGATAGTTTTGGTAAATCTCAACTCTAAGTTTTGAGTTTCATTTAGTTTAAGCTAGGGTTTGGTTCATATGGAACTTGTGTGACCCATTTGAGGGTTAAATGGGTGGATTTTGGGTTGGATTGTTAAAAGGAAACCCTAAATAGCTATTATCTAGGGTTTGGTCTTGTGATTTGAGGTTGTAAGTACTAAGTGATGTTGTTAGTCACTAATGCACTTTTAAAAGGATGAAAGAATTTTTAATGTGTAAGTTTGACATGGTTTGTGAGTCAAAGAGTCAAAAGAGCACTAGTTGACCTAATCGGGTGAAATGGTTATGAAATACACCAAGTTTATGTTAGTTGATGTTAATAGACCGTAATCACTAGCCTTAAGTGATCTATGACGAGGCGTGGCCATTAATGGGCGGTTTTGGTGTAGTTGAGTCATTTAATGCAATCGTGTCATTAAATGCTCAAGGGTTAGAAGTTGGCATTTAACTCAACTATATTGTATGTTAATAAAATGCATAATGTAATAGGTACATTACATTGAAGGTTTGCAAGCTCGGTTAGCTTCCACAAGAGTCTTGAGGTGAGTGGAATGATTTTGCATATGTGTATATAATGTATTTACTTGTACGAGATTCGATGTGGGTTTAAGTTCGGGCGGTCGATACCACATCGGGTCAATATATGATATGGGTTTAAGTTCGGGCGTTCGATGCCATGTCATATATGTGTGTGGGCATGTAGTGTGGGTTTAAAGTTCGGGCGTTCGATACCACATTACACGTGACGGGTGGGTTTAAAGTTCGGGCGATCGATACCACTCCGGGGTTAGTGTTATAATTTGTTGTGCACTAACGGTTGTTGGGAACACCAATGGGAAATTTGAAGTACCATTCCTTATACTATTGGTTAACCATGGCTATGTGTTTGTTGTGTGGTGTTTTCACGTTATTCGAGTAATATATGTTATCGTTGTGCTAGCTTCTGGTCTTGGAGATTTAGCGTCATGCCTTGCGTTGGTATATCTTTTAAATTGCTAGCGTGTATGAGGTAATTGTGTATGTGATTGCATGTAAGTATGTTATATATGTATGTGTATAATTATTGCATTCACTAAGCGTTAGCTTACCCTTTCGTTGTTTATCTTTTTAGATGCAGGCGCAGTTAAGGGCAAGGGAGTTATCGGACATTAGGTATCCCGTGATGATGCTTTATTGGAGTTTTGATGTTGGCCTAACTATTTGGGTAGTTTAGTCCCAAACCATGCTCGAAGTGTCGTTTGGATTGTAAACTGTCATTTGTAATATGTCAAACTTGTACTAAACTTTATTCGTGGCCCTCGTCCCTTTTGTAAACAATTAATTGTTGTGCGTTTTAAATGGAACCCGTGAAATGGGTTACATATTTATTTGGCGTGTAATTGTGTTGTAAAAAAAAAATTAATCGTATGGATTACGGGTTGGGATGTTACAGATCTAGCCTGAGACGTGTATACACTGGGTCGTGGATTGATTCAAGATAATATATATCAATTTATTTCTGTACATCTAACTATGGACAACTAGTTGTAGGTTACTAACGAGGACAGCTGACTTAATAAACTTAAAACATCAAAATGTATTAAAATGTTGTAAATATATTTTGAACATATTTTGATATATATATGTATATATTTGTTATAGGTTCGTGAATCGACCAGTGGCCAAGTCTTACTCCTGACGAAATAAAAATCGGTGAAAGTGAGTTATAGTCCCATTTTTAAAATCTAATATTTTGAGATGAGAATACATGCAGTTTTATAAATGATTTACGAAATAGACACAAGTAAATGAAACTACATTATATGGGTGAATGATCGAAGCCGAATATGCCCCTTTTGCTTGGTAACCTAAGAATTAGTAAACCGATCTACTAATTGATGTGAATCCTAAAGATAGATCTATTGGGCCTAACGAACCTCATCCAAAGTACCGGATGCTTTAGTACTTCGAATTCATTTTTATCATGTCCGAAGGATTTCCCAGAATGATAGGGGATATTCTTATATGCATCTTGTTAATGTCGGTTACCAGGTGTTCACCATATGAATGATTTTTTTTCTCTATGTATGGGATGTATATTGAAATATGAAATCTTGTGGTCTATTATTATGATTTGATAATATATAGGTTAAACCTATAACTCACCAACATTTTTGTTGACATTTTAAGCATGTTTATTCTCAGGTGATTATTAAGAGCTTCCGCTGTTGCATACTAAAATAAGGACAAGATTTGGAGTCCATGCTTGTATGATATTATGTAAAAACTGCATTCAAGAAACTTATTTTTGATGTAATATATTCTTATTGTAAACCATTATGTAATGGTCGTGTGTAAACGGTACATTTTAGATTATCATTATTTGATAATCTACATAATGCTTTTTAAACCTTTATAGATAAAATAAAGGTTATGGTTGTTTTAAAAATGAATGCAGTCTTTGAAAAATGTCTCATATAGAGGTCAAAACCTCGCAACGAAATCAATTAATATGGGACGTTTATAATCAATATGAACGGGACATTTCAGTTGGTATCCGAGCGTTGGTCTTAGAGAACCAGAAATTTGAATTAGTGTGTCTTATCGAGTTTGTTAGGATACATTAGTGAGTCTGGACTTCGACCGTGTTTTCTTTAAAAACGATTTCTTAACACTTTTGCTGGAAACTATATATTATTAACATGTAAATATTATGTGATATATTAACCTCTTAATGTGTTTGATATTGTGTGATAGAGGTCTACCACTAGTACAAATCCCATCGATTCACCTAATAATAATGAAGAGTCAAATATATTTTGGGAAGATTCATAAATTCCCGAAGAGGAACCGAAAGAAGAGGAACCGGAAGAGGAGGAACCGGAAGAGGAGGAACCGAAAGAAGAGGAATCGGAAGAGGAGGAACCGGAAGAAGAAGAGGTTCTGGAGGAAGAAATATTGATACCTATAGTAAATCGATTAAATAAAAGAAAATCATCAACCAATGGACCAAAGTTAATAATGGTCAATGGTGTTTCCGCCGAGGAAGTAAAATATTGGGAAGATTACCAATTTTACGATGAATCTGATCCCGATGAGGATTCCGATGATGTTATAGAAATTACCTCGACCCAATTTAATAAAGCGAAAAAAAATAATAAGGGAAAAGGTATAAAAATAGAGAAACCCGATTCCAACCCCGATGAACTTTATATGTATCGGCAACATCCGTATTTCCTAAAATGTAACAATGACCCGGGAATCTCTAAACCACCCGGTTTTTCTAAACCATTGTGGAAAACGACGGCTCGTATTAGAGGAACACCATATATTCCTAGAAAATTAGGAAAACGAACCAAGTCCAAAGAAGATGAAACCAGTGATTCAGATTAGAGGGTTGTAATCATGTTGTGTATTATATGTATTGTAGTGTACTTGTACTTTTTTGTTCTATGTAAAAATTGATTGTATTGTTTGTTAATTATCTTTTACGAATCTAATCCTTGTCTATTTTACAGTATAAAAACAAAATGGACGTTAAGGGTAAATAACCGAATATTTTAGAAGATCTACCAGAGGATATGATTGAGGAAATCTTGTCTAGAGTCGGTCAGAATTCATCAGCACAATTAATTATGGCAAAATTAACTTGTCAAACATTTGAAAGACTTTCCAGAAATTCCTTAGTTTATAAAAGGCTTTCCTTTGATAGGTGGGGTATATCACATTGGGGAGACCGTAAGTTACGCCATGTTTTCTTTAAAGCGTTAAATGCGGGGAACCCAAATGCAATTTTACGCTACGGGTTAAGAACCTATTTTGACTCAACATATCCCAACATAGGATTTCGTGAATTAGAAAGAGCTTCTAACATGCAACATAAAGAAGCATGTTATGCTTACGTGTTAGTGATGTTCGCTTCTTACCAAAGTGAGAAAAAGAACATCAGATTGCAGCTTTTAAATAAAACCTTCCCACAAGTGACGGATTCAGTAGTTGGGGTGAGAAACAAGGTTTTTAGATTATTACGGGGATGTTGGACATTACGAAACCCTCATCCTTTTGACGACATTACAACATGCTGCCTAGCCAATGGTCATAACGGTTATTTTCCACAAGACCAAGTATGGGAAGTCGTCTTAGTAAAACCAGAATGCATGACTTGTTTCTGGACTTATGAATTACGTGTCTTTATTCCTTTGTTGAACAACGTGCGTATTAACTAGATTTATCTTCAAAACTGTCTTGTATCAAAGTGTACTATATTTCATGTTATATGTAATATAGCGATGTTGTAAGTTTGAAGAATATTTATATGTGATATATTATTATAATCAGTTTTTCATATGAAATTGTAGTAGTTGAATTGTATATTAGCTACTAAGTATGAACTTAGCGGGTAGGTAGTACCCGAATTTAAACTTATAAAACGCTAATATGAAGAAAAAGCTTTTATAAATGAGTTCATATTATGCTATGAATTACTATTGACTACTCTTAATATTCGGTATGATTAATTCGATTCAATTGGCTATTTTGAAGAAAACGGCACCGACTACTCGACACACCATGAATATGAGCGAAGAGGAATTTCGTACCTTTCTTGCTGCAAACATAGCCATAGTACAGGCTGCGCTACATACCAACAATAACTCTGAATCTAGTAATGTAGCTAATGGTGCAAGAAATCGTGTAGGATGCTCCTACAAAGAATTCACTGCCTGCAAACCTTTGGAATTTGATGGAACCGAAGGACCAATTGGATTGAAACGGTGGACCAAGAAAGTCGAATCGGTGTTTTCCATAAGTAAGTGTACTGAAGAGGACAAAGTTAAGTACGCTACGCATACCTTCACAGGTACTGCGTTAACGTGGTGGAACACCTATCTTGAACAGGTAGGACAAAATGCTGCTTATGCATTACCATGGTCAGCATTCAAGCAATTGATGAACGAGCAGTACCGTCCTAGAAACGAAGTCAATAATCTCAAGGTAGAGCTTAGAGAGTTACGAACACAAGGGTTCGACATTACCACGTATGAACGACGATTCACAGAGTTGTGCCTATTGTGTCCGGGACCGTTCAAAGATGAAGAAGAGAAGATCGACGCGTTTGTAAAAGGGTTACCAGTAAGGATTCAAGAAGATGTGAGTTCACACGAGCCCGCTTCCATACAAAAGGCAAGTCGAATGGCTCATAAACGCATAAATTAGATTGAGGGAAGAATTAAAGAGCAGGCGAGCGAAGAAGCCAACACGAAACAACTCAAGAGGAAGTGGGAGGAAAACGGTGACAAGAGTCACCAGTACAACAACAATAACAATTACAACCACAATTGCAACAACTATCCCAACAACCGCAACAACAATCGCAACAATAACCGCAATCCTAACAATAACTACAACAAACATCCCAACAACAACAACAACTACAACAACCATTTCAACAACAATAACAATCCCAACAACAACCTCAATAACAACAACGACAACAAAAACCAAAAAGAGCCATGTCATAGGTGTGAAGAAAATCATCAGGGGTTTTGCACGACATTTTGCAACAGGTGTAAAAGAAATGGTCATAACGCGACAAAGTGTGAGGTCTACGGACCAACGTTTAACAGAACTAAAGGAACAAATAGTGTCGGAACAAGTAATGCCGGAACGAATATTGTCAGAGAAAGTAATACCAACGCTGGTTGTTATAAATGTGGAAAACCAGGCCACATTATTAGAAATTTCCCAAGGGAATACTAATGGGCAGGGCCGTGGAAGAGTTTTCAATATTAATGCGACAGAAGCACAGGAAGAACCGAAGCTTGTTACGGGTACGTTTCTTATTGACGATAAATCTGCTTATGTTTTATTTGATTCGGGTGCGGATAGAAGCTATATGAGTAGAGAATTTTTTGCTAAATTAAGTTTCCCATTGACGCCTTTGGATAATAAATTTTTACTCGAATTAGAAAATGGTAAATTAATTTCAGCAGATAATATATGTCGGGATAGAGAAATTAAACTGGGTGATGAAACATTTAAGATTGATTTAATACCAGTCGATTTAGGGAGTTTTGATGTAATAATTGGCATGGACTGGTTGATGAAGGTAAGAGCAGAGGTTGTTTGTTACAAAAATGCGATTCGCATTATGCGTGAAAAAGAAAAACCTTTAATGGTGTACGGAGAAAAGAACAACGCGAAGTTAAATCTTATTAGTAGTTTGAAGGCGCAAAAACTAATAAGAAAAGGTTGTTACGTCATTCTAGCACACATCGAGGAAGTTAAACCTGAAGAAAAGAACATCAGTGATGTTTCCGTCGCAAAAGAATTTTCCGATGTATTTCCGAAAGAATTACCGGGATTACCCCACATCGATCCGTTGAATTTCAAATAGACCTTGTACCAGGAGCTGCACCAATAGCTCGTGCTCCATACAGACTCGCACCCAGCGAAATGAAAGAATTACAAAGTCAGTTATAGGAACTTTTAGAGCGTGGTTTCATTCGACCAAGTACATCACCATGGGGAGCCCCTGTTCTGTTTGTCAAGAAGAAAGATGGTACATTCAGGTTGTGTATCGACTACGGAGAGTTAAACAAACTTACCATCAAGAACCGTTATACATTACCGAAAATCGACGATTTATTTCATCAACTACAAGGCTCGTCGATTTATTCGAAGATCGGTTTACGTTCTGGATATCACCAAATGCGGGTGAAAGAGGATGGCATTCCGAAGACTGCTTTTAGGAAGCGTTACGGTCATTATGAGTTTATGGTTATGTCGTTTGGATTGACTAACGCACCAGCTGTGTTCATGGACCTTATGAACCGAGTGTGTGGGCCATATCTTGACAAGTTTGTCATTATTTTCATCGATGACATACTTATTTACTCGAAGAATGATCAAGAGCACGAAGAACATTTGAGAAAAGTGCTAGAGTTGCTGAGAAAAGAAAAACTGTACGCTAAGTTTTCAAAGTCTGCATTTTGGTTGGAAGAAGTTCAATTCCTCGGTAATATAGTGAACAAAGAAGGTATTCAGGTGGATGCAGCAAAGAATGAAACCGTTGAAAAGTGGGAAACACCGAAAACTCCGAAACACATATGCCAATTTTTAGGGCTAGCTGGTTATTACAGGAGATTCATCCAAGATTTTTCCAAAATAGCAAAACCCTTGACTGCATTAACTCATAAAGGGAGGAAATTTAAATGGAAGGATGAACAAGAAAAAGCGTTTCAATTGTTGAAGAAAAAGTTAACTACGGCACCTATATTGTCATTACCTGAAGGGAATGATGATTTTGTGATATATTGTGACGCCTCAAAGCAAGGTCTCGGTTGTGTATTAATGCAACAAACGAAGGTAATTGCTTATGCGTCTAGACAATTGAAGATTCACGAGCAGAATTATACGACGCATGATTTGGAATTAGGCGCGGTTGTTTTTGCATTAAAGACTTGGCGGCGCTACTTATATGGGGTCAAAAGTATTATATATACCGACTACAAAAGTCTTCAACACATATTTAATCAGAAACAACTGAACATGAGGCAGCGCAGATGGATTGAATTGTTGATTGATTACGACTTTGAGATTCGTTATCACCCGGGGAAGGCAAATATGGTAGCTGACGCCTTGAGTAGAAAGGACAAAGAAGCCATTCGAGTAAAAGATATGAATATAATGATTCACACTAACCTTACTACTCAAATAAAGGAGGCGCAACAAGGAGTTTTAAAAAAGGGAAATTTAAAGGATGAAATACCCAAAGGATCGGAGAAGCATCTTAATATTCGGGAAGGCGGAACCCAGTATAGGGCTGAAAGGATTTGGGTACCAAAATTTGGAGATATGAGAGAAATGGTACTTAGAGAAACTCATAAAACCAGATACTCAATACATCCTGGAACGGGAAAGATGTACAAGGATCTCAAGAAACATTTTTGGTGGCCGGGTATGAAAGCCGATGTTGCTAAATACGTAGGAGAATGTTTGACGTGTTCTAAGGTCAAAGCTGAGCATCAGAAACCCTCATGTCTACTTCAACAACCCGAAATCCCGGAATGGAAATGGGAAAACATTACCATGGATTCCATCACTAAATTGCCAAGGACTGCAAGTGGTTTTGATACTATTTGGGTAATAGTTGATCGTCTCAAGATGAAATGTCCCGTTCTTATTGATTAAAGACGTTCCATATTAATTGATTTCGTTGCGAGGTTTTGACCTCTATATGAGACGTTTTTCAAAGACTGCATTCATTTTAAAACAAACCATAACCTTTATTTCATCAATAAAGGTTTAAAAAGCTTTACGTAAATTATCAAATAATGATAATCTAAAATATCCTGTTTACACACGACCATTACATAATGGTTTACAATATAAATATGTTACAACAAAATAAGTTTCTTGAATACAGTTTTTACACAATATCATACAAGCATGGACTCCAAATCTCGTCCTTATTTAAGTATGCGACAGCGGAAGCTCTTAATAATCACCTGAGAATAAACATGCTTAAAACGTCAACAAAAATATTGGTGAGTTATAGGTTTAACCTATATATATCAAATCATAATAATAGACCACAAGATTTCATATTTCAATACACATCCCATACATAGAGATAAAAATCATTCATATGGTGAACACCTGGTAACCGACATTAACAAGATGCATATATAAGAATATCGCCATCATTCCGGGACACCCTTCGGATATGATATAAATTTCGAAGTACTAAAGCATCCGGTACTTTGGATGGGGTTTGTTAGGCCCAATAGATCTATCTTTAGGATTCGCGTCAATTAGGGTGTCTGTTCCCTAATTCTTAGATTACCAGACTTAATAAAAAGGGGCATATTCGATTTCGATAATTCAACCATAGAATGTAGTTTCACGTACTTGTGTCTATTTTGTAAATCATTTATAAAACCTGCATGTATTCTCATCCCAAAAATATTAGATTTTAAAAGTGGGACTATAACTCACTTTCACAGATTTTTACTTCGTCGGGAAGTAAGACTTGGCCACTGGTTGATTCACGAACCTATAACAATATATACATATATATCAAAGTATGTTCAAAATATATTTACAACACTTTTAATATATTTTGATGTTTTAAGTTTATTAAGTCAGCTGTCCTCGTTAGTAACCTACAACTAGTTGTCCACAGTTAGATGTACAGAAATAAATCGATAAATAATATCTTGAATCAATCCACGACCCAGTGTATACGTATCTCAGTATTGATCACAACTCAAACTATATATATTTTGGAATCAACCTCAACCCTGTATAGCTAACTCCAACATTCACATATAGAGTGTCTATGGTTGTTCCGAAATATATATAGATGTGTCGACATGATAGGTCGAAACATTGTATACGTGTTTATGGTATCTCAAGATTACATAATATACAATACAAGTTGATTAAGTTATGGTTGGAATAGATTTGTTACCAATTTTCACGTAGCTAAAATGAGAAAAATTATCCAATCTTGTTTTACCCATAACTTCTTCATTTTAAATCCGTTTTGAGTGAATCAAATTGCTATGGTTTCATATTGAACTCTATTTTATGAATCTAAATAGAAAAAGTATAGGTTTATAGTTGGAAAAATAAGTTACAAGTCGTTTTTGTAAAGGTAGTCATTTCAGTCGAAAGAACGACGTCTAGATGACCATTTTAGAAAACATACTTCTACTTTGAGTTTAACCATAATTTTTGGATATAGTTTCATGTTCATAATAAAAAATTTTTTCTCAGAATAACAACTTTTAAATCAAAGTTTATCATAGTTTTTAATTAACTAACCCAAAACAGCCCGCGGTGTTACTACGACGGCGTAAATCCGGTTTTACGGTGTTTTTCGTGTTTCCAGGTTTTAAATCATTAAGTTAGCATATCATATAGATATAGAACATGTGTTTAGTTGATTTTAAAAGTCAAGTTAGAAGGATTAACTTTTGTTTGCGAACAAGTTTAGAATTAAGTAAACTATGTTCGAGTGATTACAAGTTTAAACCTTCGAATAAGATAGCTTTATATATATGAATCGAATGATGTTATGAACATCACTACTACCTTAAGTTCCTTGGATAAACCTACTGGAAAAGAGAAAAATGGATCTAGCTTCAACGGATCCTTGGATGGCTCGAAGTTCTTCAAGCAGAATCATGACACGAAAACAAGTTCAAGTAAGATCATCACTTGAAATAAGATTGTTATAGTTATAGAAATTGAAATAAAGTTTGAATATGATTGTTACCTTGTATTAGAATGATAACCTACTGTAAGAAACAAAGATTTCTTGAGGTTGGATGATCACCTTACAAGATTGGAAGTGAGCTAGCAAACTTGAAAGTATTCTTGATTTTATGTAACTAGAACTTGTAGAATATATGAAGAACACTTAGAACTTGAAGATAGAACTTGAGAGAGATCAATTAGATGAAGAAAATTGAAGAATGAAAGTGTTTGTAGGTGTTTTTGGTCGTTGGTGTATGGATTAGATATAAAGGATATGTAATTTTGTTTTCATGTAAATAAATCATGAATGATTACTCATATTTTTGTAATTTTATGAGATATTTCATGCTAGTTGCCAAATGATGGTTCCCACATGTGTTAGGTGACTCACATGGGCTGCTAAGAGCTGATCATTGGAGTGTATATACCAATAGTACATACATCTAAAAGCTGTGTATTGTACGAGTACGAATATTGGTGCATACGAGTAGAATTGTTGATGAAACTGAACGAGGATGTAATTGTAAGCATTTTTGTTAAGTAGAAGTATTTTGATAAGTGTATTTAAGTCTTTCAAAAGTGTATAAATACATATTAAAACACTACATGTATATACATTTTAACTGAGTCGTTAAGTCATCGTTAGTCGTTACATGTAAGTGTTGTTTTGAAACCTTTAGGTTAACGATCTTGTTAAATGTTGTTAAACCAATGTTTATAATATCAAATGAGATTTTAAATTATTATATTATCATGATATTATCATGTATGAATATCTCTTATTATGATATATATACATTAAATGTCTTTACAACGATAATCGTTACATATATATCTCGTTTAAAAATCATTAAGTTAGTAGTCTTGTTTTTACATATGTAGTTCATTGTTAATATACTTAATGATATGTTTACTTATCATAGTATTATGTTAACTATATATATATCCATAAATATGTCATCATATAGTTTTTACAAGTTTTAACGTTCGTGAATCACCGGTCAACTTGGGTGGTCAATTGTCTATATGAAACATATTTCAATTAATCAAGTCTTAACAAGTTTGATTGCTTAACATGTTGGAAACATTTAATCATGTAAATATCAATCTCAGTTAATATATATAAACATGGAAAAGTTCAGGTCACTACAGTACCTACCCGTTAAATAAATTTCGTCCCGAAATTTTAAGCTGTTGAAGGTGTTAACGAATCTTCTGGAAATAGATGCGGGTATTTCTTCTTCATCTGATCTTCACGCTCCCAGGTGAACTCGGGTCCTCTACGAGCATTCCATCGAACCTTAACAATTGGTATCTTGTTTTGCTTAAGTCTTTTAACCTCACAATCCATTATTTCGACGGGTTCTTCGATGAATTGAAGTTTTTCGTTGATTTGGATTTCATCTAACGGAATAGTGAGATCTTCTTTAGCAAAACATTTCTTCAAATTCGAGACGTGGAAAGTGTTATGTACAGCCGCGAGTTGTTGAGGTAACTCAAGTCAGTAAGCTACTGGTCTGACACGATCAATAATCTTGAATGGTCCAATATACCTTGGATTTAATTTCCCTCGTTTACCAAATCGAACAACGCCTTTCCAAGGTGCAACTTTAAGCATGACCATCTCTCCAATTTCAAATTCTATATCTTTTCTTTTAATGTCAGCGTAGCTCTTTTGTTGACTTTGGGCGGTTTTCAACCGTTGTTGAATTTGGATGATCTTCTCGGTAGTTACTTGTATAATCTCCAGACCCGTAATCTGTCTATCCCCCACTTCACTCCAACAAATCAGAGACCTGCACTTTCTACCATAAAGTGCTTCAAACGGCGCCATCTCAATGCTTGAATGGTAGCTGTTGTTGTAGGAAAATTCTGCTAATGGTAGATGTCGATCCCAACTGTTTCCGAAATCAATAACACATGCTCGTAGCATGTCTTCAAGCGTTTATATTGTCCTTTTGCTCTGCCCATCAGTTTGTGAATGATAGGCAGTACTCATGTCTAGACGAGTTCCTAATGCTTGCTGTAATGTCTGCCAGAATCTTGAAATAAATCTGCCATCCCTATCAGAGATAATAGAGATTGGTATTCCATGTCTGGAGACGACTTCCTTCAAATACAGTCGTGCTAAATTCTCCATCTTGTCATCTTCTCTTATTGGCCGGAAGTGTGCTGATTTGGTGAGACGATCAACTATTACCCAAATAGTATCAAAACCACTTGCAGTCCTTGGCAATTTAGTGATGAAATCCATGGTAATGTTTTCCCATTTCCATTACGGGATTTCGAGTTGTTGAAGTAGACCTGATGGTTTCTGATGCTCAGCTTTGACCTTAGTACACGTCAAACATTCTCCTACGTATTTAGCAACATCGGCTTTCATACCCGGCCACCAAAAATGTTTCTTGAGATCCTTGTACATCTTCCCCGTTCCAGGATGTATTGAGTATCTGGTTTTATGAGCTTCTCTAAGTACCATTTCTCTCATATCTCCAAATTTTGGTACCCAAATCCTTTCAGCCCTATACCGGGTTCCGTCTTCCCGAATATTAAAATGCTTCTCTGATCCTTTGGGTATTTCATCCTTTAAATTTCTCCCTTTTAAAACTCCTTGTTGCGCCTCCTTTATTTGAGTAGTAAGGTTATTATGAATCATTATATTCATAGATTTTTCTCGAATGGATTCTCTGTCCTTCCTGCTCAAGGCATCGGCTACCACATTTGCCATCCCCGGGTGGTAACGAATCTCAAAGTCGTAATCATTCAATAATTCAATCCACCTACGCTGCCTCATATTCAGTTGTTTCTGATTAAATATGTGTTGAAGACTTTTGTGGTCGGTATATATAATACTTTTGACCCCATATAAGTAGTGCCTCCAAGCCTTTAATGCAAAAACAACCGCGCCTAATTCCAAATCATGCGTTGTATAATTTTGTTCGTGAATCTTCAATTGTCTAGACGCATAAGCAATCACCTTCGTTCGTTACATTAATACACAACCGAGACCTTGCTTTGATGCATCACAATAAATCACAAAATCATCATTCCCTTCAGGCAATGACAATATAGGTGCCGTAGTTAGCTTTTTCTTCAATAACTGAAACGCTTTCTCTTGTTCATCATTCCATTCAAATTTCTTCCCTTTATGCGTTAATGCAGTCAAGGGTTTTGCTATTCTGGAAAAGTCTTGGATGAACCTTCTGTAGTAACCAGCTAGTCCTAAAACCTGGCGTATGTGTTTCGGAGTTTTGGGGGTTTCGCACTTTTTAACAGTTTCTATCTTTGCCGGATCCACCTTAATACCTTCTTTGTTTACTATGTGACCGAGGAATTGAACTTCTTCCAACCAAAATGCACACTTTGAAAACTTAGCGTACAATTCTTCCTTCCTCAATACTTCTAACACATTTCTCAAATGTTCACCGTGTTCTTGGTCATTCTTTGAGTAAATAAGTATGTCATCAATGAAAACAATGACAAACTTGTCAAGGTATGGTCCACACACTCGGTTCATAAGGTCCATGAACACAGCTGGTGCATTAGTTAAACCAAACGGCATGACTATAAACTCGTAATGACCATAACGTGTTCTGAAAGCAGTCTTTGGAATATCATCTTCTTTCACCCGCATTTGATGATACCCGGAACGTAAGTCAATCTTTGAATAAATAGACGAGCCTTGTAGTTGATCAAATAAGTCGTCGATTCTCAGTAGTGGGTAGCGGTTCTTGATGGTAAGTTTGTTCAACTCTCGGTAGTCGATACACAATCTGAATGTACCATCTTTCTTCTTGACAAACAAAACAGGAGCTCCTCAAGGTGATGTGCTTGGTCGAATGAAACCACGCTCTAAAAGTTCTTGTAATTGGCTTTGCAGTTCTTTCATCTCGCTGGGTGCGAGTCTGTAAGGAGCACGAGCTATTGGTGTAGCTCCTGGTACAAGATCTATTTGAAATTCTACGGATCGATGTGGGGGTAATCCCGGTAATTCTTTCGGAAATACATCGGGAAATTCTTTTGCAATGGGAACATCATTGATGCTCTTTTCTTTAGTTTGTACTTTCTCGACGTGTGCTAGAATAGCATAGCAACCTTTTCTTATTAGTTTTTGTGCCTTCAAATTACTAATAAGATGTAGCTTCGTGTTGCCCTTTTCTCCGTACACCATTAAGGGTTTTCCTTTTTCTCGTATAATGCGAATTGCATTTTTGTAACAGACGATCTCTGCTTTCACTTCTTTTAACCAGTCCATACCGATTATCACATCAAAACTCCCTAACTCTACTGGTATCAAATCAATCTTAAATAGGCTAACCAGTTTAATTTCTCGATTCCGACATATATTATCTGCTGAAATTAATTTACCATTTGCTAATTCGAGTAAAAATTTACTATCCAAAGGCATCAATGGACAACTTAATTTAGCACAAAAATCTCTAGTCATATTGCTTCTATCCGCACCCAAATCAAATAAAACGTAAGCAGATTTATTGTCAATAAGAAATGTACCCGTAACAAGCTCCGTGTCTTCCTGTGCCTCTGCCGCATTAATATTGAAAACTCTTTCGCGGCCTTGTCCATTCGTGTTCTCCTGGTTCGGGAAATTTCTAATAATGTGGCCCAGTTTTCCACATTTATAACAAACTACATTGGCATAACTTGCTCCGACACTACTTGCTCCGCCATTACTCGTTCTGACACCATTTGTTCCTTTCATTCTATTAACTCCTGGTCCGTAGACCTCACACTTCGCCGCGCTATGACCATTTCTTTTACACTTGTTGGAAAATTTGGTGCAGAACCCCGAGTGATACTTTTCACACATTTGGCATAGCTGCTTCTGATTGTTGTTGTTGCGGTTATTATTGTTGTTGGGATGATTGTTGTAGTTGTTGTTGTTGTTATTGTTGTTGTTGTTGTTGTTGTTGGGCCATTTGTTGTAGTTGCGATTGATGTTGCGATTGTTGGGATAATTGTTGCGATTATTGTTGTAATTGCTGTTGTTGTTGTATTGGTGATTCTTATCACCGTTTTCCTCCCACTTTCTTTTGACTTGCTTCACATTGGCCTCTTCAGCAGTCTGTTCTTTAATTCTTTCTTCAATCTGGTTCACTAGTTTGTGAGCCATTCTACATGCCTGTTGTATGGAGGCGGGCTCGTGTGAACTTATATCTTCTTGGATTCTTTCCGGTAATCCTTTCACAAACGCGTCGATCTTCTCTTCCTCATCTTCGAATGCTCCCGGACACAATAGGCACAATTCTGTGAATCGTCTTTCATACATGGTAATATCAAATCCTTGGGTTCATAACCCTCTAAGTTCTGTCTTGAGCTTATTGACCTCGGTTCTGGGACGGTAGTTCTCGTTCATCAAGTGCTTGAATGCTGACCACGGTAGTGCGTACTCATCGTCTTGTCCCACTTGCTCTAGATAGGTATTCCACCATGTTAACGCAAAACCTGTGAAGGTATGCGTAGCGTACTTCACTTTGTCCTCTTCAGTACACTTACTTATGGCAAACACCGATTCGATCTTCTCGGTCCACCGTTTCAATCCGATCGGACCTTCAGTTCCATCAAATTCCAAAGGTTTGCAGGCAGTGAATTCTTTGTAGGTGCATCCTACACGATTTCCTGTACTGCTAGATCCAAGGTTATTGTTGGTATGTAGCGCAGCCTGTACTGCGGCTATGTTTGAAGCTAGAAAAGTACGGAATTCCTCTTCATTCATATTCACGGTGTGTCGAGTAGTCGGTGCCATTTCCTTCAAAATAGTCAAATGGAACAAGTTAATCATACAGAATATTAAGATTAGTTAATAGTATTTCGTAGCATAATATGAACTCATTTATAAAAGCTTTTTCTTCATATTAGCGTTTTATAAGTTTAAATTCGGGTAGTACCTACCCGTTAAGTTCATACTTAGTAGCTAATATACAATTCAACTACTACAATTCTATATGAAAAACTGATTATAATAATATTTTGCGTTCAAACTTTTACACAATATTTTACAAACTTACAATACCGCTTATTTTACATATAGAATGAAATATAGCACACAATAAATTTGATACAAGATGGTTGTGAAGATAATTCTAGCTAGTACACAAGTCGTTCAGCAAAGGCAATAAAGACACGTAATTTATACGTCCAGAAACAAGTCATGCATTCTGGTTTTACTAGGATTACTTCCCATCCTTGGTCTTGTGGAACATAACCGTTATGGCCGTTGATAAGACGGCGTGTTGTAACGTCATCAAAGGGACGAGGGTTATGTAATGTCCAACAGTCCCGTAACAATCTAAAAACCTCATTTCTTACCCCAATTACCGACTCTGTCACTTGTCGGAACGTTTTGTTTAATAGTTGTAGCCTGATGTTCTTGTTCTCACTTTGGTGAGAAGCGAACATTACTAATTCGTAAGCATAACATGATTCTTTATGTTGCATGTTAGCCGCTTTTTCTAAATCACGAAGTCAAATATTCGGATATATTGAGTCAAAATAATTTCTTAACCCATTGCGTATAATAGCATTTGGGTTCCCCCGCAATATATGCGTCAAAGTAAACACATCGTAACTTATGGATTTCCCAATGTGATATCCCCCATCTTTCGAACGAAAGCCTTTTATAAACCAAGGCATTCTTGGAACGTTCTTCGAATGTCTTACAAACTGATCTCGCCATAAATAGTTGTGCCGAAGAATTCTGACCGACTCTAGACAAGATTTCATCAATCATGTCTCTCGGTAGGTCTCTTAAAATACTGGGTTGTCTATCCATTTTGTGTTTTTATACTGTAAAATAGACAAGAGTTAGATTCATAAAAAAAATACTTATTAATACAAGCAATTTTTACATATATCTTAAAGCATAAGCACACTATATTACATATATTACACCACACGAATACAACTATCTTATTCCGACTCGCTTGTTTCTTCTTCTTCTTCGGTTTTGGTTCGTTTTGCCAAGTTTCTAGGGATATATGATGTTCCCCTAATACGAGCCGTCGTTTTCCACATTGGTTTAGAAAAACCTGGTGGTTTAGAGGTTCCCGGGTCATTGTTACAACTTAAGGACTTCGGGGGTTGACAATACATATAAAGTTCATCGGGGTTGGAATTAGATTTCTCTATTTTTATGCCCTTTCTCTTATTATTTTCTTTTGCCTTTTTAAATTCAGTTGGGGTAATTTCTATAACATCATCGGAATTCTCGTCAGAATCCGATTCATCGGAGAATTGGTAATCCTCCCAATATTTTGCTTCCTTGGCGGAAACACCATTGACCATAATTAACTTTGGTCGGTTGGTTGAGGATTTTCTTTTACTTAACCATTTTATTATTTCCCCCACCGGTTCCATTTCTTCATCCGGTTCCGATTCTTCTTCTGGTTCCGATTCTTCTTCCGGTTCCTACTCTTCTTCCGGTTCTTCTTCGGGAACTTGTGAATCAGTCCACGAATCATTCCAATTTACATTTGACTCTTCATTATTATTAGGTGAGTCAATGGGACTTGTTCTAGAGGTAGACATCTATCACATAATATCAAACGCGTTAAGAGATTAATATATCACATAATATTCACATGTTAAAAATATATAGTTTCCAACAAAATTTGTTAAGCAATCATTTTTCAAGTAAACACGGTCGAAGTCCAGACTCACTAATGCATCCTAACAAACTCGATAAGACACACTAATCCAAAATTCTGGTTCTCTAAGACCAACGCTCTGATACCAACTGAAATGTCCCGTTCTTATTGATTAAAAACGTTCCATATTAATTGATTTAGTTGCGAGGTTTTGACCTCTATATGAGACGTTTTTCAAAGACCGCATTCATTTTAAAACAAACCATAACCTTTATTTTATCAATAAAGGTTTAAAAAGCTTTACGTAGATTATCAAATAATGATAATCTAATATATCCTGTTTACACACGACCATTACATAATGGTTTACAATACAAATATGTTACAACAAAATAAGTTTCTTGAATGCAGTTTTTACACAATATCATACAAGCATGGACTCCAAATCTCTTCCTTATTTAAGTATGCGACAGCGGAAGCTCTTAATAATCACCTGAGAATAAAAATGCTTAAAACGTCAACAAAAATGTTGGTGAGTTATAGGTTTAACCTATATATATCAAATCATAATAATAGACCACAACATTTCATATTTCAATACACATCCCATACATAGAGATAAAAATCATTCATATGGTGAACACCTGGTAACCGACATTAACAAGATGCATATATAAGAATATCCCCATCATTCTGGGACACCCTTCGAATATGATATAAATTTCGAAGTACTAAAGCATTCGGTACTTTGGATGGGGTTTGTTAGGCCCAATAGATCTATCTTTAGGATTCGTGTCAATTAGGGTGTCTGTTCCCTAATTCTTAGATTACCAGACTTAATAAAAAGGGCATTTTCGATTTCGATAATTCAACCATAGAATGTAGTTTCACGTACTTGTGTCTATTTTGTAAATCATTTATAAAACCTGCATGTATTCTTATCCCAAAAATATCAGATTTTAAAAGTGGGACTATAACTCACTTTCACAGATTTTTACTTCATCGGGAAGTAAGACTTGGCCACTGGTTGATTCACGAACCTATAAAAATATATACATATATATCAAAGTATGTTCAAAATAATTTACAACACTTTTAATATATTTTGATGTTTTAAGTTTATTAAGTCAGCTGTCCTCGTTAGTAACCTACAACTAGTTGTCCACAGTTAGATGTACAGAAATAAATCGATAAATATTATCTTGAATCAATTCACGACCCAGTGTATACGTATCTCAGTATTGATCACAACTCAAACTATATATATTTTGGAAACAACCTCAACCCTGTATAGCTAACTCCAACATTCACATATAGAGTGTCTATGGTTGTTCCGAAATATATATAGATGTGTCGACATGATAGGTCGAAACATTGTATACGTGTCTATGGTATCTCAAGATTACATAATATACAATACAAGTTGATTAAGTTATGGTTGGAATAGATTTGTTACCAATTTTCACGTAGCTAAAATGAGAAAAATTATCCAATCTTGTTTTACCCATAACTTCTTCATTTTAAATCCGTTTTGAGTGAATCAAATTGCTATGGTTTCATATTGAACTCTATTTTATGAATCTAAATAGAAAAAGTATAGGTTTATAGTCGGAAAAATAAGTTACAAGTCGTTTTTGTAAAGGTAGTCATTTCAGTCGAAAGAACGACGTCTAGATGACCATTTTAGAAAACATACTTCCACTTTGAGTTTAACCATAATTTTTGGATATAGTTTCATGTTCATAATAAAAATAATTTTCTCAGAATAACAACTTTTAAATCAAAGTTTATCATAGTTTTTAATTAACTAACCCAAAACAGCCCGCGGTGTTACTAAAACGGCGTAAATCCGGTTTTACGGTATTTTTCGTGTTTCCGGGTTTTAAATCATTAAGTTAGCATATCATATAGATATATAACATGTGTTTAGTTGATTTTAAAAGTCAATTTAGAAGGATTAACTTTTGTTTGCGAACAAGTTTAGAATTAACTAAACTATGTTCTAGTGATTACAAGTTTAAACCTTCGAATAAGATAGCTTTATATATATGAATCGAATGATGTTATGAACATCATTACCACCTTAAGTTCCTTGCATAAACCTACTGGAAAAGAGAAAAATGGATCTAGCTTCAACGGATCCTTGGATGGCTCGATGTTCTTGAAGCAGAATCATGACACGAAAACAAGTTCAAGTAAGATCATCACTTGAAATAAGATTGTTATAGTTATAGAAATTGAACCAAAGTTTGAATATGATTATTACCTTGTATTAGAATGATAACCTACTGTAAGAAACAAAGATTTCTTGAGGTTGGATGATCACCTTACAAGATTGGAAGTGAGCTAGCAAACTTAAAAGTATTCTTGATTTTATGTAACTAGAACTTGTAGAATATATGAAGAACACTTAGAACTTGAAGATAGAACTTGAGAGAAATCAATTAGATGAAGAAAATTGAAGAATTAAAGTGTTTGTAGGTGTTTTTTGTCGTTGGTGTATGGATTAGATATAAAGGATATGTAATTTTGTTTTCATGTAAATAAGTCATGAATGATTACTCATATTTTTGTAATTTTATGAGATATTTCATGCTAGTTGCCAAATGATGGTTCCCACATGTGTTAGGTGACTCACATGGGCTACTAAGAGCTGATCATTGGAGTATATATACCAATAGTACATACATCTAAAAGCTGTGTATTGTACGAGTACGAATACGGGTGCATACGAGTAGAATTGTTGATGAAACTGAACGAGGATGTAATTGTAAGCATTTTTGTTAAGTAGAAGTATTTTGATAAGTGTATTGAAGTCTTTAAAAAGTGTATAAATACATATTAAAACACTACATGTATATACATTTTAACTGATTCGTTAAGTCATCGTTAGTCGTTACATGTAAGTGTTGTTTTGAAACCTTTAGGTTAACGATCTTGTTAAATGTTGTTAACCCAATGTTTATAATATCAAATGAGATTTTAAATTATTATATTATCATGATATTATCATGTATGAATATCTCTTAATATGATATATATACATTAAATGTCTTTACAACGATAATCGTTACATATATGTCTCGTTTAAAAATCATTAAGTTAGTAGTCTTGTTTTTACATATGTAGTTCATTGTTAATATACTTAATGATATGTTTACTTATCATAGTATTATGTTAACTATATATATATCCATATATATGTCATCATATAGTTTTTACAAGTTTTAACGTTCGTGAATCACCGGTCAACTTGGGTGGTCAATTGTCTATATGAAACATATTTCAATTAATCAAGTCTTAACAAGTTTGATTGCTTAACATGTTGGAAACATTTAATCATGTAAATATCAATCTCAATTAATATATATAAACATGGAAAAGTTCGGGTCACTACACAAGAAATCAGCACACTTCCTGCGAATAAGAGAAGATGACAAGATGGAGAAGTTAGCACGACTGTATTTGAAGGAAGTCGTCTCCAGACATGGAATACCAATCTCTATTATCTCTGATAGGGATGGCAGATTTATTTCAAGATTCTGGCAGACATTACAGCAAGCATTAGGAACTCGTCTAGACATGAGTACTTCCTATCATCCACAAACTGATGGGCAGAGCAAAAGGATGATACAAACGCTTGAAGACATGCTACGAGCATGTGTTATTGATTTCGGAAACAGTTGGGATCGACATCTACCGTTAGCAGAATTTTCCTAAAACAACAGCTACCATTCAAGCATTGAAATGGCGCCATTTGAAGCACTTTATGGTAGAAAGTGTAGGTCTCCAATTTGTTGGAGTGAAGTGGGGGATAGACAAATTACGGGTTCGGAGATAATACAAGAAACTACCGAGAAGATCATTCAAATTCAACAACGGGTGAAAACCGCTCAAAATAGACAAAAGAGCTATGACGACATTAAAAGAAAAGATATAGAATTTGAAATAGGAGAGATGGTCATGCTTAAGGTTGCACCTTGGAAAGGCGTTGTTCGATTTGGTAAACGAGGGAAATTAAATCCAAGGTATATAGGACCATTCAAGATTATTGATCGTGTCGGACTAGTAGCTTACCGACTTGAATTGCCACAACAACTCGCGGCTGTACATAACACTTTCCATGTCTCAAATTTGAAGAAATTTTTTGCTAAAGAAGATCTCACTATTCCGTTAAACGAAATCCAAATCAACGAAAAACTTCAATTCGTCGAAGAACCCGTCGAAATAATGGATCGTGAGGTTAAAAGACTTAAGCAAAACAAGATACCAATTTTTAAAGTTCGATGGAATGCTCGTAGAGGACCCGAGTTCACTTGGGAATAAGAAGATCAGATGAAGAAGAACTACCCGAACTTATTTCCAGAAGATACGTCAACACCTCCAACTGCTTAAAATTTTGGGACGAAATTTATTTAACGGGTAGGTACTATAGTGACCCGAACTTTTCCATGTTTATATATATTAAATGAAATTGTTATTTACATGATTAAGTGTTTCCAAAATGTTAAGCAATCAAACTTGTTAAGACTTGATTAATTGAAATAGGTTTCATATAGACGATTGACCACCCAAGTTGACCGGTGATTCACGAACGTTAAAACTTCTAAAAACTATATGATGATATATATATGATTATATATTATATATATAGTTAACATGATATTATGATAAGTAAGTATCTCATTAGGTATTTTAACAATGAGTTATATACATAAAATTGAGTTTATTGAATTAAGAAACTCGAAACGATATATATAACGATTATCATTATAACAACGTCTTACTAAATACGTATGAATCATATTAAGATATTGATACTGTAACAACCCAACCCGTTATCCAACCAACAACGCTTAATTTTTTTTATATTTAAACAGCCCAGTTTCAGGCATATGGAGCGCCGCTCCAAATAGGGGCGCGCCACTCCAAAGTGGCCTGTCCACTTTCTTTTTATGCTTGTTCATAAAACACGTTCCGCAACACTTTTAAATGAAACAATTTATCATAACACGTCAATATGAGTAAAACTAAGAGTTTCCCACAATAAAATCGAGTTTTACAGCACCGGGCCCACATCGACCCACATTACGACAAAGTGACCATTTCAACCTATTTTAGTTTAATACAAAACATAGACCGAGCATGGCGATTGGGAATACGCTACCCAATCTAATCAAATCTTACGGCACGTCTTCTAAAGCAAACAATAGCATACATGCTAGCAACACAATTAGCTTATCATCACAAGTAAAAAACTATTAACCTCCAATACCACAAGCTAGCATAACAATAGCATATATATAACTCGAACAATATAATATGCTACACTATAACCCAATAACTATGGTTAACCAATCGAACGAGGGAACGGTGTTTAAAGACCGTCAGAGTTCATAACAACCATTATTGCACTTAACACTTCGTACACTAACTCCACGGGTGGCATCTTAACACATCGATACTTCACCACGGGTGACGTCTTAACACGTCGACACTTCACCCCGAGTGGTGTCATAACACTTCGACACTTCACTCTTCATTTTACTTGAGGTGGCATCTTAACACGTCGATACTTCACCTCGAGTGGCGCCTTAACATATCGGCACTTCACCCGTTATTCTCTTAGAGTGGCATCTTAGCACATCGATACTTCACTCCGGGTGGTGTCATAACACATCGACACTTTACCCCGGGTGGCATCTTAACACATCGACACTTCACCCGTCACATTACTTTGAGTGGTGTCTTAGCACATCGACACTTCACTCGTCACGTGAAATGTGGTGTCTTAGCACATCGACACTTCACATCTCACGCTACAACAAATAAATACATTATATACCTACGCATATAATTATTCCACTCACCTCGTGAACTCGAGCATTACAAACCATGCGCGAAATCCCCACCACACGCGACCGAGCAAGATTTTACCTATAATACACATATAGGTATACACATAATCAACATACAACCTCATTTGGACTCTCGACCCACCCGAATGAACAACAAGTGCAAAATATACCCTTTTGCACTTTTAACGCTACCCGAAGGTCCAAAACTAACGAGACTAGTTCCCGCGTTCTCGAAATACCCAAATATGTCAACTTTAACCTTTAAACGCATACTAGCTCGTATTTTACACAAAACCCATTCCATGGTTGACCAAGTTTGACTTTATTGCTAAAACACCAAATTTTAACCTAAAATCACTTCTCGCGAGTAATTACATCAAAAGCATCATTTAACACTTAACAAAAGCTTTTAACATCCAATTAATCCCAATTAGTATCATCCTCAATTTTGACCCAATTCAAATTGCTTATTTTGACCAAAGTCATAAAACGCCCCAAAATCACTAACGACTAGTGATTATATTTCCAAGACAACCACTAACACTTATATCAAGTATTTACCTACTTGATTTACCAAAACTTGACTTAAAACTTAATTTGACACCGAATCAAGCTTACTTGTCCTGAAATACCCATTTGACCCGTTTTGACCTAAATTAGGGTTTACACCCAAAAACCAAGTCAACACAAGTGTTCTAACGTTTAACCAACAAACGCAAGACCCAAACTCATAATTTCATCACTCGAAACCCTAAGTCACCCATTTAGGCTTACTTACTTGAATCTTACCCAAAACCCCCAAATTTCACAATAAAAATGGGTTTATAACACTAACTAACACAAACCCTAACTCAAACAATAATCTTAATAATGAAATTCGGATTTAGAATTTACCATAACAATCAAAACGTAGCCGAGAATGAAAGGGACAACTTTAACACTCGAGCTTTCGATCGATTCAAGCTTCTTCTTCTTCAAAACCCCAAATCTCTTCCTAGAAATCTCTCTCTCTCTAAGATAAGATGAGAGAGATGTGTGGATGCCAAAATGATCCAAAAGTGGATCTAAAACTGCTGCAAGTGCCACAAATCCGTCCACAAGTGAAAGGACCAAAGTACCCCTCATTTAACCCTTTAAAAATGCTGAAAATTGCATCAGACGTGATCGGAGCGCTGCTCCAAAGGGTGGAGCGCCGCTCCAACCTTCAGGTCAGTTTTCAGTAATTTGTTTTGGCCATAAGATTTTCGATGATTCAAATATCGTTGGAAACGTAATAAAATTTTCTTTCCAATGGTAAGGCTTTGAAACATCAACTCAAACTTTATTTGGGGTCGAAAAGGTACGTACACACCTTGTGACTCAAACAACGTCCAGTTTTCCTTCGACGTTCGAGCAAGCAACACGTACATGCTTCGTACACTTCATACACGCATCGTACACCATAATTACATTATGTACAATAAATATTGGGTCTTACAACTCTCCCTCACTTAAACTCGATCATGTCCTCGTGATCTTCGTCACTTAACCCATCCGGACCTACATCCTATGGTCCTTCGACGTACTTTCGAACTCGAAGTCTACGAAATTTACCGCAACGTGAAGATCTTACACCGCACTTAATCGACCCTTCCGATGAATCACCCCCTTTCAACTTAAATCTCCATCTGCAATTTACCAAATCCACCCATCTGCAATTTACCAAATCCACGAATCGTAGCACTAGAAACTTGCTCAATCCCTCACATCGGGAAGAACTCAACCAATCTCGTACCGAGATATCACCCCTTTGGTGTACCCTTCACAAGTACAATGCCAAGAGTAACCACATCCCACAATAAGGTCAACATCCAAAACGACGAAGACCGAGTAAAAGTAAATCCTTACGGATAACACTTACCACTTAACATCCCTTCAAGTTCTCCCGTCTACAACTCGCAACAAGCTACATCTTTAACTATATCACCCAACTCGATCTACTAGGTCCACTACACTGTGACCCAAGTCTTGCATTAATCCAAATCGAGAAGGATTCATGCCGCGTTAAAACTTCGTGCTTCACTGGTTCATAAACGTACACTCAACCGTTCAATCACGAATGTTCTCCGATTCAAGAACCAACTCCCCTTGTCTCCACAACCGGGTCATTTATTCAACGAAGAAATTTCGGTATCACCAACTAATCACACTAGGGATACAAAATTTCCCATGAATGGATCTGCACACGACCTTCCGTCTCTGAATTAATCCAGGACGACAATAATACACCACAAGTTAGACAAAACATCAACACTCGACACAGGGTTTCTCCCCTAAACCCAACAACACATCCATACAATACGGCTTCATAGCACTAGCATGGAAACTATTTGTGTACTAGAATCCTGTCAATAGCGAATTATCATCCCAACAATTCGAAATTCGTCATGCGACCTTCAAAAGTATTCACCAATGTCAGGTGAATCCTCCAACATAGACCGTCCCTTAAGGATGGTTTCGACATTTGAATGTGGCTAACAGGTCGCATCACTAGGGAATGCACCCTCGCAAACAAACAAAACCCGCGTGTCTCTCTGTGAGACAATCGGAAATAGAACTCCCCGCCTCACAATCATCCATAAAGTGGAATAATCCACTGACAATATCCATAATCACGTTTCCCGAAAGGGAAAATACAGTATCGATACCGAAATCGAATTCGTACCTACTCAACAGCACTATCTGGGTTTCGCACCAACCCAATTTTACATCACGAGAGCACCCGCAACGACAGTTACATTCTCTCACGTCCATGATCTCAAACTTCACACTTGGTCTCATACCGCACTTGGTACTGCACGACCACCTTATACAAGAAGACTTACGCTTCACTTGATCTAACACCACCAGATGAAAGGACCCGTTCATATACATTATAAATGATTCACAATAGTTGATTACATCACGAGGTATTTGACCTCTATATGATACATTTTACAAACATTGCATTCGTTTTTAAAAGACAAACTTTCTTTACAACAAAAGTTGACGGCATGCACACCATTTCATAATACATCCAACTATAATTGGCTTAATAATAATCTTGATAAACTCAATGACTCGAATGCAACGTCTTTCAAAATATGCCATGAATGACTCCAAGTAATATCCTTAAAATGAGCTAATGCACAGTGGAAGATTTCTTTAATACCTGAGAATAAACATGCTTTAAAGTGTCAACCAAAAGGTTGGTGAGTTCATAGGTTTATCATAACAATCATTTCAATATATTAATAGACCACAAGATTTTCGTTTATAAATATATGTACACTCGCAAGTGTATAAAAGTATTCTATAAGTTGTAGGCACTCGGTAACAAACCTTAACGTTCATGTTTTACCCTCTGAAGTACACCAGATCAGGTGTGTTTAAAATAACCTCGAAGTACTAAAGCATCTCATAGTCAGGATGGGGTTTGTCAGGCCCAATAGATCTATCTTTAGGATTCGCGCCTACCATACATAGACAAGTAGTTTAATGTTACCAAGCTAAGGGTATATTTTTGGTTTAAACCCACATAGAATTAGTTTTAGTACTTGTGCCTATTTCATAAAACATTTATAAAACAGCGCATGTATTCTCAGCCCAAAAATATATATTGCAAAAGCAATTAAAAAGGGAGCAAATGAAACTCACAATACTGTATTTTATAGTAAAAATACATATGACGTCATTGAACAAGTGCAATGTTGGCCTTGGATTCACGAACGTATCAATATTGATATTCAATATTGCAGGAAAAGTACGTAGACACAACAGAGATGATAAATACTAGTTTGACTCACGAGCAATACTCTCAAACCATACCCATAACCTCCATAGCTTTAACCCATAATTTCCTTAGCTCTATCCCGCTCGAAAAAAACAATTTCGAAATCACTCGGATAGCACTCTGTCGTAATATTTTATGTATACTGATAATATCTTGAAATAATACGAAGTAAATATATATATATGTAAATCGATTGAGAGAGTTTAGAGAAAATATTTTCAAGTTTTTATCAAATAATGAAACCTATTGAATTCTATTTATAATAGATTTTTGAATTATTAAAGTGAATTATTAAAGTATGAATTATTAAATTGAATTATTAAAGTATGAATTATTAAAGTGAATTATTAAAGTATGAATTATTAAAGTGAATTATTAAAGTATGAATTATTAAAGTGAATTATTAAAGTATGAATTATTAAAGTGAATTATTAAAGTATGAATTATTAAAGTTAAAGTAAAGTAAAAGTAAAGTTAAAGTATAGTAAAAGTATAAAACTATATACGTATAATACGCGTATAAATATATATAATATTAATTTAAATCGTTATATATATTTAATAAAATAAAATATAAATATCGTTATATTTATTATACTGGTTAAGTAATGAGTTGTCAAAAGTGATTCTAGATATTAATAAAGGTTATATACGTTTTAATAATAAAGTTCTTTTTAAACTGAAAACGTCTTTGTACGTTTGAAAATAGATTAATAGAATATTATGGAAACCAAATCTCCACTAACTTTTGTCTAACTTTCGTAAATGACACTTTTTGTTTTTATTTATAAATAGCTTTACAAATTATTCGGAATATGTTAAGAGGAATAGATTTTCTCAAATCATAGTGGACATCTCAACAGAGACTTGTAATCATAATTCAATGTTTCTGATAATTCAATCATTTAATATATATTTTTTAATTTCGTCGAAAATCATATTGAAACAAATATGTTCGTGTAAAGTATTATATGTTTAATACTTTATTAATATTCTCAAGTTATAATATATATATACATATACATATCTATTTATATAACGGTTCGTGAATCGTCGGAATTTGGTCGATGTTATAATGAATGTATGAACACATTTTACAATTCTTGAGATTTAACTTAACAAACTTTTCTTATCGTGTCGGAATAATATAAAGATTAAAGTTTAAATTTGGTCGGAAATTTCCGGGTCGTCACAGTACCTACCCGTTAAAGAAATTTCGTCCCCGAAATTTGATAGAGGTCGTCATGACTAACAATGAGAATGTTATTATAACGATTATAGAGTTTTATCATGTTCAAGAAGAATGGATAAAATAATTCGATTACTCGAAGCGTGTGAGTGAAGTTATCATAAATGAATGAAATAATATAATAGTGATTCGTCGTATCTTTTGACGTCATCACGATTGATCTCCGAAATGAAAATCTTTGTAATCTATATTGGATTTGATTATTCGGTGATTAAGAAAATTATGATCCTCTTCGAATTAATGCGATAATCCATTTTGATTTCTCTGTCGGATATTTCACTATAAATCCACCTCATCTGTTTTCTTACAACTCACCCCTTCTCAACTCATATTTTAAAGTATTTGTCAATATGCTTCATCCAGTGCTGATTCTTGATATACTCCTCACTTTCATATCTGTCGCTCTTCTTTTTCATCTGCCTCTGGAAGAATCTATTTACTTCTACTATACTCTTGGTTTTATAGTGTTTTTAGTTCTCCCGTGTCTTTATATTGCTATATGCATTGATATATACTGTAACATCCTGCTTTTTTCCATTTACTTTTCCGTTTAACTATTTTAAAGTCCGTTATATATTTATAACATCTTTCGTTAATACGCGTTTTAAATTATCTCGATTAGGTAATTCACGCACCCGATTCAAACTTGAGGGACTAAAATTGACACGGGGCAAACTAGTTGACTAGGTCAACTAGTCCACCCCAATCACCACCATTCAATCCTCTTCATCTCTCTCTCTTTCTCTCTAGCAAGAACACACACACATCTACCAAATTCATTCAATCATCATCTAAATTCGATCTAAGAGGCTTACAACAAAATAAATTACATATTCGTGATCCTCTCTCCATCCTCTTCATTTTGGTACCAACTTCATCTCGTTTGGGTAACATTTCTAAAACTCTAGATTTCTCTAAATTCGTGTTTTTGACTTAAAATGGTGTTAGTTTGTGTCTATGGCTCATTGCGATGTCGTGTATGTAATTGGTATGCTCGATCTCGTTGTTTTAGTGTAACTAGCATGAACTTGAATTTTGGTGTGGTGTTCTTGAATTTTGGATGATCATATGTTGTTAGATGTTAAAGGTTCATGTTCTAATTGTGTTCCTAGTATCACTAGCTTCAATTTGATGTGTAGGTTGCTTTAGAAAAGTTCATGAACTTGATTTATGATTTTGGTGAATTTGGGTTAGGGTTTGATGAACTTGAAATGGACTTTTGATGCATTGAATGCCATGGATTATGGTTGGTAAGTGTTTAGTTGGATTGTATGCTTGATTACCTTCGAAACGGCATATCATTCATGTAAATTGATTGCCCGAATCATTGAATTGCATTTATGAACTTGTATGCGATTAATGTTGAGCATTAGATGCGGTTTTGGTTGTTATAATGAGGTTTTTGATTGATGAATTGTGTTTAGTTGCATTCTACGTCAAAAGAGCTTTCCAACGATATAAGGTGCGAGTCCTAAGTGTTAGCGGTTTGTGTTTTATGCACAAAAAGGTTTTGGATTGAGACTTGAACATTTGGGACTGGCCAGACACCAGCTCCCGGCCTTTGCCGCGGCGCGGCCTTTCCTGTCGCGGCGCGACATATAAGGGGATCAGGTTCTGACCTCCATGTCCAAAATACGAAAAATGTTTGGCATACTACGGACCTCCGATTCACATGAAACTTGTTCTAACATGCTCATATATGATTAAAAACCTCAGAGAAATAGTTCGGGACCCGACCCGAACATGTTGACTTTTTCGTTGACTTTGACCCGACCAAGTTGACTTTTAATCAAACTTAACCAAATATTTGTGCAATCGTTCTAACATGTTTTTATACTTATACCTTGCATGAAACATGACAATTTGATTCACATGCTATTATGATCGAGTCTTAACGAGCCATAGGACTAATTGAACATCTTTGACCTATCGTGTTTACCGTTATTGATACAACCTATTGTTTAGGTCAAGACTAGCATTGTTCTTTGCACACGTTTACTTGTTGAAGTACTTTACTACTCGTGCACTCAAGGTGAGATCATAGTCCCACTTTTACTCTTTTTGAACTTACATTTGGGATGAGAAAACATAAACATTTCTTTACTAAGTGAACACAAGTACAGGAAAAACAAACATTCTACATACGAGTTTAGAACAAAATCCTCAATTCGATTATCATTAGTTACACTTGCCGGGTGTAAGCGAGAACTTATGTTGTATGGATCCATATGGGTTTGACAAACCCTCATTTAAACGGTTCGCTACCGTTTACGAATGAAATATATTTTCGAGAAACAGTGTATGTTCTAGCACTAAGTGATGGGGTTCAATGGAAGGAAATGTTAAGCATTGATAATTGGGTGCTCATGAAACAAACTTTTGGAATGTATTACTATTAATTCATTGATGCAAATCTTGTGGTTCACTTGTACTTATTACTTAAACCTATGATTTCACCAACGTTTTCGTTGACAGATTTCTATGTTTTTCTCAGGTCCTTGAACGATACATGATACATGCTTCCGCTCATTATTTTGATACTTGCATTGGATGTCGAGTATATATGCATACATGGAGCGTCTTTTGACTACTTTTAAATTGTGTCGCATAAGTTTCATTTGTACTTAAAACTTTGTATCGTAACTCGTGGTGGAACTATTCTCGTAAACTTTGAACAATCTTTACATTTGAAATGAATGCGACATATCTTTTGGTCAAACGTTGTTTTAAAGAGTTATGACCACGTAACGGGACCTAAGTAGACGGCGCCGTCAAACATGATTTGGTCGGGTCGCAACAGGTGGTATCAGAGCTGGTTTAACCTTAGCCGTAAAGGTAGTCACGCGCGCCGGCTGTCAGGCCGGGCACTCATACGGACTATGCTTTTTGGCGGGTTAATCGTAGAGGGGGTTCTCACAGTGTTACCTGTGACGAAGCATTGGCTCTTACCCCTTGCGATCCCTTGGAATTTGAGGGTTGGCAGTTTGGCAGAAATGCGGGCCGTAAAATCAGTGTCTGAGGTACACTCAGTGGTCACCAAGCGGTTAGCTGGAAAGGCACTGGGTGGGTTTCTACCCCATCTGTCGCTACAGATGGTATCAGAGCGTTGGTTGTAGGAATTTAGAGTTCATTGGTGTCGACCCCGAGTCATAGGGTACATTGGTGAGTCTAGACTACAACCGGCATATAGACTTGAAGTAGGAATTACTTGACTACTTGTGCATTTATACTCGAACGCTTCTACTCATATCTACTCTTAGTTCATCTTAATCTCACGTTGTTTAATTTGATTGACACGCCACCTTGACTATATGAAATGATGTCGAATGCACATATGAATCAGGGTAATATAATTTCCGGGATTATATTACGGTGACTCATATGAACGTTCCGACATTATGACATAAAGAATTTAAGGCGAGTCGAGGAAAAACTTCTCTTTATCTTTATTCTATATCACGGTTAGTATTATTGAGAATACTAATCAATGATATTCTTGTGTCTTGAAGGAACAATGGCTCCTCGTCGTGTACGCCGCAATGAAACTCCCGAACAAGCTCTCGAACGGATGATAGCTACCGCCGTAGATGCGGCCATGGCCGGTCACTCATCCAACAACAATAATAATAACAACCACAACAACAACAACAACAACAACAATGGAGCCGGTAACTCAAACGAGGGATGCTCCTATAAAGCTTTCATGGGGTGCAAACCTCACACTTTTGATGGAACCGGGGGACCGGTCGTGCTCACCTGCTGGTTTGAGCAAACGGAAGCCGTCTTTAGCATAAGCGGTTGTCGGGACCAAGACAAAGTCAAATACTCCACTCACACCTTCGCCGGTGTCGCTCTTACATGGTGGAATACTTATGTACAATCGGTGGGTACCGATGAAGCTCACGCCCTCTCTTGGGCCGACTTGAGGGAAAAGATGATTGTCGAATATTTCCCTCGTGAAGAAACCCGAAGGCTCGAACAAGAGCTAAGAACTTTAAAGGCGATCGGAAATGATCTCAAGGCTTATAATCAACGATTTTCCGAACTAGCCTTGATGTGCCCAAATCTTGTGAACCCCGAAGCTTTAAGGGTTGAACTTTACATGGATGGTCTTCCAAAGAGCATCAAACACGGAGTAATGTCATCCAAACCCCCTAATCATCAAGAAGCTTTGAACATGGCCCGCAAATTGATAGAGACAGTGGACGAAATCGTAGTTCCGGCACCTAAGGCCGAGGATAAACCGGGCGGCAACAAAAGAAAGTGGGAACTCTCCCAATCAAGCAACAACAACTTTGCTAAGAAGCCTTACACCTCCGACGGCAAGAAAGGTTATGCCGGGAACCTACCTCTTTGCAACAAATGCAACAAACATCACTTTGGCGAATGTAGTAAGTTAATTTGCCACCGGTGCCAAGGAGTTGGTCATAAGGCCAACGATTGTAAAAGTGCCACTCCCGTCGCTCGAAAGTGGCCCAATGCACCAAAGACGGGCACTTGTTACGAATGTGGCCAAACGGGTCATTATAGAAATGCATGCCCAAAGAAGAAAGATAACCCCAATACGCGCGGCCGAGCTTTTAACATCAACACCGAGGAAGCCCGGGATGACACTGAACTAGTCACGGGTACGTTTCTTCTCAACAATTCTTATGTCTCTTGCTTATTCGATTCGGGTGCCGATAAATGCTTTGTATCCAAGACTTTGACTCATTCTTTTAGCACTCCACCTCTTCCATTAGATACCCCTTATACCATTGAAGTGGCTAACGGGAAACTATTAAGTGCCGACACATATTACCGGGGGTGTACGTTAAACATTTTGGGTAAGGAATTTGAAATTGACTTGATACCCATGGAACTAGGAAGCTTTGATGTAATAATCGGTATGAATTGGTTAGTCAAAATGAAATCTCACATCCTTTGTGATCTTAACGCAATCCGAATTCCTATCGAGAATGGTGAACCTTTGATTGTTTATGGAGATAAGAGTTGCACCAGACTCAACCTCGTTTCGTGCCTTAAAGTTAGAAAACTACTCCGTAAGGGTTGTTTTGCGATCCTTGCCCACGTTAAGAAAGTCGAGTCCGATGAGAAGCATATCGATGATGTGCCAATTGTTAGTGACTTTTCCGATGTATTTCCCGACGAATTACCGGGTCTTCCACCTCATCGACCGGTTGAATTCCAAATCGATCTTATTCCGGGAGCCGCACCCGTAGCACGTGAACCATATAGACTCGCTCCATCCGAAATGCAAGAATTGCAAAGTCAAATCCAAGAACTACTTGACCGTGGTTTTATCCAACCTAGCCATTCACCTTGGGGCGCTCCGATTTTGTTTGTCAAAAAGAAAGACGGATCCCTACGAATGTGCATTGATTATTGTGAACTAAATAAATTGACGGTTAAGAACCGATATCCTCTTCCTCGCATCGATGACCTCTTTGATCAACTACAAGGGTCTTGTGTATATTCGAAAATCGATCTCCGCTCGGGTTATCATCAATTAAGGGTTAAGGGGGAAGATGTCTCCAAAACCGCTTTCCGGACTCGTTATGGTAGTTATGAATTCCTCATCATGCCATTTGGTCTCACTAACGCACCGGCGGTGTTCATGGATCTTATGAACCGCGTGTGCAAACCGTATCTCGATAAATTCGTTATTGTGTTCAACGATGATATATTGATCTATTCTAAAAATGAAGAAGAGCACGGACAACATCTCCGACTTGTGCTTGAACTCTTGAGACAAGAACGACTTTATGCCAAATTCTCCAAGTGTGAATTTTGGTTGAAGGAAGTTCAATTTCGTGGTCATGTTGTAAGTGATCAAGGCATTAAAGTCGATCCCACGAAGATCGAAGCCATTAGTAAATGGGAGACTCCTACTACTCCTACTCACATTCGTCAATTCTTGGGTCTCGCCGGGTACTATCGTAGATTCATCGAAAACTTCTCTTTGGTTGCACGTCCTCTAACCGCATTAACTCACAAGGGAAAGAAATTCATTTGGGCGACCGAACATGAATCCGCTTTCCAAATCGTGAAAACGAAGCTAACCACCGCTCCTATCTTGTCACTTCCCGAAGGCAATGATGATTTTGTTGTATATTGCGATGCCTCGAAACATGGTTTTGGGTGTGTATTGATGCAACGAACGAAAGTCATTGCTTATGCTTCTCGACAACTCAAAATTCATGAACGAAACTACACGACGCATGATCTCGAACTCGGAGCCGTTGTCTTTGCACTTAAAATGTGGAGACACTATCTTTATGGAACCAAGAGTACTATCTTTACCGACCACAAAAGTCTCCAACACATTTTCGATCAAAAGCAACTAAACATGAGACAACGACGGTGGATTGAAACTTTGAACGATTACGATTGCGAGCTTCGTTACCATCCCGGGAAGGCAAACGTAGTAGCCGATGCCTTAAGTCGAAAAGAAAGAGCGGTGCCTCTTCGTGTCCGAGCTTTAAACATCACCATTCACACCAACCTCAATAGTCAAATTCGTGTAACCCAAGATGAGGCCCTCAAGGATGAAAACCTTTCACACGAGCTCTTGAACATTCTCGTCTCTCGATTCGAAATTAGGGAGACCGGACTCCGATATTACGCTGGAAGGATTTGGGTGCCTAGTTATGGGGACCTACGAAGCCTTATTTTAGATGAAGCCCATAACTCACGATACTCGATTCACCCCGGTGCCAATAAGATGTACCACGACCTTAAACAACTATATTGGTGGCCGAACATCAAAAGGGACGTAGCTACTTATGTTTCCAAGTGTTTGACATGTTCCAAAGTCAAAGCCGAACACCAAAGACCGTTCGGACTACTTCAACAACCCGAGATCCCGCAATGGAAGTGGGAAAGAATAACGATGGATTTTATCACCAAACTACCAAAAACGACGGGCGGTTATGATACCATTTGGGTTATTGTTGACCGTCTCACCAAATCCGCACACTTCCTTGCCATGAAAGAAACGGACAAAATGGAGAAACTTGCACAACTTTACATTAAGGAGATCGTAGCCCGACACGGTGTACCTTTATCGATTATCTCCGACCGAGATGGCCGTTTCGTTTCTAGATTTTGGCGTACATTGCAAGAAGCGTTGGGAACGCGTTTAGACATGAGCACCGCATATCATCCTCAAACCGATGGACAAAGCGAACGTACAATCCAAACCTTGGAAGACATGTTACGAGCTTGCGGGGTTGATTTCGGAAAAGCTTGGGACAAGCACTTACCTCTCGCCGAGTTCTCTTATAACAATAGTTATCACGCGAGTATTAAAGCCGCACCTTTTGAAGCGCTATATGGCCGCAAATGTCGTTCACCTCTTTGTTGGGCCGAGGTAGGCGACATGCAAATCACCGGACCCGAACTCATTCACGAAACCACCGAGAAAATCGTTCAAATCCGAGATAGGCTTAGGACGGCCCGAAGTCGTCAAAAGGGCTATACCGACAAACGACGCAACGATCTTGAATTTCAAGTCGGTGACCGAGTAATGTTAAAAGTCGCACCTTGGAAGGGTGTAATCCGTTTTGGGAAACGCGGGAAGCTAAATCCACGGTATTTTGGTCCTTTCGAAATCTTGGAGCGTATTGGAACCGTTGCTTATCGTTTAGATCTTCCGCCTCAACTGAGTTCCGTTCATCCTACCTTCCATGTATCTAACTTGAAAAAGTGTCTTGCCAAACCCGATATCGTCATTCCTCTCGAGGAACTTACTATTGATGACAAACTTCATTTTGTGGAGGAACCGGTTGAAATTGTGGACACCTCCGTCAAGACATTGAAACAAAGCCGAATCCCGATTGTTAAAGTCCGTTGGAATGCCAAAAGGGGACCCGAGTTTACTTGGGAAAGACAAGATCAAATGCAAAGGAAGTATCCTCATCTATTCGTGAATTCAGAAACGCAAGATCTCGAGGAAGAAACAACGACTACTACGCCTACTTAAATTTCGGGACGAAATTTCTTTTAAGGAGTAGGTAATGTAACATCCCGCCTTTTTCCATTTACTTTTCCGTTTAACTATTTTAAAGTCCGTTATATATTTATAACATCTTTCGTTAATACGCGTTTTAAATTATCTCGATTAGGTAATTCACGCACCCGATTCAAACTTGAGGGACTAAAATTGACACGGGGCAAACTAGTTGACTAGGTCAACTAGTCCACCCCAATCACCACCATTCAATCCTCTTCATCTCTCTCTCTTTCTCTCTAGCAAGAACACACACACATCTACCAAATTCATTCAATCATCATCTAAATTCGATCTAAGAGGCTTACAACAAAATAAATTACATATTCATGATCCTCTCTCCATCCTCTTCATTTTGGTACCAACTTCATCTCGTTTGGGTAACATTTCTAAAACTCTAGATTTCTCTAAATTCATGTTTTTGACTGAAAATGGTGTTAGTTAGTGTCTATGGCTCATTGCGATGTCGTGTATGTAATTGGTATGCTCGATCTCGTTGTTTTAGTGTAACTAGCATGAACTTGAATTTTGGTGTGGTGTTCTTGAATTTTGGATGATCATATGTTGTTAGATGTTAAAGGTTCATGTTCTAATTGTGTTCCTAGTATCACTAGCTTCAATTTGATGTGTAGGTTGCTTTAGAAAAGTTCATGAACTTGATTTATGATTTTGGTGAATTTGGGTTAGGGTTTGATGAACTTGAAATGGACTTTTGATGCATTGAATGCCATGGATTATGGTTGGTAACTGTTTAGTTGGATTGTATGCTTGATTACCTTCGAAACGGCATATCATTCATGTAAATTGATTGCCCGAATCATTGAATTGCATTTATGAACTTGTATGCGATTAATGTTGAGCATTAGATGCGGTTTTGGTTGTTATAATGAGGTTTTTGATTGATGAATTGTGTTTAGTTGCATTCTACGTCAAAAGAGCTTTCCAACGATATAAGGTGCGAGTCCTAAGTGTTAGCGGTTTGTGTTTTATGCACAAAAAGGTTTTGGATTGAGACTTGAACATTTGGGACTGGCCAGACACCAGCTCCCGGCCTTTGCCGCGGCGCGGCCTTTCCTGTCGCGGCGCGACATATAAGGGGATCAGGTTCTGACCTCCATGTCCAAAATACGAAAAATGTTTGGCATACTACGGACCTCCGATTCACATGAAACTTGTTCTAACATGCTCATATATGATTAAAAACGTCAGAGAAATAGTTCGGGACCCGACCCGAACATGTTGACTTTTTCGTTGACTTTGACCCGACCAAGTTGACTTTTAATCAAACTTAGCCAAATATTTGTGCAATCGTTCTAACATGTTTTTATAGTTATACCTTGCATGAAATATGACAATTTGATTCACATGCTATTATGATCGAGTCTTAACGAGCCATAGGACTAATTGAACATCTTTGACCTATCGTGTTTACCGTTATTGATACAACCTATTGTTTAGGTCAAGACTAGCATTGTTCTTTGCACACGTTTACTTGTTGAAGTACTTTACTACTCGTGCACTCAAGGTGAGATCATAGTCCCACTTTTACTCTTTTTGAACTTACATTTGGGATGAGAAAACATAAACATTTCTTTACTAAGTGAACACAAGTACAGGAAAAACAAACATTCTACATACGAGTTTAGAACAAAATCCTCAATTCGATTATCATTAGTTACACTTGCCGGGTGTAAGCGAGAACTTATGTTGTATGGATCCATATGGGTTTGACAAACCCTCATTTAAACGGTTCGCTACCATTTACGAATGAAATATATTTTCGAGAAACAGTGTATGTTCTAGCACTAAGTGATGGGGTTCAATGGAAGGAAATGTTAAGCATTGATAATTGGGTGCTCGTGAAACAAACTTTTGGAATGTATTACTATTAATTCATTGATGCAAATCTTGTGGTTCACTTGTACTTACTTACTTAAACCTATGATTTCACCAACGTTTTCGTTGACAGATTTCTATGATTTTCTCAGGTCCTTGAACGATACATGATACATGCTTCCGCTCATTATTTTGATACTTGCATTGGATGTCGAGTATATATGCATACATGGAGCGTCTTTTGATTACTTTTAAATTGTGTCACATAAGTTTCATTTGTACTTAAAACTTTGTATCGTAACTCGTGGTGGAACTATTCTCGTAAACTTTGAACAATCTTTACATTTGAAATGAATGCGACATATCTTTTGGTCAAACGTTGTTTTAAAGACTTATGACCACGTAACGGGACCTAAGTAGACGGCGCCGTCAAACATGATTTGGTCGGGTCGCTACATATACGGTTTGTGATTTCTGGGTTGTTGTTGGGTTTTATATCTTCCCTTATATTTCAAAGTCCTTGCTTCTTCTATAATCATTTTCATCCACAGTTAATGCTCTCTTCTATTTGCTATGATTTATACTCCCATTTCTAGTTCGGAGCTTTGTCCTTTCGTTTCTTCTTCTTGCGATTAAGCACCGCTTGTAATGGTCCAGAATTCGCAGATATAAATTTCGGAATGAACATTGTTAATGTTCTAGGAAGGAAATTGTAATGGCACGATCTTGACTTGTCAAATTACCAGAATACCTCCGAAAAGGCTGTAGTGACCCGAACTTTTCCATGTTTATATATATTAATTGAGATTGATATTTACATGATTAAATGTTTCCAACATGTTAAGCAATCAAACTTGTTAAGACTTGATTAATTGAAATAGGTTTCATATAGACAATTGACCACCCAAGTTGACCGGTGATTCACGAACGTTAAAACTTGTAAAAACTATATGATGACATATATATGGTTATATATATAGTTAACATTATATTATGATAATTAAACATATCATTAAGTATATTAACAATGAACTACATATGTAAAAACAAGACTACTAACTTAATGATTTTAAAACGAGACATATATGTAACGATTATCGTTGTAACGACATTTAATGTATATATATCATATTAAGAGATATTCGTACATCATAATATCATAATAATATAATAATTTAAAATCTCTTTTGATATTATAAACATTGGGTTAACAACATTTAACAAGATCGTTAACCTAAAGGTTTCAAAACAACATTTACATGTAACGACTAACGATGACTTAACGACTCAGTTAAACTGTATATACATGTAGGGTTTTAATATGTATTTATACACTTTTGAAAGACTTCAATACACTTATCAAAATACTTCTACTTAACAAAAATGCTTACAATTACATCCTCGTTCAGTTTCATCAACAATTCTACTCGTATGCACCCGTATTCGTACTCGTACAATACACAGCTTTTAGATGTATGTACTATTGGTATATACACTCCAATGATCAGCTCTTAGCAGCCCATGTGAGTCACCTAACACATGTGGGAACCATCATTTGGCAACTAGCATGAAATATCTCATAAAATTACAAAAATATGAGTAATCATTCATGACTTATTTACATGAAAACAAAATTACATATCCTTTATATCTAATCCATACACCAACGACCAAAAACACCTACAAACACTTTCATTCTTCAATTTTCTTCATCTAATTGATCTCTCTCAAGTTCTATCTTCAAGTTCTAAGTGTTCTTCATAAATTCCAAAAGTTCTAGTTTCATAAAATCAAGAATACTTTCAAGTTTGCTAGCTCACTTCCAATCTTGTAAGGTGATCATCCAACCTCAAGAAATCTTTGTTTCTTACAGTAGGTTATCATTATAATACAAGGTGATAATCATATTCAAACTTTGGTTCAATTTCTATAACTATAACAATCTTATTTCAAGTGATGATCTTACTTGAACTTGTTTTCGTGTCATGATTCTGCTTCAAGAACTTCGAGCCATCCAAGGATCCATTGAAGCTAGATCCATTTTTCTCTTTTCCAGTAGGTTTATCCAAGGAAATTAAGGTAGTAATGATGTTCATAACATCATTCGATTCATACATATAAAGCTATCTTATTCGAAGGTTTAAACTTGTAATCACTAGAACATAGTTTAGTTAATTCTAAACTTGTTCGCAAACAAAACTTAATCCTTCTAACTTGACTTTTAAAATCAACTAAACACATGTTCTATATCTATATGATATGCTAACTTAATGATTTAAAACCTGGAAACACGAAAAACACCGTAAAACCGGATTTACGCCGTCGTAGTAACACCGCGGGCTGTTTTGGGTTAGTTAATTAAAAACTATGATAAACTTTGATTTAAAAGTTGTTATTCTGAGAAAATGATTTTTATTATGAACATGAAACTATATCCAAAAATTATGGTTAAACTCAAAGTGGAAGTATATTTTCTAAAATGGTCATCTAGACGTCGTTCTTTCGACTGAAATGACTACCTTTACAAAAATGACTTGTAACTTATTTTTCCGACTATAAACCTATACTTTTTCTGTTTAGATTCATAAAATAGAGTTCAATATGAAACCATAGCAATTTGATTCACTCAAAACGGATTTAAAATGAAGAAGTTATGGGTAAAACAAGATTGGATAATTTTTCTCATTTTAGCTACGTGAAAATTGGTAACAAATCTATTCCAACCATAACTTAATCAACTTGTATTGTATATTATGTAATCTTGAGATACCATAGACACGTATACAATGTTTTGACCTATCATGTCGACACATCTATATATATTTCAGAACAACCATAGACACTCTATATGTGAATGTTGGAGTTAGCTATACAGGGTTGAGGTTGATTCTAAAATATATATAGTTTGAGTTGTGATCAATACTGAGATACGTATACACTGGGTCGTGGATTGATTCAAGATAATATTTATCGATTTATTTCTGTACATCTAACTGTGGACAACTAGTTGTAGGTTACTAACGAGGACAGCTGACTTAATAAACTTAAAACATCAAAATATATTAAAAGTTTTGTAAATATATTTTGAACATACTTTGATATATATGTATATATTGTTATAGGTTCGTGAATCAACCAGTGGCCAAGTCTTACTTCCCGACGAAGTAAAAATCTGTGAAAGTGAGTTATAGTCCCACTTTTAAAATCTAATATTTTTGGGATGAGAATACATGCAGGTTTTATAAATGATTTACAAAATAGACACAAGTACGTGAAACTACATTCTATGGTTGAATTATCGAAATCGAATATGCCCCTTTTTATTAAGTCTGGTAATCTAAGAATTAGGGAACAGACACCCTAATTGACGCGAATCCTAAAGATAGATCTATTGGGCCTAACAAACCCCATCCAAAGTACCGGATGCTTTAGTACTTCGAAATTTATATCATATCCGAAGGGTGTCCCGGAATGATGGGGATATTCTTATATATGCATCTTGTTATTGTCGGTTACCAGGTGTTCACCATATGAATGATTTTTATCTCTATGTATGGGATGTGTATTGAAATATGAAATCTTGTGGTCTATTGTTACGATTTGATATATATAGATTAAACCTATAACTCACCAACATTTTTTTTAACGTTTAAAGCATGTTTATTCTCAGGTGAATACTAAGAGCTTCCGCTGTTGCATACTAAAATAAGGACAAGATTTGGAGTCCATGTTTGTATGATATTGTGTAAAAACTGCTTTCAAGAAACTGATTTCGATGTAATATATTTGTATTGTAAACCATTATGTAATGGTCGTGTGTAAACAGGATATTTTAGATTATCATTATTTGATAATCTACGTAAAGCTTTTTAAACCTTTATTTATGAAATAAAGGTTATGGTTTGTTTTAAAAATGAATGCAGTCTTTGAAAAACGTCTCATATAGAGGTCAAAACCTCGCAACGAAATCAATTAATATGGAACGTTTTTAATCAATAAGAACGGGACATTTCAATTGGTATCAGAGCGTTGGTCTTAGAGAACCAGAAAATTTGCATTAGTGTGTCTTATAGAGTTTGTTAGGATACATTAGTGAGTCTGGACTTCGACCGTGTTTTCTTTAAAAATGATTGCTTAACATTTTTGTTGGAAACTATATATTTTTAACATATGAATATTATGTGATATATTAATCTCTTAACGTGTTTGATATTATGTGATAGATGTCTACCTCTAGAACAAGTCCCATTGACTCACCTAATAATAATGAATAGTCAAATGTAAATTGGAATGATTCGTGGACTGATTCACAAGTTCCCGAAGAGGAACCGGAAGAAGAGTCGGAACCGGAAGAAGAATCAGAACCGGAAGAAGAATCGGAACCAGAAGAAGAAATAGAACCGGTGGGGGAAATAATAAAACGGTTAAGTAAAAGAGAATCCTCAACCAACCGACCAAGGTTAATTATGGTCAATGGTGTTTCCACCAAGGAAGCAAAATATTGGGAGGATTACCAATTCTCCGATGAATCGGATTCCGACGAGAATTCCGATGATGTTATAGAAATTACCCCAACTGAATTTAAAAAGGCAAAAGAAAATAATAAGGGAAAGGGCATAAAAATAGAGAAATCTAATTCCAACCCCGATGAACTTTATATGTATCGTCAACCCCCGAAGTCCTTAAGTTGTAACAATGACCCGGGAACCTCTAAACCACCAGGTTTTTCTAAACCAATGTGGACAACGACGGCTCGTATTAGGGGAACATCATATATCCCTAGAAACTTGGCAAAACGAACCAAAATCGAACAAGAAGAAACGAGCGAGTCGGAATAAGATAGTTATATTCGTGTGGTGTAATATATGTAATATAGTGTGCTTATGCTTTATGATATATGTAAAAATTGCTTGTATTAATAAGTATTTTTTTTATGAATCTAACTCTTGTCTATTTTACAGTATAAAAACACAAAATGGATAGACAACCCAATATTTTAAGAGACCTACCCGGAGACATGATTGATGAAATCTTGTCTAGAGTCGGTCAGAATTCCTCGGCACAACTATTTAAGGCGAGATCAGTTTGTAAGACATTCGAAGAACGTTCCAAGAATGTCTTGGTTTATAAAAGGCTTTCGTTCGGAAGATGGGGGATATCACATTGGGAAATCCATAAGTTACGATGTGTTTACTTTGACGCATATATTGCGGGGAACCCAAATGCTATTTTACGCAACGGGTTAAGAAATTATTTTGACTCAGTATATCCGAATATAGGACTTCGTGATTTAGAAAAAGCGGCTAACATGCAACATAAAGAAGCATGTTATGCTTACGGGTTAGTAATGTTCGCTTCTCACCAAAGTGAGAACAAGAACATCGGGCTACAACTATTAAACAAAACGTTCCCACAAGTAACGGAGTCGGTAATTGGGATAAGAAATGAGGTTTTTAGGTTATTACGAGACTGTTGGTCATTACGTAACCCTCGTCCCTTGTTATTTTCGGTTACCAGGTGTTCACCATATGAATGATTTTTATCTCTATGTATGGGATGTGTATTGAAATATGAAATCTTGTGCTCTATTGTTACGATTTGATATATATAGGTTAAACCTATAACTCACCAACATTTTTTTTGACGTTTAAAGCATGTTTATTCTCAGGTGAATACTAAGAGCTTCCGCTGTTGCATACTAAAATAAGGACAAGATTTGGAGTCCATGTTTGTATGATATTGTGTAAAAACTGCTTTCAAGAAACTGATTTCGATGTAACATATTTGTATTGTAAACCATTATGTAATGGTCGTGTGTAAACAGGATATTTTAGATTATCATTATTTGATAATCTACGTAAAGCTTTTTAAACCTTTATTTATGAAATAAAGGTTATGGTTTGTTTTAAAAATGAATGCAGTCTTTGAAAAACGTCTCATATAGAGGTCAAAACCTCGCAACGAAATCAATTAATATGGAACGTTTTTAATCAATAAGAACGGGACATTTCAATTGGTATCAGAGCGTTGGTCTTAGAGAACCAGAAAATTTGCATTAGTGTGTCTTATAGAGTTTGTTAGGATACATTAGTGAGTCTGGACTTCGACCGTGTTTTCTTTAAAAATGATTGCTTAACATTTTTGTTGGAAACTATATATTTTTAACATATGAATATTATGTGATATATTAATCTCTTAACGTGTTTGATATTATGTGATAGATGTCTACCTCTAGAACAAGTCCCATTGACTCACCTAATAATAATGAACAGTCAAATGTAAATTGGAATGATTCGTGGACTGATTCACAAGTTCCCGAAGAGGAACCGGAAGAAGAGTCGGAACCGGAAGAAGAATCAGAACCGGAAGAAGAATCGGAACCGGAAGAAGAAATAGAACCGGTGGGGGAAATAATAAAACGGTTAAGTAAAAGAGAATCCTCAACCAACAGACCAAGGTTAATTATGGTCAATGGTGTTTCCACCAAGGAAGCAAAATATTGGGAGGATTACCAATTCTCCGATGAATCGGATTCCGACGAGAATTCCGATGATGTTATAGAAATTACCTCAACTGAATTTAAAAAGGCAAAAGAAAATAATAAGGGAAAGGGCATAAAAATAGAGAAATCTAATTCCAACCCCGATGAACTTTATATGTATCGTCAACCCCCGAAGTCCTTAAGTTGTAACAATGACCCGGGAACCTCTAAACCACCAGGTTTTTCTAAACCAATGTGGACAACGACGGCTCGTATTAGGGGAACATCATATATCCCTAGAAACTTGGCAAAACGAACCAAAATTGAACAAGAAGAAACGAGCGAGTCGGAATAAGATAGTTATATTCGTGTGGTGTAATATATGTAATATAGTGTGCTTATGCTTTATGATATATGTAAAAATTGCTTGTATTAATAAGTATTTTTTTTATGAATCTAACTCTTGTCTATTTTACAGTATAAAAACACAAAATGGATAGACAACCCAATATTTTAAGAGACCTACCCGGAGACATGATTGATGAAATCTTGTCTAGAGTCGGTCAGAATTCCTCGGCACAACTATTTAAGGCGAGATCAGTTTGTAAGACATTCGAAGAACGTTCCAAGAATGTCTTGGTTTATAAAAGGCTTTCGTTCGGAAGATGGGGGATATCACATTGGGAAATCCATAAGTTACGATGTGTTTACTTTGACGCATATATTGCGGGGAACCCAAATGCTATTTTACGCAACGGGTTAAGAAATTATTTTGACTCAGTATATCCGAATATAGGACTTCGTGATTTAGAAAAAGCGGCTAACATGCAACATAAAGAAGCATGTTATGCTTACGGGTTAGTAATGTTCGCTTCTCACCAAAGTGAGAACAAGAACATCGGGCTACAACTATTAAACAAAACGTTCCCACAAGTAACGGAGTCGGTAATTGGGATAAGAAATGAGGTTTTTAGGTTATTACGAGACTGTTGGTCATTACGTAACCCTCGTCCCTTTGACGACGTTACAATACGCTGTCTTATCAACGACCATAACGGTTATGTTCCACAAGGCCAAGGATGGGAAGTAGTCCTAGTAAAACCAGAATGCATGACTTGTTTCTGGACGTATGAATTACGTGTCTTTATTGCCTTTGCTGAACGACTTGTGTACTAGCTAGAATTATCTTCACAACTATCTTGTATCAAAGTTATTGTGTGCTATATTTCATGCTTTATGTAAAATAAGCGGTATTGTAAGTTTGTAAAATATTGTATAAAAGTTTGAACGTGAAATATTATTACAATCAGTTTTTCATATAGAATTGTAGTAGTTAAATTGTATATTAGCTACTAAGTATGAACTTAACGGGTAGGTACTACCCGAATTTAAACTTATAAAATGCTAATATGAAGAAAAAGCTTTTATAAATGAGTTCATATTATGCTACGAAATACTATTAACTACTCTTAATATTCTGTATGATTAACTTGTTCCATTTGACTATTTTGAAGGAAATGGCACCGACTACTCGACACACCGTGAATATGAATGAAGAGGAATTCCGTACTTTTCTAGCTTTAAACATAGCCGCAGTACAGGCTGCGCTACATACCAACAATAACCTTGGATCTAGCAGTACAGGAAATCGTGTAGGATGCACCTACAAAGAATTCACTGCCTGCAAACCTTTAGAATTTGATGGAACCGAAGGACCGATCGGATTGAAACGGTGGACCGAGAAGGTCGAATCGGTGTTTGCCATAAGTAAGTGTACTGAAGAGGACAAAGTAAAGTACGCTACGCATACCTTCACAGGTTCTGCGTTAACATGGTGGAATACCTATCTAGAGCAAGTGGGACAAGACGATGCATACGCACTACCGTGGTCAGCATTCAAGCACTTGATGAACGAGAAATACCGTCCCATAACCGAGGTCAATAAGCTCAAGACAGAACTTAGAGGGTTACGAACCCAAGGATTTGATATTACCACGTACGAAAGACGATTCACAGAATTGTGCCTATTGTGTCCGGGAGCATTCGAAGATGAGGAAGAGAAGATCGACGCGTTTGTGAAAGGATTACCGGAAAGAATCCAAGAAGATATAAGTTCACACGAGCCCGCCTCCATACAACAGGCATGTAGAATGGCTCACAAACTAGTGAACCAGATTGAAGAAAGAATTAAAGAACAGACTGCTGAAGAGGCCAATGTGAAGCAAGTCAAAAGAAAGTGGGAGGAAAACGGTGATAAGAATCACCAATACAACAACAACCGCAATTACAACAATAATCGCAACAATTATCCCAATAATCGCAATATCAATCGCAACTACAACAAACGGCCCAACAACAACAACAACAACAACAACAACAACAGCAACAACAACAATTATCCCAAGAACAATAATAACCGCAACAACAACAACAATCAGAAGCAGCTATGCCAAAGGTGTGAAAAGTATCACTCGGGGTTCTGCACCAAATTTTGCAACAAGTGTAAAAGAAATGGTCATAGCGCGGCGAAGTGTGAGGTCTACGGACCAGGGGTTAATAGAACGAAAGGAACAAATGGTGTCGGAACGAGTAATGGCGGAGCAAGTAGTGTCAGAGCAAGTTATGCCAATGTAGTTTGTTATAAATGTGGAAAACCGGGCCACATTATTAGAAATTGCCCGAACCAGGAGAACACGAATGGACAAGGCCGCGGAAGAGTTTTCAATATTAATGCGGCAGAGGCACAGGAAGACCCGGAGCTTGTTACGGGTACGTTTCTTATTGATAATAAATCTGCTTACGTTTTATTTGATTCGGGTGCGGATAGAAGCTATATGAGTAGAGATTTTTGTGCTAAATTAAGTTGTCCATTGACGCCTTTGGATAGTAAATTTTTACTCGAATTAGCAAATGGTAAATTAATTTCAGCAGATAATATATGTCGGAATCGAGAAATTAAACTGGTTAGCGAAACATTTAAGATTGATTTGATACCAGTAGAGTTAGGGAGTTTTGATGTGATAATCGGTATGGACTGGTTGAAAGAAGTGAAAGCAGAGATCGTTTGTTACAAAAATGCAATTCGCATTATACGAGAAAAAGGAAAACCCTTAATGGTGTACGGAGAAAAGGGCAACACGAAGCTACATCTTATTAGTAATTTGAAGGCACAAAAACTAATAAGAAAAGGTTGCTATGCTGTTCTAGCACACGTCGAGAAAGTACAAACTGAAGAAAAGAGCATCAATGATGTTCCCATTGCAAAAGAATTTCCTGATGTATTTCCTAAAGAATTACCGGGATTACCCCCACATCGATCCGTTGAATTTCAAATAGATCTTGTACCAGGAGCTGCACCAATAGCTCGTGCTCCTTACAGACTCGCACCCAGCGAGATGAAAGAACTGCAAAGCCAATTACAAGAACTTTTAGAGCGTGGTTTCATTCGACCAAGAACATCACCGTGGGGAGCTCCTGTTTTGTTTGTCAAGAAGAAAGATGGTACATTCAGGTTGTGTATCGACTACCGAGAGTTGAACAAACTTACCATCAATAACCGCTACCCACTACCGAGAATCGACGACTTATTTGATCAACTACAAGGCTCGTCTGTTTATTCAAAGATTGACTTACGTTCCGGGTATCATCAAATGCGGGTGAAAGAAGATGATATTCCAAAGACTGCTTTCAGAACACGTTACGGTCATTACGAGTTTATGGTCATGCCATTTGGTTTAACTAATGCACCAGCTGTGTTCATGGACCTTATGAACCGAGTGTGTGGACCATACCTTGACAAGTTTGTCATTGTTTTCAATGATGACATACTTATTTACTCAAAGAATGACCAAGAACACGGTGAACATTTGAGAAAGGTGTTAGAAGTATTGAGGAAGGAAGAATTGTACGCTAAGTTTTCAAAGTGTGCATTTTGGTTGGAAGAAGTTCAATTCCTCGGTCACATAGTGAACAAAGAAGGTATTAAGGTGGATCCGGCAAAGATAGAAACTGTTGAAAAGTGGGAAACCCCGAAAACTCCGAAACACATACGTCAGTTTTTAGGACTAGCTGGTTACTACAGAAGGTTCATCCAAGACTTTTCCAGAATAGCAAAACCCTTGACTGCATTAACGCATAAAGGGAAGAAATTTGAATGGAATGATGAACAAGAGAAAGCGTTTCAGTTATTGAAGAAAAAGCTAACTACGACACCTATATTGTCATTGCCTGAAGGGAATGATGATTTTGTGATTTATTGTGACGCATCAAAGCAAGGTCTCGGTTGTGTATTAATGCAACGAACGAAGGTGATTGCTTATGCGTCTAGACAATTGAAGATTCACGAACAAAATTATACGACGCATCATTTGGAATTAGGCGCGGTTGTTTTTGCATTAAAGACTTGGAGGCACTACTTATATGGGGTCAAAAGTATTATATATACCGACCACAAAAGTCTTCAACACATATTTAATCAGAAACAACTGAATATGAGGCAGCGTAGGTGGATTGAATTATTGAATGATTACGACTTTGAGATTCGTTACCACCCGGGGAAGGCAAATGTGGTAGTCGATGCCTTGAGCAGGAAGGACAGAGAACCCATTCGAGTAAAATCTATGAATATAATGATTCATAATAACCTTACTACTCAAATAAAGGAGGCGCAACAAGGAGTTTTAAAAGAGGGAAATTTAAAGGATGAAATACCCAAAGGATCGGAGAAGCATCTTAATATTCGGGAAGACGGAACCCGGTATAGGGCTGAAAGGATTTGGGTACCAAAATTTGGAGATATGAGAGAAATGGTACTTAGAGAAGCTCATAAAACCAGATACTCAATACATCCTGGAACGGGGAAGATGTACAAGGATCTCAAGAAACATTTTTGGTGGCCGGGTATGAAAGCCGATGTTGCTAAATACGTAGGAGAATGTTTGACGTGTTCTAAGGTCAAAGCTGAGCATCAGAAACCATCAAGTCTACTTCAACAACCCAAAATCCCGGAATGGAAATGGGAAAACATTACCATGGATTTTATCACTAAATTGCCAAGGACTGCAAGTGGTTTTGATACTATTTGGGTAATAGTTGATCGTCTCACCAAATCAGCACACTTCCTGCCAATAAGAGAAGATGACAAGATGGAGAAGTTAGCACGACTGTATTTGAAGGAAGTCATCTCCAGACATGCAATACCAATCTCTATTATCTCTGATAGGGATGGCAGATTTATTTCAAGATTCTGGCAGACATTACAGCAAGCATTAGGAACTCGTCTAGACATGAGTACTGCCTATCATCCACAAACTGATGGGCAGAGTGAAAGGACGATACAAACGCTTGAAGACATGCTACGAGCATGTGTTATTGATTTCGGAAATAGTTGGGATCGACATCTACCATTAGCAGAATTTTCCTACAACAACAGCTACCATTCAAGCATTGAGATGGCGCCGTTTGAAGCACTTTATGGTAGAAAGTGCAGGTCTCCGATTTGTTGGAGTGAAGTGGGGGATAGAAAGATTACGGGTCCGGAGATTATACAAGAAACTACCGAGAAGATCATCCAAATTCAACAACGGTTGAAAACCGCCCAAAGTCGACAAAAGAGCTACGCTGACATTAAAAGAAAAGATATAGAATTTGAAATTGGAGAGATGGTCATGCTTAAAGTTGCACCTTGGAAAGGCGTTGTTCGATTTGGTAAATGAGGGAAATTAAATCCAAGGTATATTGGACCATTCAAGATTATTGATCGTGTCGGACCAGTAGCTTACCGACTTGAGTTACCTCAACAACTCGCGGCTGTACATAACACTTTCCACGTCTCGAATTTGAAGAAATATTTTGCTAAAGAAGATCTCACTATTCCGTTAGATGAAATCCAAATCAACGAAAAACTCCAATTCATCGAAGAACCCGTCGAAATAATGGATCGTGAGGTTAAAAGACTTAAGCAAAACAAGATACCAATTGTTAAGGTTCGATGGAATGCTCGTAGAGGACCCGAGTTCTCCTGGGAGCATGAAGATCAGATGAAGAAGAAATACCCGCATCTATTTCCAGAAGATTCGTCAACACCTTCAACAGCTTAAAATTTCGGGACGAAATTTATTTAACGGGTAGGTACTGTAGTGACCCGAACTTTTCCATGTTTATATATATTAATTGAGATTGATATTTACATGATTAAATGTTTCCAACATGTTAAGCAATCAAACTTGTTAAGACTTGATTAATTGAAATAGGTTTCATATAGACAATTGACCACCCAAGTTGACCGGTGATTCACGAACGTTAAAACTTGTAAAAACTATATAATGACATATATATGGTTATATATATAGTTAACATTATATTATGATAATTAAACATATCATTAAGTATATTAACAATGAACTACATATGTAAAAACAAGACTACTAACTTAATGATTTTGAAACGAGACATATATGTAACGATTATCGTTGTAACGACATTTAATGTATATATATCATATTAAGAGATATTCGTACATCATAATATCATGATAATATAATAATTTAAAATCTCTTTTGATATTATAAACATTGGGTTAACAACATTTAACAAGATCGTTAACCTAAAGGTTTCAAAACAACATTTACATGTAACGACTAACGATGACTTAACGACTCAGTTAAAATGTATATACATGTAGGGTTTTAATATGTATTTATACACTTTTGAAAGACTTCAATACACTTATCAAAATACTTCTACTTAACAAAAATTCTTACAATTACATCCTCGTTCAGTTTCATCAACAATTCTACTCGTATGCACCCGTATTCGTACTCGTACAATACACAGCTTTTAGATGTATATACTATTGGTATATACACTACAATGATCAGCTCTTAGCAGCCCATGTGAGTCACCTAACACATGTGGGAACCATCATTTGGCAACTAGCATGAAATATCTCATAAAATTACAAAAATATGAGTAATCATTCATGACTTATTTACATGAAAACAAAATTACATATCCTTTATATCTAATCCATACACCAACGACCAAAAACACCTACAAACACTTTCATTCTTCAATTTTCTTCATCTAATTGATCTCTCTCAAGTTCTATCTTCAAGTTCTAAGTGTTCTTCATAAATTCCAAAAGTTCTAGTTTCATAAAATCAAGAATACTTTCAAGTTTGCTAGCTCACTTCCAATCTTGTAAGGTGATCATCCAACCTCAAGAAATCTTTGTTTCTTACAGTAGGTTATCATTCTAATACAAGGTAATAATCATATTCAAACTTTGGTTCAATTTCTATAACTATAACAATCTTATTTCAAGTGATGATCTTACTTGAACTTGTTTTCGTGTCATGATTCTGCTTCAAGAACTTCGAGCCATCCAAGGATCCATTGAAGCTAGATCCATTTTTCTCTTTTCCAGTAGGTTTATCCAAGGAAATTAAGGTAGTAATGATGTTCATAACATCATTCGATTCATACATATAAAGCTATCTTATTCGAAGGTTTAAACTTGTAATCACTAGAACATAGTTTAGTTAATTCTAAACTTGTTCGCAAACAAAAGTTAATCCTTCTAACTTGACTTTTAAAATCAACTAAACACATGTTCTATATCTATATGATATGCTAACTTAATGATTTAAAACCTGGAAACACGAAAAACACCGTAAAACCGGATTTACGCCGTCGTAGTAACACCGCGGGCTGTTTTGGGTTAGTTAATTAAAAACTATGATAAACTTTGATTTAAAAGTTGTTATTTTGAGAAAATGATTTTTATTATGAACATGAAACTATATCCAAAAATTATGGTTAAACTCAAAGTGGAAGTATGTTTTCTAAAATGGTCATCTAGACGTCGTTCTTTCGACTGAAATGACTACCTTTACAAAAACGACTTGTAACTTATTTTTCCGACTATAAACCTATAATTTTTCTGTTTAGATTCATAAAATAGAGTTCAATATGAAACCATAGCAATTTGATTCACTCAAAACGGATTTAAAATGAAGAAGTTATGGGTAAAACAAGATTGGATAATTTTTCTCATTTTAGCTACGTGAAAATTGGTAACAAATCTATTCCAACCATAACTTAATCAACTTGTATTGTATATTATGTAATCTTGAGATACCATAGACACGTATACAATGTTTCGACCTATCATGTCGACACATCTATATATATTTCAGAACAACCATAGACACTCTATATGTGAATGTTGGAGTTAGCTATACAGGGTTGAGGTTGATTCCAAAATATATATAGTTTGAGTTGTGATCAATACTGAGATACGTATACACTGGGTCGTGGATTGATTCAAGATAATATTTATCGATTTATTTCTGTACATCTAACTGTGGACAACTAGTTGTAGGTTACTAACGAGGACAGCTGACTTAATAAACTTAAAACATCAAAATATATTAAAAGTGTTGTAAATATATTTTGAACATACTTTGATATATATGTATATATTGTTATAGGTTCGTGAATCAACCAGTGGCCAAGTCTTACTTCCCGACGAAGTAAAAATCTGTGAAAGTGAGTTATAGTCCCACTTTTAAAATCTAATATTTTTGGGATGAGAATACATGCAGGTTTTATAAATGATTTACAAAATAGACACAAGTACGTGAAACTACATTCTATGGTTGAATTATCGAAATCGAATATGCCCCTTTTTATTAAGTCTGGTAATCTAAGAATTAGGGAACAGACACCCTAATTGACGCGAATCCTAAAGATAGATCTATTGGGCCTAACAAACCCCATCCAAAGTACCGGATGCTTTAGTACTTCGAAATTTATATCATATCCGAAGGGTGCCCCGGAATGATGGGGATATTCTTATATATGCATCTTGTTATTGTCGGTTACCAGGTGTTCACCATATGAATGATTTTTATCTCTATGTATGGGATGTGTATTGAAATATGAAATCTTGTGGTCTATTGTTACGATTTGATATATATAGGTTAAACCTATAACTCACCAACATTTTTGTTGACGTTTAAAGCATGTTTATTCTCAGGTGAATACTAAGAGCTTCCGCTGTTGCATACTAAAATAAGGACAAGATTTGGAGTCCATGTTTGTATGATATTGTGTAAAAACTGCATTCAAGAAACTGATTTCGATGTAACATATTTGTATTGTAAACCATTATGTAATGGTCGTGTGTAAACAGGATATTTTAGATTATCATTATTTGATAATCTACGTAAAGCTTTTTAAACCTTTATTTATGAAATAAAGGTTATGGTTTGTTTTAAAAATGAATGCAGTCTTTGAAAAACGTCTCATATAGAGGTCATAACCTCGCAACGAAATCAATTAATATGGAACGTTTTTAATCAATAAGAACGGGACATTTCAAAGGCCGAATCATCAAGAAATATTTTTTTGATATTTAGAGATCAAAGAGAATACAAGAGTCGTGTAACATAGCACATGATGACGTTATGATCTGTGAATCATGATGTTCCATTTAGAAACTCAGCATGAATTACTGTAATATAATCACGTTGATCAAGTGTCATTATATTATACTAACTCATGCTTCAGCTCCTAACACTTCTTCAAGAATATTCCTCTTTTAAACTCGAATGTTTCAGAATTTAGAAACTAAAATTGTTTCTTTTATGATATAATACAGATAGCGCGATGAGGTAAATGATTTCAGATAAGAATAATTATGGAAATATCTTCAGAAATATGGAGGATATTTATAATGAAAGATACGATGATATCTTAAAGTTTCTAATATTAGAGGATGATGAAGAATATTGTCCGTAAGGGTTTAGAGTCAGGAGCAAGGTTTTCGATAATGACTTCAGCAGACGCGGAATCATTTGGATTCTTTGAAGGTAGATTTCGTCCTTGTGATTTATCCACAGCCTTCTTCATGGTTTGCTCAATCCGTATTTTTCAGTACCAAATATTCTCTTTTTCTGAGCTTTCCAACACACTACTCTTTATCATCAAACTTTTTACTGTTAAGGTCGTTTATAGTTTTTACTGCTTCATCAATATTTTGAGAACTAGTTCGCAGTTTAGGGTGTTTTTCAGAAACTTCACATTCAAAGTATATAAGTCCAGAAGATAGACACATATAATTGTTGGCGTAGACATGCTGCGAGATTTCAAAATACTGATTGCTAATTTCCAATAATTCATATGGCAATTCTCGTTACAAGATGCAGATGAGTAAATGATGGAGTTTTGATAAATATAAAGATTTTTCAGAAAGTCAAAGATCAATGAAGTTGTTAATAAGTTTACTGGTAATGTGGCGAGATATGAAAGGTTCCCCGGTAATAATGATAAAGGAGTAATCATTATAATAAGGCTTATTCGAATGAACAATTGAAATGGTTTGTTGGAGCTGTGACAAAACCGTCTATTTTTAGAAGGGATTGAAAAGTTATTTTAGCTAGTAAATGCCAAAAGGTCTGACATGGATACATGTTAAATTATGACTTTGGTTTCAAGAGTTTTTCAGGTACGTAACTGTGGATAACATGTGGTTGGATTATCATCTCGATTGTTCATTATTTGAAGTGTCTTCAGGTATTTAGTAGGGCTTGAACACAGATTATAATCGTTAATATACATACGATGTTCTAACACAGTTTTGAAGTTAAAGTATAGCTTTGAAAGATGTAAGAATCTAAGAGTGATGATACCGGTTATAACTTGAATTGAATTCGGCGATTTCAAAATTAGAATATGTAATTAGATTTTTGAATGAGTATGGTTGTTTTGATTTCTATAAAAGAATGTATATTGTTGTGAAAGTAGGGAGTATAATGGATGATTTGCTGAATCAGATTCGAAGAATGTAACATATTAATTGTGAATTTATATATCTCTCGGGTATTACCTACCCGTTAAAAAAAATGTCACAATTAATATTTTGTACAAAAGAATTTTATTACAGTCTTTATGGAAATATATGTGTATATTTCTTCAGATGTAATATAGATTTAATGAGTTAATATTAAATTAAACTCATTTGATTTATGGTTAAGGCTAGGATAGATAATTTCTAAACTTTAGAAATTACATAATCGTCGTAGAAAGTTTTTCCAATAAAGTTATGAATCAATACTTCATCGTTGTGGTATTCCTTAGTATCTACAGGACGTATGACGTCGATGCTCATGGGACAGATTGTGAAGTTGAGGTTTGCGATGCGGTTGTTGTTGGTGGTGGTAATGGTACTATTGATGTTGTTGATGGTGGTACTGGTTATGTTGCTGGTGCTGCTGCTGGTGTTTGTAACCTTTGCACCATATGCTCCAAAGCCACTACCCGAGCGCGAAGCTCGTTGACTTCTTCTATTACACCGGGGTGATTGTCGGTTCGGACGAGCGAATAAATCTAGAATTTGGTGTAGTATGTAATCGTGATGAGATACTCTAGAAATAAGAGAGAAAATGGTGTTTCGGATAGGTTCGCCGGTAAGTGCTTCAGGTTCTTCACCAAGAGGGCAATGTGGTGGATGGAAAGGATCACCTTCTTCTTGTCTCCAATGATTAAGGAGGCTACGAACCCATCCCCAATTCATCCAGAATAGATGATGACTAATTGGTTGATCTATTCCGATCACACTGCTTTCGGAACTTGAGTGGGATTCCATTTCGGTATCCGAGGAACATGAACTGATGACGAATTCCATTTCGTACGATTTGATAAAGGATTTTTCGATACGAAATGATTTTCTGGCTATTGGGTGGTATTCTAACTACATAGAACATCTATATATATAGATCAAAAGATTTCATAGATTACAGAGGAATTTACGGAATATGTCAGACAAAGTTTACGGTAATAGATACGATAAGATATGATTTAGCAGATACGCTAAGATATAAATTTTGTCTATACACTATTCATGCAATCAATTCAGCAAGACGTGTCTAGACTAAGAATGATAAGCAAGTAATTTCCTAAGGATGGTAAGTAGATAATTTCCGACTAAAAATGATAAACAAAACTTTTGACATGCAGACACGGTCGAAGTCCAGACTCACTAATGCATCTTAACAACTATCAGTTAGACACACTAATGCAAGACCTGGTTCGCTAAGACCACCGCTCTGATACCAACTGAAAGGACCCGTTCATATACATTATAAACTATTCACAATAGTTGATTACATCGCGATGTATTTGACCTCTATATGATACATTTTACAAACATTGCATTCGTTTTTAAAAGACAAACTTTCTTTACAACGAAAGTTGACGGCATGCACACCATTTCATAATACATCCAACTATAATTGGCTTAATAATAATCTTGATGAACTCAATGACTCGAATGCAACGTCTTTCAAAATATGCCATGAATGACTCCAAGTAATATCCTTAAAATGAGCTAATGCACAGCGGAAGATTTCTTTAATACCTGAGAATAAACATGCTTTAAATTGTCAACCAAAAGGTTGGTGAGTTCATAGGTTTATCATAACAATCATTTCAATATATTAATAGACCACAAGATTTCCGTTTATAAATATATGTACACTCGCAAGTGTATAAAAGTATTCTATAAGTTGTAGGCACTCGGTAACAAGCCGTAACGTTCATGTTTTACCCTTTGAAGTACACCAGATCAGGTGTGTTTAAAATAACCTCGAAGTACTAAAGCATCCCATAGTCAGGATGGGGTTTGTCAGGCCCAATAGATCTATCTTTAGGATTCGCGCCTACCATACATAGACAAGTAGTTTAATGTTACCAAGCTAAGGGTATATTTCTGGTTTAAATCCACATAGAATTAGTTTTAGTACTTGTGCCTATTTCGTAAAACATTTATAAAACAGCGCATGTATTCCCAGCCCAAAAATATATATTACAAAGGCAATTAAAAAGGGAGCAAATGAAACTCACAATACAGTATTTTATAGTAAAAATACATATGACGTCATTGAACAAGTGCAATGTTGGCCTTGGATTCACGAACGCATCAATATTGAGATTCAATATTGCAGGAAAAGTACGTAGACACAACAGAGATGATAAACACTAGTTTGACTCACGAGCAATACTCCCGAACCATACCCATAACCTCCATAGCTTTAACCCATAATTTCCTTAGCTCTATCCCGCTCGAAAAAAACAATTTCGAAATCATTCGGACAGCACTCTGTCGTAATATTTTATGTATACTGATAATATCTTGAAATAATACGAATTAAATATATATATATGTAAATCGATTAAGAGAGTTTAGAGAAAATATTTTCAAGTTTCTATGAAATAATGAAACCTATTGAATTCTATTTATAATAGATTTTTGAATTATTAAAGTGAATTATTAAAGTATGAATTATTAAATTGAATTATTAAAGTATGAATTATTAAAGTGAATTATTAAAGTATGAATTATTAAAGTGAATTATTAAAGTATGAATTATTAAAGTAAATTATTAAAGTATGAATTATTAAAGTGAATTATTAAAGTATGAATTATTAAAGTTAAAGTAAAGTAAAAGTAAAGTTAAAGTATAGTAAAAGTATAAAACTATATACGTATAATACGCGTATAAATATATATAATATTAATTTAAATCCTTATATATATTTAATAAAATAAAATATAAATATCGTTATATTTATTATACTGGTTAAGTAATGAGTTGTCAAAAGTGATTCTAGATATTTATAAAAGTTATATACGTTTTAATAATAAAGTTCTTTTTAAACTGAAAACGTCTTTGTACGTTTGAAAATAGATTAATAGAATATTATGGAAACCAATTCTCCACTAACTTTTATCTAACTTTTGTAAATGACACTTTTTGTTTTTATTTATAAATAGCTTTACAAATTATTCTGAATATCGTTAAGAGGAATAGATTTTCTCAAATCATAGTGGTCCTCTCAACAGAGACTTGTAATCATAATTCAATGTTTCTGATAATTCAATCATTTAATATATATTTTTTTAATTTCGTCGAAAATCATATTGAAACAAATACGTTCGTGTAAAGTATTATACGTTTAATACTTTATTAATATTCTCAAGTTATAATATATATATACATATACATATCTATTTATATAACGGTTCGTGAATCGTCGGAATTTCGTCGAGGTTATAATGAATGTATGAACACAGTTTAAAATTCTTGAGATTTAACTTAACAAACTTTGCTTATCGTGTCGGAATAATATAAAGATTAAAGTTTAAATTTGGTCGGAAATTTCCGGGTCGTCACACCAGAGATTCCTCGGGCGGCAGTAAAAACTCCCCCACTTAGGATTTATCTCTCCATTCTCACCGCCAAGATGATAACATCCCGCGGAATTGTAATTCCACGCCACACCTGATCATTCTCACCGTTGGTCATAAACATCAAATCACAGCAAATTCACTTTAGGCTCTCAGAGCTGACATGTACAATCACTTGAGATGTTGTACACGCGACGACATCGCACCGTCATACCACAAATCATAATTAACAGCTCTTCATCGTTCGCAAAGCGAACTCCACCAAAGTCCCACATACGCCTCTATGACTAGGCATATGCCACTCCGCTTAATCAGTCGTGCATCACAGTCGAGATCACCCGAACTTCTACGCAACGAACCATTATCAACAATTGCTCACTCTCATGGGGAAGAGTGACCAATACGACACAATAATTGCATCGACCGCAATATCAACGCTTCATCATAACCTTCGACCTAATCAACCATTAAGTCCATCACCGGCTCACCGGTCATCCTTACTCGTCCATCACATAAGAGGAACAAGATTCGCTCATCCCTCACTTCATAAGAAGTATTTCTGCAATGCTCTTAAATTTCAACCTTCGCAACCGTCGAATTACTATCACCCGTCGATCACTATTTAAAATCTTCGATGCTTCAAGGGTATCTCATAGGAACCCTAAGCACAAGGTGATCACACCATCACAGGAGTTGAACATTACACTAGCAGGTATAAGAAGGCACTTGACGCCGTGTCATGCAGACTCCCACCACAATCAACCGAATTTTAGAAACTCGATCTTTAGGTTCCATACACTCGATGTCACCCATCTCTCTATAATAGTGACCCACATTCATACCTACCCGACAAACCTCACGGTTTATTTTCTTATCAAAAGTTCCTAGCGATCACACGCTACCCGCAAATTTCCACAAGGCCAATCGATATAGCCTAACGAAACTTTTCATCCAACACTAAGGAGATGCTTGGCAACACCAAGTCTTACATCCTTCCACACCTCAATAAAACCACTACTACAAGGGATATTCCATTAGGAATGTTACCCTATAACCCACAACACACTAACACAAACAACATTATACGGGTCTCACTCCCATGAGTTTAACTACCCGAAGACTCCTCGATCTCGCCAATTCCAAGGCGACTCACAACAAGAATCCTAACACGATTCTCTAACCACACACTCTACTGAGTGTAACTCAAAACTATAATCATTAGACTTATTGCATTCCATTACGGAATTCAAGTCTTCACCGCACACACGCAAACATAAATCGGTCATCCTAGTTACGATGGGTAACTAAAACCAATAACAATCTCAACAGTGCACCCACTACTTAGGGTGACTAAGCACGCACCAAACTCGTGAGTTGGCTCGCTCACTTAACTAATCGAATCCATCGTACACTTCCCGACTCGTAAAGAACTCGATGTGACAACAAACACATCACTCGAGACCACTATATTCTAGGAACCAATAAAAGATTCCTAATTCGTCCCGTTCTACCCCAACCATGCCACGTTTCCTCCGTTCGGTACTTGTCATGTCATGCTTGGTGTCAAGATACACTTTTGTAATAATGGTGATTAATCATTATTACAAATGTGTACCTTACCATTTCCACATGGTCATGCAAAGTACTTTACCCGGACTGACGCAACATTCACACAAAATAACTCGCGATAACTCCTAGTACCCGAATGACCCAAGTCCTTACCGTGAACTTGATCACTCAAACCGCCAAACATGCGAATCTCTCCAACATATTCGTCCCTAGGACACCGCACCAAAAGATACCTGTATATATATACCAATATACAATAATAATAAACGTACACAAGTACACCACAACAACAAGTCAACCTACAACCTAGGTGACTATCACTAAAACAACGTCCAAGTTCGCCTACTTACATTAGACACTAGCGATCTAAGGCACTAATTTACACACAAAATAGGGCCCCACAAAATTCCACATTGGACAAGCACAAGTCCTAGTTAGTCACCTACTCTAAGGCACTAACAAATCTCAATCCGACCCGTAATCCTACAAGTCCCGCAATTAACGCACCACTTTCAATAAGTCTAAGACTAGGCACCTATTCCAAGGTCACCTAATTCCCTTAGACCATGCTCTGATACCACTTGTAACAACGCAACCCGTTATCCAATCGATAACGCTGAATTTTTTTTTTTTTTTAAACAGCCCAGTTTCAGGCATATGGAGCGCCGCTCCAAATAGGGGCGCGCCGCTCCAAAGTGGCCTGTCCACTTTCTTTTTATGCTTGTTCGTAAAACACGTTCCACAACACTTTTAAATGAAACAATTTATCATAACACGTCAATATGAGTAAAACTAAGAGTTTCCCACAATAAAATAGAATTTTAAAGCACCGGGACCACATCGACCCAAATTACGACAAAGTGACCATTTCAACCCATTTTAGTTTAATACAAAACATAGACCGAGAATGGCAATTGGGAATACGCTACCCAATCCTAATCAAATCCAACGGCACATCTCCTAAAGCAAACTACGCAAGTCCACTAGTCCCCACACTTACCCGAGCCATCCTCCTCGCAAATCTATAAAAAAATGTAAACAACGAGAGGGTAAGCTAACGCTTAGTGAATGAAATAATTATACACATACATATATAATATACCTACTTGCAACCACTTACTCACATACCACATACATGCTAGCAACACAATTACCTTATCATCACAAGTACAAAACTATTAACCTCCAATACCACAAGCTAGCATAACAATAGCATATATATAACTCGAATAATATTATATGCTACACGACAACACAATAACCATGGTTAACAATCGAATGAGGGAACGGTGTTTAAAGACCGTCGGAGTTCATAACAACCATTAGTGCACTTAACACTTCGTACACTAACCCCACGGGTGGCTTCTTAACACATCGATACTTCACCCCTGGTGGCGTCTTAACACGTCGACACTTCACCCCGAGTGGTGTCTTAACACTTCGACACTTCACTCTTCATTTTAATTGAGGTGGCATCTTAACACGTCGATACTTCACCTCGAGTGGCTCCTTAACACATCGGCACTTCACCCGTTATTCTCTTAGAGTGGCTTCTTAGCACATCGATACTTCACTCCGGGTGGTGTCGTAACACATCGACACTTCACCCCGGGTGGCGTCTTAACATATCTACACTTCACCCGTCACATTACTTTGAGTGGTGTCTTAGCACATCGACACTTCACTCGTCACGTGAAATGTGGTGTCTTAGCACATCGACACTTCACATCTCACGCTACAACAAATACATACATTATATACCTACGCATATAATTATTCCACTCACCTCTTAAACTCGAGCATTACAAACCATGCGCGAAATCCCCACCACACGCGACCAAGCAAGATTTTACCTATAATACGCATATAGGTATACACATAATCAACATACAACCTCATTTGGACTCTTGACCCGCCCGAATGAGCAACAAGTGCAAAATATACCCTTTTGCACTTTTAACGCTACCCGAAGGTCCAAAACTAACGAGACTAGTTCCCGCATTCTCGAAATACCCAAATATGTCAACTTTAACCTATAAACGCATACTAGCTCGTATTTTACACAAAACCCATTCCATGGTTGACTAAGTTTGACTTTATTGCTAAAACACCAAATTTTAACCTAAAATCACTTCTCGCGAGTAATTACATCAAAAGCATCATTTAACACTTAACAAAAGCATTTAACATCCAATTAATCCCAATTAGTGTCATCCTCAATTTTGACCCAATTTAAATTGCTCATTTTGACCAAATTCATAAAACGCCCCAAAATCACTAACGACTAGTGATTATATTTCCAAGACAAACACTAACACTTAAATCAAGTATTTACCTACTTGATTTACCAAAACTTGACTTAAAACTTAATTTGACACCAAATCAAGCTTACTTGTCCCGAAATACCCATTTGACCCATTTTGACTTAAATTAGGGTTTACACCCAAAAACCAAGTCAACACAAGTGTTCTAACATTTAACCAACACACGCAAGACCCAAACTCAAAATTTCATCACTCGAAACCCTAAGTCACCCATTTAGGCTTACTTACTTGAATCTTACCCAAAACCCCCAAATTTCACAATAAAAATGGGTTTATAACACTAACTAACACAAACCCTAACTCAAACAATAATCTTAACAATGAAATTCGGATTTAGAATTTACCATAACAATCAAAAAGTAGCCGAGAACGAAAGGAACAACTTTAACACTCGAGCTTTCGATCGATTCAAGCTTCTTCTTCAAAACCCCAAATCTCTCCCTAGAAATCTCTCTCTCTCTCTCTCGCTCTCTAAGATAAGATGAGAGAGATGTGTGGATGTCAAAATGATCCAAAAGTGGATCTAAAACTTCTCTAAGTGCCACAAATCCGTCCACAAGTGAAAGGACCAAAGTACCCCTCATTTAACCCTTTAAAAATTCTGAAAATTGCATCAGACGTGATCGGAGCGCCGCTCCAAAGGGTGGAGCGCCGCTCCAACCTTCAGGTCAGTTTTCAGTAATTTGTTTTGGCCATAACTTCTTGACTGTAGCTCCGTTTTCGATGAATCAAATATCGTTGGAAACGTAATAAGATTTTCTTTCCAATGGTAAGGTTTTGAAACATCAACTCAAACTTTATTTGGGGTCGAAAAGGTACGTACACACCTTGTGACTCAAAAAACGTCGAGTTTTCCTTCGACGTTCGGGCAAGCAACACGTACATGCTTTGTACACTTCATACACGCATCGTACACCATAATTACATTATGTACAATAAATATTGGGTCTTACAGATACACTATGTTTAATCATGATAAATGATAAGTAAACATGTCATTAAGTGTATTAACAATGAACTAAATATGTAAAAACAAGACTACTAACTTAATGATTTCGAAACGAGACATATATGTAACGATTATCGTTGTAACAACATTTAACTGTATATATATCATACTAAGATATATTAATATATCATAATATAATGATAATGTAATAATTTAACATCTCTTTAGATATACTAAACAATGGGTTAACAACATTTAACAAGATCGTTAACCTAAAGGTTTCAAAACAACATTTACATGTAACGACTAACGATGACTTAACGACTCAGTTAAAATGTTTATACATGTAGTGTTTTAATATGTATTCATACACTTTTGAAAGACTTCAAGAAACTTATCAAAATACTTCTACTTAACAAAAATGCTTTCAATTACATCCTCGTTCAGTTTCATCAACAATTCTACTCGTATGCACCCGTATTCATACTCGTACAATACACAGCTTTTAGATGTATGTACTATTGGTATATACACTCCAATGATCAGATCTTAGTAGCCCATGTGAGTCAAATAACACATGTATTAACCATCATTTGGCAACTAGCATGAAATATCTCATAAAATTACAAAAATATTAGTAATCATTCATGACTTATTTACATGTAAACAAAATTACACATCCTTTATATCTAATCCAGATACCAACAACCAAAAACACCTACAAACACTTTCATTCTTTAATTTTCTTCATCTAATTGATCTCTCTCAAGTTCTATCTTCAAGTTCTAAGTGTTCTTCATAAATTCTATAAGTTCTAGTTTCATAAAATCAAGAATACTTCCAAGTTTGCTAGCTTACTTCCAATCTTGTAAAGTGATCATCCAACCTCAAGAAATATTTCTTATTTACAGTAAGATATCTTTCTAATACAAGGTAATACTCATATTCAAACTTTGATTCAATTTCTATAACTATAACAATCTTATTTCGAGTAGAAATCTTACTTGAACTTGTTTTCGTGTCATGATTCTGCTTCAAGAAGTTTCAAGCCATCCAAGGATCCTTTGAAGCTAGATCTATTTTTCTCATTTCCAGTAGGTTTATCCACAAAACCTGAGGTAGTAATTATGTTCATAACATCATTCGATTCATATATATAAAACTACCTTATTCGAAGGTTTAAACTTGAAATCACTAGAACATAGTTTAGTTAATTCTAAACTTGTTCGCAAACAAAAGTTAATCCTTCTAAATTGACTTTTAAAATCAACTAAACACATGTTCTATATCTATATGATATGCTAACTTAATGATTTAAAACCTGGAAACACGAAAAACAACGTAAAACCGGACATACGCCGTCGTAGTAACACCGCGGGCTGTTTTGGGTTTGATAATTAAAAACTATGATAAAATTTGATTTAAAAGTTTTTCTTCTGGGAAAATTATTTTTATTATGAACATGAAACTATATCCAAAAATCATTTTTAAACTCAAAGTGGAAGTATGTTTTTCAAAATGGTCATCAAGACGTCGTTCTTTCAACTGAAATGACTACCTCTTACAAAAATGACTTGTAACTTATATTTCCGACTATAAATCTATACTTTTTCTATTTAGATTCATAAAATAGAGTTCAATATGAAACCATAGCAATTTGATTCACTCAAAACGGATTTAAAACAAAGAAGTTATGGGAAAAACAAGATTGGATATTTTTTTTTATTGTTGTAGCTACGGGAAATATTGTAACAATTCTATACAAATCATATCCTAGCTAACTTATATTGTATTATACATGTATTCTAATATATTATGTAATCTTGGGATACCATAGACACGTATGCAAATGTTTTGACATATCATATCGACCCATGTATATATATTATTTGGAACAACCATAGACACTCTATATGCAGTAATGTTTGAGTTAGCTATACAGGGTTGAGGTTGATTCCAAAAATATATATACTTTGAGTTGTGATCTAGCATGAGACGTGTATACACTGGGTCGTGGATTGATTCAAGATAATATATATCAATTTATTTCTGTACATCTAACTATGGACAACTAGTTGTAGGTTACTAACGAGGACAGCTGACTTAATAAACTTAAAACATCAAAATGTATTATAAATGTTGTAAATATATTTTGAACATACTTTGATATATATATATATATATATATATATATATATATATATATATATATATATATATATATATATATATATATATATATATATATATATATATATATATATATATATATGTATATGTTGGTTATAGGTTCGTGAATCGACCAATGGCCAAGTCTTACTCACGACGAAGTAAAAATCTGTGAAAGTGAGTTATAGTCCCACTTTTAAAATCTAATATTTTGAGATGAGAATACATGCAGTTTTATAAATGCTTTACGAAATAGACACAAATAAATGAAACTACATTATCTGGGTGAATGATCGAAGCCAAATATGCCTCTTTTGCTTGGTAACCTAAGAATTAGTAAACCGATCTACTAATTGACGCGAATCCTAAAGATAGATCTATTGGGCCTAACGAACCCCATCAAAAGTACCGGATACTTTAGTACTTCGAATTCGTTTTTATCATGTCTGAAGGATTTCCCGAAATGATAGGGGATATTCTTATATGCATCTTGTTAATGTCGGTTACCAGGTGTTCACCATATGAATGATTTTTTTTCTCTATGTATGGGATGTATATTGAAATATGAAATCTTGTGGTCTATTATTATGATTTGATAATATATATAGGTTAAACCTATAACTCACCAAAATTTTTGTTGAAGTTTTAAGCATGTTTATTCTCAGGTGATTATTAAGAGCTTCCGCTATTGCATACTAAAATAAGGACAAGATTTGGAGTCCATGCTTGTATGATATTATGTAAAAACTGCATTCAAGAAAATTATTTTTGATGTAATATATTCTTATTGTAAACCATTATGTAATGGTAGTGTGTAAACGGTATATTTTAGATTATCATTATTTGATAATCTACGTAATGCTTTTTAAACCTTTATAGATAAAATAAAGGTTATGGTTGTTTTAAAAATAAATGCAGTCTTTGAAAAACGTCTCATATAGAGGTCAAAACCTCGCAACGAAATCAATTAATACGGAACGTTTATAATCAATATGAACGGGACATTTCATATAATCCAGGAACTTTCTTTGAAATTGTTGAGTCCCCAAAATAATTAAGGATTTAATTATGACAATACAGCATTTATGTACACTAAAATGTTATGTGCAGCCAGCATAGGTTTAGTTATGTATAGACATCAGTTGTTGCTGTGTCGAGTGTTTAGTATGCTGCCTAGTCTACCAGCAAAAGATAAACAGTATTCTTCATTTTAGCACACGATGAGTGCCCATCAAATCATGAAAATCAAATGACTCTGCATAGAAGAACCAACATAGCTGGTGAGCAGCATATTACACGAAGACAGCTATGCTCCATTACAAGCATAGTAGTTTCCTAAGTGGTCTACATCAATTGTACTATTCAACAGAAGTCTTGGGATCAATTGTACTATGCTCCATTACAACGCTCCATTACAATACTCCTGTTGTTAATCATAGATGAGGTGTTTGATGCACCTGTTTTTGAAGTACAACAAATTCTACCTCAATTGTACTATGCTCCATTACAATGCTCCATTACATTACAGTGGTCTACATCAATTGTACTATGCACCATTACAATACTCCTGTTGTTAATCAGGGGACCAACATAAATTTCATCCAACGTCTTGGGATCTTCATACCCAACCCCCCATTTTTCACCATGAATAGTTTTTGGTCTATTCATAAAGATTGTTTGCTTTGAAAGTTCCATTTCAATTATTGCTTTTGATTGCTCAGTGCGATATAATTTATCTTCATATTTAACAAGATGAGCTTTCATTCAAGAACATCTTTATTGAATAGAGAAATCTCAGATTTCTTCTTAATGATGATTTCTTCCAATTGAATAATTTTCTTATTCAACTTGGAAATGGTGGGTTCTTGTTTTTCTTTTAGGTCATAAAAATCTTTTTCTATGAATTTAACCTTTTCCTCAAGACGTTCGGATTTTAAACGATAATCAGTTCGTTCAATTTTGATTAGAAGAATTGACTTCTTAAGTTCTTCCATCTCAGTGTCACTTGCACTGAGTTGGATTCTCAAATGATTTACTTCCAATTGTGATGAAGAAGGTTTAGTCTCTTTAAGTTTGATTTTATCTTTTAAAGAACTGTTTTCAGTTTTCAAACCTTTAACTTCTTTAGTGATTGAGACTAAATTCTTCATCAGTGTGTTTTGCATGTTAATAAAATCAGGTATGATTTTAGTTGATTGTACCTTATCATCATCAGATGTTGAGTCAGCACTCTCCTTAGCTTCCTTAGCTTTGATAAGCTTGGTCACTTTGCAAACATTTGCATGTTCCTCCTCGGATTATGACTCATCAGTCCAGTTGAACCAAGTATAATCAACCAGTTTCAGCTCTTCCCCAGTTTCCATAACCTTTTTCATCAACATTTTCTTCTTGTAGTAAGCCACATCCTTCTTGTTTAGCACTTTGCAATCACATGAGAAATGGCCAGCTTTGCCACAATTGAAACAAGTGGAATCTTCCTTCTCGGAATCATCAGATTGTTGAGGTTGAGGTTTCTTGTAGTAAGAGGAAGAAGAAGAGTTCTTACGTTGGTTGGTTGATTTGCCTTTGAATTTGTACTTGTTCAAAGCTTTGATGAACATTCCAGCCATCTTGACCAATTCATGATAAGAATCATCAACATCTGAAAGATCAAGTTCTTCAGAATCAGGTGATTCTTCAACAAGAACTTTCTTTGATAAGCTTTTAGAAGTGGTGAATGATTTACTCTTTTTCTTAGCAATAAGAGCAAGAGGATCACTCAGAGAAGACTCTTTCCTTTCTGCTTGAAGGGTAGACACAGCTGGTTGATAATGTATAAGAACCCTAACAAGCTCATGAATGTTAAGCTTGTCAATCTCTTTAGTGGATTGAATGATGGTTCCATTAGGAGTCCAGTCATATTTGTGCTTTTTGAGAAACTTCATGTTGATATCAGCATTCACCTTTACAATCTTGCACTTTTTCAACCCATTCAGAACACCATTGAAACGTCTGTAGGTGTCCTTGAGTAAAGCCTCATGTTCTTGCTTAAAATCGTCATAAAGTCCAAGGGCCTTATTCAGCTTAGTGACACTTGTCATGTCATAACCTTCTTATTGTCTCCAGATCTCATCCCACATGTATTTAGCAGTTGTATTGATATCAACATTCTCAAATAGTTCATAAGGAATAGCTTGCATGATGATATTCTTAGCTTCCATATCACCCTTGGAACGCTCACGATTATCACCAGAGAGTTCACAGACTGGAATTAGTAACCTGGTTTCTGAATGAAATTCCATAATTGGTCCATCTCTTAAAGAAGCCCGAATGTGTTTTGCTTTATCACCCTTGTAATCTATATACTGAGTGACATGATTTAGCCACTGGTAATACTTTCCATCAAACAAGACGTGAGGTCTGGAATCAGATCCAATGATTAAGGTATCTTGAGTAGAATGATAAAATGAGGTAGGATTCGGTATGGATTCGGTGGATCACTAACACCAAGAATCAGTATAAAAAATATAACAAAAATGTCAGATTCAGTAAGCACTATAGCAGATTCGGGTTCGGTAAGCACTGTAGCAGATTCGGTTTCGGTATCAGACTCAGATTCGGTTTCTGTATCTCACTGAAAAAGGGTAATCCCACAGAACACAGAAAGTCAAAGACTTAACCAGTCATCTCTTCTTGGACATTTAATAGCCCTTTTGAATACACAAGAGATTTCCCATTATCATAGTGGATCTTCAAAAAAAAGAGTTTGTATCGAGTAAAGTATATACTTCGACTTTCTTGTGCTAGAACTTTAGCTCAGAAATAGACTTGGTAACAACAGAACTTGAAGCCTTAGAGGACTTAAACCTCAAAATATACCAAGTATATTTGAGATTCTGGTTCGGTATCTGTTCGGTATCTGTTCGGTAACCAGATTTTGTAATCTTTCAATACAATCGAATCAAATTCAATGATTAACACTCAGAATCTTATTATGTAAGCTTGATGCACAAGGAAACAAGTTAGTAACAAGAAAATATCAAATAAATCGAATGTGGATATACCGAATGTCAACTGTAGCAGGTGACAAACCGAGTCTAAGTATGAAACTTAGAATTATTGTTGAATCCTTGCTCAAACCACACAAACTAGCTTCGTATGATCAAACCAAATGTGATAGAATCACTAACACACCAAAAACTGCAACACTTAAGATGAATTATCAACTTTAAAGCAGACTCGTATGGCAGTTATGATACCGAATGAGGATCAAATCACTAACAATTAATGAATTGATGGAATTGAACCTTCAAATTTGTGATTAAACACCTCACGAGCGCTACCGAATCCTCTGATCTTTACATAAACACAGAAACAAGCTCAAAATGATCAATACCGAGAGTTTTAGCCACAAACTCTAAAAATAAGCTTGAATCTTCAAAATTGTTGTTGTAAAGCTGTAATTACGATCGAAACACGTTCCAATACACCTAATTAACCTTCACTGAACTTATCCCACGAATCTAAACGTCAGATTATCACTTTCGATGATACTGAATGTGATTTAACTAAACCGAATGTGATCAGATTCTGTAATCTTCCATCACTGGATTGATATAGTTATGTAATATCACTCCCTAGATGCTCTGATACCAAATGATAGGTCAAATCATAGTGAGAATAGAAGATTTGATAAGATTAAGTGAGACTTGGTAAGGTAAGAACAGATTCGATAGTAGAGAGAATCGGTACAATTGTATTCCACAACTTCTTAAACTCATTTACAATGCAATGGCTATCTAATTAGGACCACTTAGGTTTCTTATATAGCCCTCTTCTAAGGAACCTTCTATTAAGCTTATTTCACATTAACATTATACAACTTTCGGGGTCCTAACATAATGCACTTTTAGGACATGGAACTTAGGAATTGAGACATGAATGACCTAGTATGCCTATTGATTGTTCCAAAGAGGCCTCTTAGGAGAAGTTAAGATCTAGTTAGTGCCTTAACTGTGTGAGCCAAACCTATTACATTTTCTTGTTTGATTGTTGCCCTAGGATTAAGCCATATCAACTGTTTAGGTAACTATTAGGTTTCTATCTGCTTTACTTTTAGTATATCAACTATGATGCTGTATAATGTTTAGATTGGTATGATCTCATTAGTATGATGAAATGGTTGTTAGTTTACATTAATTTTTTGTCAACTTTATCCGACCGACTCCTTACGTTTATGATCAGCGTTCACTCAACACGACACGTTGTTATTCAGTTACCTAAACTGATAATGAGGGTTAGGATTAGAACTAAACTCACCAATAAACCTAGTGCTTTACTAAGGATAACCTCCAAGGTATAGTTAACTTTTAATTATACAACCAAGTGACATACTTTACACAGCTCAATGAGAACTCCGAGAGTCTAGAGATAAGTACGTGTGTGTAATTGGCTCATCCAACCAGATCTACACCCTTCTAATCAGAGCTTTAACATAGACATAATTACCTTTCCCTAGCCCAAACTGACATCTTTGTCAACATTTCCCTGATCTGCATACTCCGAATATCCCTCCATCACCTTTACTTTTTCGTAATTAGGACTATTAGCTTAAAGCCAACTATTATCTTTTATATTGGTAATTTAACCAAAGACAATTATTCACTTGATCTTCAATTCATTAAACCATTCAAAAATACGACCTCATGTTAACTTACACCTTCTACCTTAGAAAGTTAAAAGTAAATTTAGTCCCCGCAAAATATAAAATAATAAACCAGCGTCTCTCTTCTGATAACTAATCCTGGCATTTGCGACCTAATGACATCGCATAAACAAAACTATCTATTTTGGTCATATCACTTTCTTTCACGAGTGGTAATTGAAAAGCAGTTAGGTTGTAGTTAGAGAAAATAACCTTGAAACACTATGGAAAAGTTAAGTGTTAACTTCCAATAACACGCCTGGTTATCCGAACGTTTTCATTCATGTATGATTTAAACAAAACGTTCCTTGATTTAACTAAAGAATCATTGAGCTTATTGCAATGCTCAAGCCATGTTATGGGATAAATGTACTTCATCTATCCTGGAGGTCACTTTATAGAGTTGTGCATAGTGTGTTACTACTTACTATAATCGTTGTACTTCGGTACGTTCTTACTATGCTTATTATTTTAACTACCCGGATTTTTCCGTTAATATATATAAGATTAATATTTAAATAATTAAATATTTCCAACATGTTAAGCAATCAAACTTATTAAGACTTGATTATTTGAAATGAATTTTATACAAACGTTTGTTCACCCCAGTTGCTCTGACGATTCACGAACGTCATAACTTGTAATAATTATTTAAAGGAATATATATATATATATATATATATATATATATATATATATATATATATATATATATATATATATATATATGGATATATATATTTATGATTTGTTAAAATGATATTTAAGTATCTCATTAAATATATTAGCAAAGAATTATATATATATATATATATATATATATATATATATATATATATATATATATATATATATATATATATATATATATATATATATATATATATATATATAAAATGAGACTACTAACTTAAAGACTTCAAAATAATATATATATATATATATATATATATATATATATATATATATATATATATATATATATATATATATATATATGTATATGTATATATATATATATATATATATACATATATGTATATCTATATATGTATATATATATATATATAGATGTTATAACGCCTAAGTTAAAATGAATATATATGTATTGTATTAAGATATATTAATACACTTTTGAAAGACTTAAATACATATATCAATATACTTATACTCAACAAAGATAGCTATACTAGTATTAAAATTCAATTCCATCAAGAATTCTACTAGTATTCATACGGTATATATACCTGTATAATACCCAGCTTCTAGATGTATCCACTATTGGTATATACCAATAGAAATCTGTATAACTTTTTTAATAGGTCATGCATGACCTCATGGGTTTAACCTATACTAGATATTAGTCAAATATGACAACACATGTTGATTATATATACTAAAAATGTTTTTATGCTTAAACCCATATTTACATTCCATTTTCTCATTCATAATCTCCAATTTCTCTCTCAAAATACTCCTATCTTCATACTAGATCATCACCAAGTATTTTCTTCATCTTTTAGCATCAAAATCTAAGCTATAAACACCATAAGAAAATCCTTTTAAGAACTTCATCTAATTTGAAGAAGATTGCTTCCAACTTTTAATCCAAATTCAAGAACTCTTTAGGATCAAGAATTCTACTTTTATTTCAGTAGCTTTTCACTTCATAATCAAGGTAATGAACTTATTTAAGCTTTGTTTCAATTCTTATAAACATAACTATCTTAAATCAAAATAGAATTCTTATTCGAACTTTTGTTCATTCCATGATTCTACTTCAAGAATTCTAAGCTATCAAGGAGATCTTCAACCTCAAGATTATTATCTTGTTTTTCCAGAAACTTTGTTCATTTGATTTGAGGTAGTAATCTTATTCATATTCTTGTTCAATTCCTATCTTTATAGCTATCTTATTTTGAGTTTATAACTTATAACAACTAGAACATAGTTTAGTAAATTCTAAACTTGTTCAAAAATAAACTTAATCCTTATGAATTGACTCTTAAAAACATTTCAACACATGTATTATATCTATATGATATGCTAACATAAGGATATAAAACTTGTAAACACGAAGAACACCGTAAAACCATACATACGCCGTCGTAGTAAAACAGCGGGCTGTTTTGGGTTGGATAATTAAAAACTATCATAATCTTTGATTTAAAAGTTGTTCTTCTGGAAAAATGATATTTTATATGAACATGAAACTTTTATATCCAAAAATCTTTGTTAAACTCAAAATAGAAGTATGTTTTTCAAAATGGTCATCAAGATGTCGTTCTTTCGACGGAAATGACTACCCCTTTCAAAAATGACGTGTAACCTGTATTTCTGACTATAAACCTATACTTTTTATATTTAGATTAATAATATTTAATTCGATACGAAACCATGGCAATTTGAAACACTCAAATCGGATTTAAAATGAATAAGTTATGGGTAAAACAAAATTGGATAAATTTGCTTGTTTTAGCTACGTTAATTTTTCTAACAAATCAATACTAACCTTATCCTAGCTAACTTTACCTATATCCTACATTTATTTATACATGTCTTGATCCCTTCCTAGTAGAAATACAAATTATAATAGTCGGGGTAAATTCTACGACAATATATTATAGTCTTAATAAAAATTGTAAGACACTATATATATATATATATATATATATATATATATATATATATATATATATATATGTGTGTGTGTGTGTGTGTGTGTGTGTGTGTGTATGTGTGTGACTTGATATCCATAGACACGTATTCAATGTTTTGACATATCATGTTGACATCATCTATATATATTATTTTGAATAACCCATAAGACATTATATGTGGTAATGCTCGAGTTAGCATATAATGGGTCAAGGTTGATTCTAAAATAATATGTATACCATGGGTTGTGATCGAGTCTAAGAAATGTATACAATGGGTCGTGGAGTGATTCAGACAATATATATATATTATGTATCTTAATTATATTAAGACAATATATAATAGTGTTAGTTAATTTTAACATGATATATATTTTGATGTAAAATATTGTTATTAGATTCGTGAATTGTCAAGGCCAAGTCGTATATCCATCTATTTGAAAATCATCATTACAAGTGAGTTATAGTCCTATTTTTACTATCTAATTATTTTTGGGATGAGAATACATGCTATTTTATAAATGTTTTTCGAAATAGACACAAGTACTTGAACTACATTCTATGATCGATGGATTACACCGGATATTTCCCTTTTTCTGGTAACCTAAGAATTAGTGTTTATTATATACCCCTCATGCTGGAAAATGGTATGGGGCCTGTATAATGGCCACTAATTGACGCGAATCCTAAAGGTAGATCTACGGGCGCAAACTCCCCTCATACTGAAAAATGGTATGCTTTAGTAATTCGAATTTTTGTATATTAGCTGCGCGCTGTATACTAGGGAATATTCTATATGCATGTTGTTAAGGTCAGTTACCAGGTGTTTATCATATGAATGATTTTTATACACATGATTTGTGTACGCTATTTATAAATGAATTTTTGTGGTCTATTATTTTGATTTATTGTATAGGATTAAAACCTGTGACTCACCAACATTTTTTGTTGACGTTTTAAGTATGTTTATTCTCATATGATTATTAAAAATGCTTTCACTGTTGCACGTTAACCCAAGGTCAAGATTTGGAGTCGGCATGCTTTTCATAATAATTAAACTTGCATTCGGAATTTGTGTTTGGAATATATTGTCTACTTTTATGTAATGGTGTATGTAAAAATTATGTACATTGGGGAGATTGTCTTTGATCGACAATCTAAATTTATGTCATTAGACCTTTATTCATATAATAAAGGTTATGGTTGTTTTTAAAACGAATGCAAGATTTGAAAAACGTCTCATATAGAGGTCAAAATCTCGCAAAGAAACCAATTAATATGAAACGTTTATAATCCATATGAACGGGGCATTTCAATTGGTATCCGAGCGATGGTCTTAGAGAACCAGAAAATTTTTCATTAGTGTGTCTAACCGATTTTTGTTAGGATGCATTAGTGAGTCTGGACTTCGACCGTGTCTGCTTTAAAAACGATTGCTTAATACTTTTGTTGGAAACATAGATTATTAACATGTAGATATTATAAGATATATTAATATCTTAACGTGCTCGCTGTTGTGTGATTAATGTCTACCTCTAGCATCGAATTTATTATCTCATTTACCGACTCCGAAGATGAATCTCCAGCAACGAAACCGGTCATTATTTTATCAAGTGATGAAGAGGACACAAAGACAGATGCGTAAACCATCCATATATCTAATGATGGATATGAGGAAGATGATGAGGCTTTTTGGGAAGATTCACAATTTTCGGATGAACCGGAAGTGAAAGAATCGGAAGAGGATCCAAAAGAGGATCCAGAATAAGAAGTGATCGAGATTTCAAGGGAAAAATTTGATGAAGCAGCAAAACTTAAAAATAAATCTTGGGGGAAATCTTTAACCCTAAAACCCGAACTTGACATATCTTCACCCTATTCTAAAAATAACCGACCATTGGTTATCAGGGATAACCATAATCCTTTCAGCCGAAGTCATCCTTATAAAACTAATTCAACCGCACCTACCACTTCAGTACCCATTACACGAAACCTAAAAAACTGCCCGTATGACTTGCAAACCTTATTGGGAAATTAAAAAGCATCATGATGCACCAAACGACAAGAAATCACATCATTTCTAATATGTTTTTGTAGCTACTCTTCTTCATGCGTTGTATAATAATATATAGAGTGCTATATTTTACATATGTTTTGTAAAATAGAGTAGTATGATGTTATTGTAAAATATTGTACAAAAAGAATAAGCTTGAAGTATTAATGCATTAAGATTTTCATAATGGAATATTATTTGATCATAGTAGTTATTTGTGTACTCGCTATTGAGTATGAATTTTAACTGGTGGGTACTACCCGAACCACAATTATAAAACGCTAATATGAAGAAAAGGCTTTTATAATAACAAATTCATATTACGCTACAAAGTGCTATTAACTACTCATAATATTCTATATGATTAACTCATTCGGCTATTTTTGAAGGAAATGACCCCAGCTACGAGACAAAGCTTGAACACTGAAGAACTTCAAGCCTTTGCTGCAAGTGTTGCTGTAGTGGTGGCTACAATGAACAACAACAACCAATTGGGTTCCAGCAGTGGAGCGAACAATACAGGCAACCGTGTAGGATGTTCCTACAAAGCTTTTATGGCCTGTAAACGAAATGATTTTGAAGGGACCGAAGGACCCATTGGATTAAAATGGTGGATGGAGAAAGTCGAAGCCGTGTTTGCAATTAGCAACTGTTCGGAAGAGGACAAAGTGAAGTATGCCTCACATACTTTTAAGGGTACTGCATTGACATGGTGGAATATATACATGGGTCACGTAGGACAGAATACCACCTACGCTCTTCCATGGTCTGCCTTCAAGCACATGATGAAGGAAGAATACCGACCCCGAACAGAAATCAACAAGCTCAAGACAGAGCTTAGAGAACTGACAATCTAAGGTTATGATGTCACCAGCTACGAGCGACGTTTCACAGAACTGGATTTAATGTGTCCTGGAGCATTTGAGGATGAGGAAGCCAAAATAGAAGCATTCATGAAGGGATTACCAGAATGAATTCAGGAGCATGTAGGTTCAAACGACCCTACAAGAATGCAGAAAGCAAGTCGTATGGCCCATAAACTCATAGGCCAAATTTAAGGGAGGATAAAAGTGCAGGAGGCCGAGGAGGCCAAAATGAAAGAAGGTAAAAGAAAGTGGGAAGAAAGAAGTGACAAGGGTCACTAACCTAACAACAATAACTAAAAAAACCACCACCACAACAACAACAACAATTACAACAATCATCACAACAACAATCGCAACAACAAAAAATCGCAACCCCAACAATAACTACAACAACAACAACAACAACAACAACCCCAATCCTAACAATAACAACAACAACCGTCCCAACAACAACGATAACCCTAATTACAACAACAACAACCTCAATCACGACAACAATAACAATAACTATAACAACAACAGTAGGCAGAAAGTTCCGTGCCCAAGATGTGAAACCAATCATCCGAAAATGTTTTGTATGGTGTTATGTACCAAGTGTAATAGGAAAGGTCATAGTGCGGAAAAGTGTGAGATTTATGGACCACAGGCTTACGGAAATAGAGGAGCAAATAATGGCGTCATTATTTGTCATGGATGTGGGAAGCCGGGCCTTTTCAAAAACACATGTCCTAATCAAGGAAATAATAACGGGCAAGGCCGTGGAAGAGAATTCAACATCAATGGGGCAGAAGCACAGGAAGACCCGGAGCTCATTACGGGTACGTTTCTTATTGACAATACACCTGCTCATGTTTTATTTGATTCGGGTGCGGATAGAAGTTATATGAGTAGAGAATTTTGTGCCAAACTAAATTGCCCATTAACGCCTTTGGATAATAAGTGTATAGTCGATGTAGCAAATGGTAAACTAATTAAGGTTGATAAAATTTATCGTAATTGAAAAATTAGTTTAACTAGCAAAACGTTTGCAATTGATTTAATACCAGTGGAATTAGGGAGCTTCGATGTAATTATTGGTATGGACTGGATGTCCAAAGTAAAAGCCGAAGTTGTTTGTCACGAAAAGGCGATTCGCATCCCGAGCGAAGATGGATTACCCTTAATGGTGTACGGAGAAAAGGGTAATGCCAAATTAAATCTTATTAGTAGTTTGAAGGCGTGAAAACTAATAAGAAAAGGTTGCTATCCCGTACTAGCACACGTCAAGAAAGTCAAAACCGAAGAAAAGAAAATCGATGACGTTCCCGTCGTAAAAGAATTTCCTGAGGTGTTTCCAGACGAATTACCGGGACTACCTCCACACCGATATGTCGAATTCCAAATAGATCTTGTACTAGGAGCAGCACCTATAGCTCGTGCTCCATATAGACTTGCACCTACCGAAATGAAAGAATTACAAAGTCAACTCCAAGAACTATTAGAGCGTGGTTTCATCCGACCAAGTACGTCACCATGGGGAGCTCCAATCCTTTTCGTCAAAAAGAAAGATGGGTCTTTTCGCATGTATATCGATTACCGTGAGCTGAATAAAGTAACCATCAAAAACCGATACCCTTTACCGAGAATCGACGACCTATTTGATCAACTCCAAGGTTCGAGCGTATACTCCAAAATCGACTTAAGGTCGGGTTATCATCAACTGAGGGTTAAAGAAGCCGATATATCAAAAACAACATTCAGAACTCGTTATGGCCACTATGAATTCATGGTTATGCCATTCGGGTTAACCAATGCACCTGCGGTATTCATGGACCTCATGCACCGAGTATGTAGTCCATATTTAGATAAGTTTGTTATTGTCTTTATTGATGACATTCTTATCTATTCGAAGAATAACCAAGAGCATGAACAACACTTGACACTTGTGTTAGAGTTGTTAAGAAAAGAACAACTTTAAGCAAAATTCTCTAAATGTGCTTTTTGGTTAAAAGAAGTACAATTTCTTGGCCACGTAGTCAGTAGTAATGGAATCAAAGTTGATCCCGCCAAGATTGAAGCCATTAAAAATTGGGAAACCCCGAAAACTCCAACGCAAATACGTCAATTTTTAGGTTTAGCCGGGTTCTATAGGAGATTTATTCAAGATTTCTCCCTAGTAGCAAAACCTTTAAGTGCATTGACACATCAGGGGAAGAAATATGAATGGACTTCCGAACAAGAAGGTGCCTTCCAATTATTAAAGAAGAAGTTAACTACGACACCTATTTTATCGTTACCCGAAGGAGTTGAAGACTTTGTCGTTTATTGTGACGCATCACGATTGGGTTTTAGGTGTGTTCTTATGCAACGACAGAAAGTAATTGCATATGCTTCTCGACAACTCAAGATTCATGAATGAAACTACACCATACACGATTTGGAATTGGGCGCCGTTGTTTTTGTAACATCCCGCCTTTTTCCATTTACTTTTCATTTAATTATTTAAAGTTCGTTATATGATTATAACATCTTCATTTAAAACGCATTTTAAATTATCTCGTTTAGGTAATTCACGAACCCGCTTTGAAACTTGAGGGACTAAACTTGCCAAAGGACAAAAGGTTTGACTAGGTCAACTTGTCAAACCCTTCTCCACTCATCCATTCACCACCCTTTTCTAACTTTTGATACTTCCACCATTTTCTCTCAAACTCCTAATACATAGAATCATTATCTAAATCATTTCAAGGAAGCAAACATCAAAACAAATTACATATTTAGAATCCTTGCATCTTCTTCTTCGAATCCATATCAACTTTATTGCATTTGGGTAACTTTCTAAAACCACTAGATTTTATGTTCTTGATGTTTTCAACTTATAGAAGTGTTAATTAGTGTCTATGGCTCAAGTCTAACATGAATATATGATTTATATGCTTGTTCTTGTCATTTTGATGTAACTAGCTTATACTTGAAATGGGTGTGCTTAATCTTGAGTTTTGGTGGATCATATGTTGTTAGATGTTAAAAGTGCATGTATTAAATGTGTTACTAGCATCACTAGCTTCAATTTGGCATGTAAGTTGACTTGGAAAAACCTCATTAACATGATTAAGGATTTTATGATTGTTGGATAAGGTTTGGTAGCCTTGAATGTGATTTTTGATGCATTAAAAGCCTTGAAACGTTGTTTGTAAGTGTTTAGTAGTATTGTATGTGTAATTACCTACGAAACGGCGTATTACATGTGTGTAGTAAGTTCCCAAATCATCTTATGCGTTTTACAAACTTGAAACCTTGATAACGAGCTTTAAATGTTCAATTTACGAGAATTCAATTATTGTAAATGATATTTTTATTTGATGAAAAGTGTTTAGTTGTATTCTTTGTTAAATTACCTTTCCAACGATATAAGATACGTGTTTTGAATATTTACGGTTCATAAGTTATGGTTGTTTGAAGTTGGATTCGTTTAAGTGTTCAAAACTGCCAGACTTGCTGAACAGATTCATGGAGCGACGCTCCATAACCTTGAGCGGCGCTCCAAACCCGGCTGTCCAAAGTTTCACTTTTTCGTTTAATTCTAACTATGCTACGCACCTCCAATTAACATGAAACTTGTTCTAACATGCACATATATGATTAAAAACCTCAGAAAAATAGTTCGGGACCCGACCCGAACGTGTTGACTTTTTCGTTGACTTTGACTTGACCAAAGTTGACTTTTGTCCAAACTTAACCAAATACTTATGCAATCATTCTAACATGCTTTTATACTTGTACCTTGCATGAAACTTGACAATTTGATTCACATGCTATAATAATCGAGTCGTAATGAGCCATATGACTAATTGAACACTTTGACCAATCGTGTTTACCGTTATTGATACGACCTACTTGTTTAGGTCAAGACTAGCATTCGTTGGTGCACACGTTTACTTGTGAAGTACTTTTATACGCTTGCACTCAAGGTGAGATCATAGTCCCACCTTTTCAACAACTTTTACTTTTAAACTATGGGATGAGAAACATATACGTATCATACTTTTATGCTTTAAACACAAGTACGAAAATAAACATTCCACGGCGAGTTAGAACAAAAAGCCTGAATTCAATTATCATTAGTTACACTTGCAGGGTGTAAACGTGAACTTATGTTATGTGATCACATTGGGCTTGACGAGCCCTCATTCGGACGGTTCGCTACCGTTAGCGGATGAAATATAATTTCGAGTATAGTGTATGTTCTAACACTACGTAACAGGGTACAAAACAGTTAAGTCTTGATAATTGGGTGCTCGCGAACATACTTTTGGAATACAAACGATTTGGATAATCAACTATATTAAATCTTGTGGTTCAAAAACAACGTTACTATTACACCTATGATTTCACCAACGTTTTTCGTTGACAGTTTTCTATATGTTTTCTCAGGTCCTTGAACGCTAGGTGATACATGCTTCCGCACATTATTTTTGATACTTGCTTGGATGTCGAGTATACATGCATACGTGGAGCGTCTTTTGACTTAACTTAATTTGTGTCGCATGGGTTTCAATTGTACTTGAAACGTTGTAACATGTTTAGACATGAACTACTTTGTAAACTTTGAAACATCTTTATAATTGAAATGAATGCGACATATTTTTGTCAAACATTATTTTAAAGACTTATGACCACGTAATGGGACCTAAGTAGACGGCGCCGTCAATGACGATTTTGTCGGGTCACTACAGATGGTATCAGAGCATTGATTGTAGGGATTTAGAGTTCATTGGTGTCAACCCCGAGTCATAGGGTACATTAGTGTGTCTAGACTACAACCGGCATATAGACTTGAAATAGGAATTACTTGACTACTTGTGCATTTATACTCGGACTCTTCGATTCATATCTAACTTTTATTTCATCTTAATCTCACGTTGTTTAATTTAATTGACATGCCACCTTGACTTAGTGAAATAATGTCGAATGCACATATGAATTAGGTTAATATAATTTCCGGGATTATATTACGGTGACTCATGTGAACGTTCCGACATTATGACATAAAGAATTTAAGGCGAGTCAAGGAAAATTTTCTCTTTATCCTCATTCCATATCACGGTTAGTATTATTGAGAATACTAATCAATGATATTCTTGTGTTTTGAAGGAACAATTCCTCCTCGTCGTGTACCACGCAACGAAACTCCCGAACAAGCTCTTCAACGCATGATAGTCACCGCCGTGGACATGGCCATAGCCGGTCACTCATCCAAAAATAACAATAACAACAACCACAACAATAACAAAAACAATGGAGCCGGTAATTCAAATGAGGGATGCTCCTATAAAGCTTTCATGGGGTGCAAACCTTACACCTTCGATGGAACTAGGGGACCGGTTGTGCTCACCTAATGGTTTGAGCAAACGGAAGCCATCTTTAGCATAAGCGGTTGTCGGGACCAATACAAGGTCAGGTACTCCACTCACTTTCGCCGGTGTTGCGCTCACTTGGTGGAACACTTATGTACAATCGGTGGGTACCGATGAAGCCCACGCCCTCTCTTGGGACGATTTAAGGGAAAAGATGATCATCGAATATTTCCCTCGTAAAGAAACCCGAAAGCTCGAACAAGAGCTAAGAACTCTAAAAGTGGTCGGAAACAATCTCAAGGCTTATAATCAATGATTTTCTGAATTAGCCTTGATGTGCCCAAACCTTGTGAACCCCAAGTCTTCAAGGGTTGAACTTTACATGGATGGTCTCCCAAAGAGCATCAAACATGGAGTAATGTCATCCAAACCCACTAATCATCAAGTAGCTTTGAATATGGCCCGCAAATTGATAGAAATGGTGGACGAAATCGTAGTACTGGCACATAAGGCCAAGGATAAATCAGGTGGTAACAAAAGAAAATGGGAAGCCACTCCATCAAGCAACTACCACAACAACACCTTCACCAAAAAGTCTTTCACCTCCGACGATAAGAAAGGTTATGTCGGGAATAAACCATTTTGCAACAAGTGCCACAAACATCATTATGGTGAATATGGCAAGCCATTTTGCAACAAATGTCAAAGTAGTGGCCATGTGGCCAACGATTGTAGAAACGCCACTCCCGTTGCTCAAAAGGGGCCAAATGCACCAAGACCGGGTGTTTGTGTTGAATGTGGCCAACCGGGTCATTATAGGAATGCGTGCCTAAAGAAGAAAGCTAACCCCAATACACGCGGCCGATCTTTCAACATCAACACCGAGGAAGCCCGGGATGACAATGAACTAGTCAAGGGTACGTTTCTTCTCAATGATTCTTATGTCTCTTGTTTATTCGATTCGGGTGCCGATAAGAGTTTTGTAACTAAGACTTTGACCCATTCTTTTAGCACTTCACCACTCCCACTAGATACTATTTATACCATTGAAGTAGCCAACGGGAAACTATTGAGTGCCGACAAATTTTACTGGGGGTGTACGTTAAACTTAATGGGTAAAGAGTTTGAAATTGGCTTGATACCTATAGAACTAGGGAGCTTTGATGTAATCATTGGTATGGATTGGTTAGCCAAAATGAAATCTCACATTCTTTACGATCTTAAAGTGATTCAAATTCCTATCGAGAATGGTGAGCCCTTGATTGTCTATGGCGATAAGAGTTGCACCGGACTCAACCTCGTCTCGTGCCTTAAAGTTGAAAAGTACCTTCGTAAAGGTTGTTTCACGATTCTTGCCCATGTTAAGAAAGTTGAAACCGACAAGAAGCATATCGATGATGTGCCAATTGTTAGTGACTTTTTCGATGTATTTCCCGACGAATTGTCGGGACTTCCACCTCATCGACCGGTTGAATTCCAAATCAATCTTATTCCGGGAGTCACACTAGTAGCATGTGCACCGTATAGACTTACTCCATCCAAAATGCAAGAATTGCAATGTCAAATTCAAGAAATACTTGACCGTGGTTTTATCCAACCTAGCCATTCACCATGGGGCGCTCTGATTTTATTCGTTAAGAAGAAAGATGGATCCCTACGAATGTGTATCGACTATCGTGAACTAAACAAATTAACGGTTAAGAACCGATATCCTCTTCCACGCATCGATGACCTCTATGATCAATTACAAGGATCCCGTGTATATTCGAAAATTGATCTCCGCTCGGATTTTCATCAATTAAGGGTTAAGGGGGAAGATGTCTCCAAAACCTCTTTCCGGACTCGTTATGGTAGTTATGAATTTCTTGTAATGCCATTTGGTCTTACTAATGCACCGGCGGTGTTCATGGACCTTATGAACCGCGTGTGCAAACCGTATCTCGATAAATTTGTTATTGTGTTCATCGATGACATCTTGGTCTATTCAAAAAGCGAAGAAGAACACGAACAACACCTTCGACTCGTGCTCGAACTCTTGAGATAAGAACGACTCTATGCCAAATTCTCCATGTGTGAATTTTGGTTGAAGGAATTTCAATTTCTTGGTCATGTTGTAAGCGATCAAGGAATTAAGGTCGATCCCTCAAAAATCGAAGCTATTAGAAAATGGGAGACTCCTACTACTCCTACTCATATTCATCAATTCTTGGGTCTCGCCGGGTACTATCGTAGATTCATCGAAAACTTCTCTTTGGTTGCACGTCCTCAAACTGTAATGACCCGAACTTTTCCATGTTTATATATATTAAATGAAATTGATAATTACATGATTAAGTGTTTCCAACATGTTAAGCAATCAAACTTGTTAAGACTTGATTAATTGAAATAGGTTTCATATAGACAATTGACCACCCAAGTTGACCGGCGATTCACGAACGTTAAAACTTGTAAAAACTATATGATGACATATATATGGATATATATATATATATATATATATATATATATATATATATATATATATATATATATATATATATATATATATATATATATATATATATATATAGTTAACATGATATTATGATAAGTATGTATCTCATTAAGTATATTAACAATGAACTACATATGTAAAAAAAAAGACTACTAACTTATGGTTTTCGAAACGAGACATATATGTAACGATTATCGTTGTAACGACATTTAAATATATATATATCTTATTAAGATATATTAATACATCATATTATCATCATAATATAATAATTTAACATCCCATTAGATATAATAAACAATGGGTTAACAACATTAAACAAGATCATTAACTTAAAGGTTTCAAAACAACACTTACATGTAACGACTAACGATGACTTAATGACTCAGTTAAAATGTATATACATGTAGTGTTTTAATATGTATTTATACACTTTTGAAAGACTTCAAGACACTTATCAAAGTAATTCTACTTAACAAAAATTCTTACAATTACATCCTCGTTCATTTTCATCAAAAATTCTACTCGTATGCACCCGTATTCGTACTCGTACAATACCCAGCTTCTAAATGTATTTACTATTGGTATATACACTCCAATGATCAGCTCTTAGTAGCCCTTGTGAGTCACCTAACACAAGTGGGAACCATCATTTAACATCTAGCATGAAATATCTAACAAAACAACAAACTAATGGAGCCTATATTGAACCCCCATATTCACGTGAATGATCAACCTCACAAACACATTCTCATTCAATTTTTATGCATCAAATTACTCTCTCTCAAACTCTCTCTTCATGTTCTAAGTGTTCTTCATCACCTTCATCAAAATCTACATCAATCTAGTTCATAAATCCATACATCAACCAACTTACAAAATAATAACTCAAGAACACATCAAGAACACTTCCAAGTTTGCTAGCTTACTTCCAATCTTGCAAATCCACTTTGAGTGATCATCCAACCTCAAGAAATCTTTATTATTTACAGTAAGATATCTTTCTAATACAAGGTAATACTCATATTCAAACTTTGATTCAATTTCTATAACTATAACAATCTTATTTCAAGTGGAAATCTTACTTGAGCTTATTTTTGTGTCATGATTCTACTTCAAGAACTTTCAAGCCATCCAAGGATCCTTTGAATCTAAATCTATTTTTCTCATTTCAAGTAGGTTTATCCACAAAACCTGAGGTAGTAATGATGTTCATAACATCATTCGATTCATATATATGAAACTATCTTATTCGAAGGTTTAAACTTGTAATCACTAGAACATAGTTTAGTTAATTCTAAACTTGTTCGCAAACAAAAGCTAATCCTTCTAACTTGACTTTTAAAATCAACTAAACACAAGTTCTATATCTATATGATATGCTAACTTAATGATTTAAAACCTGAAAACACGAAAAACACCGTAAAATCGGATATACGCCGTCGTAGTAACACCGCGGGCCGTTTTGGGTTAGTTAATTAAAAAATATGATAAACTTTGATTTAAAATTTGTTCTTCTGGGAAAATGATTTTTCTTATGAACATGAAACTATATCCAACAATCATGGTTAAACTCAAAGTAGAAGTATGTTTTCCAAAATGGTCATCTAAACGTCGCTCTTTCGACTGAAATGACTACCTTTATAAAAATGAATTGTAACATGTATTTCCGACTATAAATTATACTTTTTATATTTAGATTCATGAACTTAAGTTCAATATGAAAACCTCGCAACGAAATCAATTAATATGGAACGTTTATAATCAATATGAACGGGACATTTCAGTTGGTATCCGAGCGTTGATCTTAGAGAACCAGAATTTTTGCATTAGTGTGTCTTACCGAGTTTGTTAGGATGCATTAGTGAGTCTGGACTTCGACCGTGTTTTTCTTCAAAAACGATTGCTTAACATTTTTTTGTTGGAACCTATATATTATTAACATGTAAATATTATGTGATATATTAATCTCTTAACGTGTTTGATATTGTGTGATAGATGTCTACCTCTAGTACAAATCTCATCGACTCACCTAATAATAATGAAGAGTCGAATATACTTTGGGAAGATTCAAAAATTCTCGAAGAGGAACCGGAAGAGGAGGAACCGGAAGAGGAGGAACCGGAAGAAGAAGAGGTTCCGGAGGAAGAAATATTGATAGCTACAGTAAATCGATTAAATAAAAGAAAATCCTCAACCAACGGACCAAAGTTAAAAATGGTCAATGGTGTTTCCGCCGAGGAAGCAAACTATTGGGAAGATTACCAATTTTCTGATGAATCGGATCCCGATGAGGATTCCGATGATGTTATAGAAATTAACTCGACCCAATTTAATAAAGCAAAAGAAAATAATAAGGGAAAAGGTTTAAAAATAGAGAAACCTGATTCCAACCCCGATGAACTTTATATGTATCGGCAACATCCGTATTTCCTAAATTTTAACAATAACCCGGGAACCTCTAAACCACCAGGTTTTTCTAAACCATTGTGGAAAATGACGGCTCGTATTAGAGGAACACCATATATCCCTAGAAAATTAGGAAAACGAACCAAGTCCGAAGAAAAAGAAACCAGTGATTCAGATTAGAGGGTTGTAATCATGTTGTGTATTATATGTATTATAGCGTGCTTGTACTTTTATATTCTATGTAAAAATTGCCTGTATTGTTTGTTAATTATCTTTTACGAATCTAATCCTTGTCTATTTTACAGTATAAAAATAAAATGGATGTTAAAGGTAGACAACCGAATATTTTAGAAGACCTACCAGAGGATATGATTGAGGAAATCTTGTCTAGAGTCGGTCAGAATTCATCAGCACATTTAGTTATGGCGAAATTAACTTGTCAAACATTTGAAAGACTTTTTAGAAATGCCTTAGTTTATAAAAGGCTTTCCTTTGATAGGTGGCATATATCACATTGGGGAGACCGTAAGTTACACCGTGTTTTCTTTAAAGCTTTAAATGCGGGGAACCCAAATGTAATTTTACGCTATGGATTAAGAACCTATTTTGACTCAACATATCCTAACATAGGATTTCGTGAGTTAGAAAGAGCTTCTAACATGCAGCATAAAGAAGCATGTTATACTTACGGGTTAGTGATGTTCGCTTCTTACCAAAGTAAGAAAAAGAACATCGGGTTACAACTTTTAAATAAAACTTTCCCACAAGTGACGGATTCAGTAGTTGGGGTGAGAAACAAGGTTTTTAGATTATTACGGGGCTGTTAGACATTACGAAACCCTCGTCCTTTTGACGACATTACAACATGCTGCCTAGCCAATGGTTATAACGGTTACTTTCCGCAAGACCAAGGATGGGAAGTCGTCTTAGTAAAACCAGAATGCATGACTTGTTTCTGGACTTATGAATTACGTGTCTTTATTTCTTTTGCTGAACAACTTACGTATTAACCAGTATTGCCTTTATAGCTGCCGAGTAGCAAAGTTATTATGTGCTATATTTCATCCTATATGTATAATAGTGGTATTGTAAGTTTGTAAAATATTGTATAAAATTTGAACGCAAAATTTTATTATAATCTGTTTTTTCATATAGAATTGTAGTAGTTGAATTGTATATTAGCTACTAAGTACGGACTTAACGGGTAGGTACTACCCGAATTAAAACTATAAAACGCTAATATGAAGAAAAAGCTTTTATAAATGAGTTCATACTATGCTACAAAATACTATTGACTACTCTTAAAATTCTATATGGTTAACTTAATTCTTTTGGGCTATTTTTGAAGGAAATGGCACCGACGACTCGTCTGAATTTGAACATGAGCGAGGAAGACTTCCGTGTTTTCCTTGCAGCAAACATAGCCACAGTGCAGGTTGCGATGCAAAATAATAATAACTATGGATCTATCAGTGGAACTAATTTCATAAGAAATCGTGTAGGATGCTCCTACAAAGAATTCACTGCCTGCAATCCTTTGGAATTTGATGGAACTGAAGGACCAATTAGATTGAAACAGTAGACTGAGAAGGTCGAATCGGTGTTTGCCATAAGTAAGTGTACTGAAGAGGACAAAGTTAAGTACGCTACGCATACCTTTACAGGTACTGCGTTAACGTGGTGGAACATCTATCTTGAACAGGTAGGACAAAATGCTGCTTACACACTACCGTGGTCAGCATTCAAGCAATTGATGAACGAGCAGTACCATCCTAAAAACGAAGTCAATAAGCTCAAGGTAGAGCTTAGAGAGTTACAAACACAAGGGTTCGACATTACTACATATGAACAACGATTCACATAGTTGTGCCTATTGTGTCCAGGAACGTTCGAAGATGAAGAAGAGAAGATCGACGCGTTTATAAAAGGGTTACAAGTAAGGATTCAAGAAGATGTGAGTTCACACGAGCCCGCTTCCATACAAAAGGCAAGTCGAAATGCTCATAAACTCATAGATCATATTGAGGGAAGAATTAAAGAACAGGCGGCCGAAGAAGCCAACACGAAACAACTCAAGAGGAAGTGGGAGAAAAATGGTGACAAGAATCACCAGTACAACAACAATAACAATTACAACCACAATCGCAATAACTATCCCAACAACCGCAACAACAATCGTAACAATAACCGCAATCCTAACAATAACTACAACAAACATTCCAACAACAACAACAACTAAAACAACCGTTCCAACAACAATAACAATCCCAACAACAACCTCAATAACAACAACGGCAACAAAAACCAAAATCAGCCATGTCATAGGTGTGAAGAAAATCACCCGGGGTTTTGCACGACATTTTGCAACAAGTCTAAAAGAAATAGTCATAGCGCGGTGAAGTGTGAGTTTCATTTGCCTTTTTACCCTTTATATTTTTGGGCTGAGAATACATGCGAAATTTTTTTAAATGTTTTACGAAATAAACACAAGTAATTGAAACTACATTATATGGGTGAATGATCGAAGCCGAATATGCCCCTTTTGCTTGGTAGCCTAAGAATTAGTAAACCGATCTACTAATTGACGAGAATCCTAAAGATAGATCTATTGGGTCTAACGAACCCCATCCAAAGTACCGGATGCTTTAGTGCTTCGAATTCGTTTTTATCATGTACGAAGGATTTCCTAGATTGATAGGGGATATTCTTATATGCATCTTGTTAATGTCGTTTACCAGGTGTTCACCATATGAATGATTTTTATCTCTATGTATGGGATGTTTATTGAAATATGAAATCTTGTGGTCTATTATTACGATTTGATAAATATATAGGTTAAACCTATAACTCACCAATATTTTTGTTGACGTTTAAAGCATTTTTATTCTCAGGTGATTATTCAGAGCTTCCGCTGTTGCATGCTAATATATGGACAAGATTTGGTGTCAACATGCTTGTATAATATTGTTTAAAACTGCATTCGGGATTTATTTTGTTGTAACATATTAATATTGTAAACCAATATGTATTGGTAGTGTGTAAGTGTGATATTTTTAGATTATTATTTCTGGATAATCTAGGTGGTGTCTTTTTAACCTTGTCGATAAAATAAAGGTTATGGTTTGTTTTAAAAACGAATGCAGTCTTTGAAAAACGTCTCATATAGAGGTCAAAACCTCGCAACAAAATCAATTAATATGGAACGTTTATAATCAATATGAACGGGACATTTCACTAACCGCGTTAACTCACAAGGGAAAGAAATTCATTTGGGTGACCGAGCAAGAATCTGTGTTTCAAGTCTTGAAGACAAAGCTAACCACCGCTCCTATCTTGTCACTTCCTGAAGGCAATGATGATTTTGTGGTATATTGCGATGCCTCTAAACATGGTTTTGGGTGTGTATTGATGCAACGAAATATAGTCATTGCTTATGCCTCTCGACAACTAAAAATTCATGAACAAAACTACACGACACATGATCTCAAACTCGGAGCCGTTGACTTTGCACTTAAAATGTGGAGACACTATTTTATGGAACCAAGAGTACTATCTTCACCGATCACAAAAGCCTTCAACACATCTTCGATCAAAAGCAACTAAACATGAGACAATGCCGGTGGATTGAAACCATCAACGACTACGATTGCGAGCTTCGTTACCATCCCGGGAAGCCAAACGTAGTAGCCGATGCTTTAAGTCGAAAGGAAAGAGCGGTGCCTCTTCGTGTTCGAGCTTTAAACATCACCATCCATTCTAATCCCAATAGTCAAATTCGTGTAGCCCAAGACGAGGCTCTCAAGGATGAAAACATCTCTCTCAAACATCAAAGACCATCCGGGCTACTTTAACAATATGAAATCCCGCAATGGAAGTGGGAAAGGATAACGATGGATTTTATCACCAAACTACCAAAGACGGTGGCGGTTATGATACTATTTGGGTTATTGTTGACCGACTCACCAAATCCGCGCACTTTTTAGCCATGAAGAAAACTGACAACATTGAAAGACTTGCACAACTTTACATTAAAGAGATCGTAGCCTGTCACGGTGTGCCTTTATCGATTATTTCTGACCGAGATGGCCGTTTTGTTTCTAGATTTTGGTGTACTTTACAAGAAGCATTGGGAATGCGTTTAGACATGAGCACCGCATATCATCCACAAATCGACGGACAAAGCGAACGCACAATTCAAACCTTGGAAGTCATACTACGAGCTTGCGTTATCGATTTCAGAAAAGCTTATGACAAGCACTTGCCTCTCGCCAAATTCTCCTACAACAATAGTTATCATGCGAGTATCAACGCCGCACCATTCGAAGCATTATAGGGCCGAAAATATCGTTCTCCTCTTTGTTGGGCCGAAGTAGGCGACACACAAATCACCGGACCTGAACTCATTCATGAAACAACCGAGAAGATCGTTCAAATCTAAGAAAGGCTTAGGACGGCCCGAAGTCGTCAAAAGAGCTATACCGACAAAAGAAGCAACGACCTTGAATTCCAAGTTGGAGATCGCGTGATGTTAAAAGTCGTACCTTGGAAAGGTGTAATCCGTTTCGGAAAATGCGGGAAGCTAAATTCGCGGTATATTGGTCCTTTTGAAATCTTGGAGCGTGTTGGAACCGTTGCTTATCATTTAGACCTTCCACCTCAATTGAGCTCCGTTCATCCTACTTTCCATGTATCGAACTTGAAGAAATGTTTTGCCGAACCCGAACTCGTCATCCCTCTCGAGGAACTTACTATTGATGACAAACTTCATTTTGTGGAGGGACTGGTTGAAATTATGGACACCTCTGTCAAGACTCTAAAACAAAGTAGAATTCCGATTGTTAAGGTCCGTTGAAATGCCAAAAGGGGACCCGAGTTTACTTGGGAAAGGAAAGATCAAATGCAATAGAAATACCCTCATTTATTCGTGGATTCGGAAACGAAAGATCCCAAGGAAGAAACAACGACTACTACGCCTACTTAAATTTTGAGACAAAATTTCTTTTAAGGAGTAGGTAATGTAACATCCCGCCTTTTTCCGTTTACTTTCCGTTTAATTATTTAAAGTATGTTATATGATTATAACATCTTTCGTTAAAACGCGTTTTAAATTATCTCGTTTAAGTAATTCACACACCCGCTTTGAAACTTGAGGGACTAAACTTTCCAAAGGACAAAAGGTTTGACTAGGTCAACTAGTCAAACCCTTCTCCTCCACTCATCCATCCACCTCCCTTTTCTAATTTTTGATACTTCCACCATTTTCTCTCAAACTCCTAATACAAAGAATCATCATCTAAATCGTTTCTAGGAAGCAAACATCAAAACAAATTACATATTTGGAATCCTTGCATCTTCCTCTTCGAATCCATACCAACTTTATTGCATTTGGGTAACTTTCTAAAAGCACTAGATTTTGTGTTCTTGATGTTTTCAACTTATAGAAGTGTTAATTAGTGTCTATGGCTCAAGTCTAACATGAATATATGATTTGTATGCTTGTTCTTGTCATTTTGATGTAACTAGCTTATACTTGAAATGTGTAGTGACCCGAACTTTTCCATGTTTATATATATTAATTGAGATTGATATTTACATGATTAAATGTTTCCAACATGTTAAGCAATCAAACTTGTTAAGACTTGATTAATTGAAATATGTTTCATATAGACAATTGACCACCCAAGTTGACCGGTGATTCACGAACGTTAAAACTTGTAAAAACTATACAATGACATATATATGGTTATATATATAGTTAACATGTTTTTATTATAAGTATGTATCTCATTAGGTATTTTAACAATGAGTTATATACATAAAAATGAGACTATTAATTTAAGAAACTCGAAAACGATATATATAACGATTATCGTTATAACAATGTCTTACTAGGTACATATGAATCATATTAAGATATTGATACACTTGGTTAATTATGTTAAATGATAAGTAAATATATTATTAAGTGTATTAACAATGAAATACATATGTAAAAATAAGACTACTAACTTAATGATTTCGAAACGAGACATATATGTAACGATTATCGTTGTATCGACATTTAACTGTATATACATCATACTAAGATATATTATATATCATAATATCATGATAATATAATAATTTAAGATCTCATTTGTTATAATAAACAATGGGTTAACAACATTCAACAACATCGTTAACCTTAAGGTTTCAAAACAACATTTACATGTAACGACTAACGATGACTTAACGACTCAGTTAAAATGTATATACATGTAGTGTTTTAATATGTATTCATACACTTTTGAAAGACTTCAAGACCCTTATCAAAATACTTCTACTTAACAAAAATGCTTACAATTACATCCTCGTTCAGTTTCATCAACAATTCTACTCGTATGCACCCGTATTCGTACTCGTACAATACACAGCTTTTAGATGTATGTACTATTGGTATATACACTCCAATGATCAGCTATTAGCAGACCATGTGAGTCACCTAACACATGTGGGAACCATCATTTGGCAACTAGCATGAAATATCTCATAAAATTACAAAAATATGAGTAATCATTCATGACTTATTTACATGAAAACAAAATTACATATCCTTTATATCTAATCCATACACCAACGACCAAAAACACCTACAAACACTTTCATTCTTCAATTTTCTTCATCTAATTGATCTCTCTCAAGTTCTATCTTCAAGTTCTAAGTGTTCTTCATATATTTTACAAGTTCTAGTTACATAAAATCAAGAATACTTTCAAGTTTGCTAGCTCACTTCCAATCTTGTAAGGTGATCATCCAACCTCAAGAAATCTTTGTTTCTTACAGTAGGTTATCATTCTAATACAAGGTAATAATCATATTCAAACTTTGGTTCAATTTCTATAACTATAATAATCTTATTTCAAGTGATGATCTTACTTGAACTTGTTTTCGTGTCATGATTCTGCTTCAAGAACTTCGAGCCATCCAAGGATCCGTTGAAGCTAGATCCATTTTTCTCTTTTCCAGTAGGTTTATCCAAGGAACTTAAGGTAGTAATGATGTGTGACGACCCGGAAATTTCCGACCAAATTTAAACCTAACCTTTATATGTTTCCGACACGATAAGCAGAATTTGTAATGTTGAATCTTAAAAAGTTTGGAACTACATTCATGTAATCAATTACCCTTTGACCGTGTTCGACAATTCACGAACAATTATGTGTATATAGATATGTATATATAATATATAATATTAACTGAAAATATTAACAAAGTATTAGATATATGATACTTTACATGAACATATTTGTTTCGATATATTTATCGACAGAATTAAGAGATAATATCAAATGATTGAATTATCAGATACATTATGATATGATTACGGGCCTATGTTATGAGGTCCACTGTGATTTAAGAAATCTATTCTTTTTGACAACTCATTACTTAACCAGTATGATAAAGATAACGATATTTATATTTTATTTTATTTAATATATATAACGATTTAAATTAATATTATATATTTTTATAGGCGTATTATACGTACATAGTTTTATACTTTTACTATACTTTAACTTTACCTTTACTTTACTTTTACTTTTACTTTACTTTAACTTTAATAATTCATACTTTAATAATTCACTTTAATAATTCATACTTTAATAATTCACTTTAATAATTCATACTTTAATAATTCATACTTTAATAATTCACTTTAATAATTCATACTTTAATAATTCACTTTAAAAATTCATACTTTAATAATTCACTTTAATAATTCAAAAATCTATTATAAATAGAATTCAATATGTTTCATTATTTCATAAAAACTTGAAAATATATTTCTCTAAACTCTCTCAATCGAATTACATATATATATATATATATATATATATTTACTTAGTACTATTTCAAGATATTATTAGTATACATAAAATACTACGACGGAGTTATATTCAGACGATTTCAAAATAAGTTTTCAAATGGGATATAGCTAAGGAAATTATGGGTTATAGCTATGAAGGTTATGGGTATTGATCAAGGGTATTGCTCGTGAGGTCAACCTAACGTTTATCATTTTCGTTGCGTCTACGTACTTTCCTGCAATATTGAATCACAATATTGATACGTGAGCATTCATATCTTATCTTTTATATATTAATAGTGTATCCCTGACTAGTGCTCGAGTATATATGATTATGCATGTTTGTATGCTTAGTTTCGTTGTTAAATAGTTTATGATAAATCACGAATTTGATACATATGCTACTGAGATAAGTTATATGATATGCATGTCGTTGAAAAGCTGAAGAAAAAAATTAATAACTTTTCATTTAGAAATCGTGTGGTTTCGATGAACGGATTAAAAGATATGGTCAACTGAATTATCATTAATTTTAATATTATTATTAAAACGATTATTATAACTGTTATCAGTTGATGTTATTACTAAAATTATCTTTATTACTAAAAATTAATATTTTTATTGAAACTATCATTTTATTATTTTTATCATTATTATTATTATCAATATTATTTTATCAAATAAATATGCGTACAAAGATATTTTTACCACACGTAATGTAATTACATTAATAATACATACCACTATATTTTTATGATATTAAGTGAATTTTATAAATTTTATTACTTGAGATATATAAAAGTATATTTTTATCATATATGAATTTTAATATAAATTTTTATTTATTAATAAATGACTTGTATTATTTAGTATAATAAGATCTGATAAATATATTTAAATATATAAAACTACTATATATAAGTTATATAATAAACATGTATAGATTTTGAAAGTCATTTTGGGTCAAGTTGACTTTTGTTGACTTTTGCAAGTCGGTCTCGAGCATTAGGATTGTGATACACTACGACCTGACCTAAATTGTTAGACAGATATTGAACAACATATAAATATATATATACTTAATATAGGTTCATGAATCCGAGACAAACCCTGCACTTGTTCAGTGCCGTCATATACATAATTGCTACGAAATACAGTATTGTGAGTTTCATTTGCTCCCTTTTTAATTGCTTTTGCAATATATATTTTTGGGCTGAGAATACATGCGCTGTTTTATAAATGTTTTACGAAATAGACACAAGTACTAAAACTAATTCTACGTTGGTTTAAACCAGAAATATACCCTTAGCTTGGTAACATTAAACTACTTGTCTATGTACGGTAGGCGCGAATCCTAAAGATAGATCTATTGGGCCTGACAAACCCCATCCTGACTATGGGATGCTTTAGTACTTCGAGGTTATATTAAACACACCTGATCTGGTGTACTTCAGAGGGTAAAACATGAATGTTAAGGTTTGTTACCGGGTGCCTACAACTTATAGAATACTTTTATACACTTGCGAGTGTACATATATTTATAAACGGAAATCTTGTGGTCTATTAATATATTGAAATGATTGGTATGATAAACCTATGAACTCACCAACCTTTTGGTTGACACTTTTAAGCATGTTTATTCTCAGGTATTAAAGAAATCTTCCGCTGTGCATTAGCTCATTTTAAGGATATTACCTGAGGTCATTCATGACATACTTTGAAAGACGTTGCATTCGAGTCGTTGAGTTCATCAAGATTAATATTAAGTCAATTATAGTTGGATGTAATATGAAATGGTATGCATGCCGTCAATCTTTGATGTAAAGAAAGTTTGTCTTTTAAAAACGAATGCAATGTTTGTAAAACGTATCATATAGAGGTCAAATACATCGCGATGTAATCAACTATTGTGAATCGTTTATAATGTATATGAACGGGTCCTTTCAGTTGGTATCAGAGCGGTGGTCTTAGCGAACCAGGTCTTGCATTAGTGTGTCTAACTGATAGTTGTTAAGATGCATTAGTGAGTCTGGACTTCGACCGTGTCTGCATGTCAAAATTTTTGCTTATCATTTTTAGTCGGAAATCATCTACTTACCATCCTTAGGAAATTACCTGCTTATCATTCTTAAGTCTAGACGCGTTTTCCTACATTTATTGCATAATAGTGTATAGACGAATTCTTATCTTAGCATATCTGTTACTGTGAACTTTGACTGACATCTTTCAAAGATTCCTCCGTAATTTATGGGATTTTGGTATTATATATACATATGTAAATTATGTATTGAAGAATACCAAATCTAAATTCTACAATCTATTTCATACCAAAAAATTCTTTCCCTGATCATACAAGATGGATCCCTCAACCAGTTCGAGTTCCTCGGATTCCGACAGCTATGCCAATATGGATTTCCACATGAGCTCCGAAAGCAGCGTGACCGGAATGAATCAACCAATTAGCCATCATCTATTCTGAATGAATTGGGGATGGGTTCGTAATCTACTTAACCATTGGAGACAAGAAGAAGGCGATCCCTTTCATCCACCACATTGCCCTCTTGGCAATGAACCTGAAGCACTTACCGGCGAACCTGTCCGAAACACCATTTTCTCTCTCATTTCCAGAGTATCTCGTCATGATTATATACTACACCCAATTCTAGATCTTATTTATCCGCTCATCCGAACCGACAATCACCCCGGTGTAATAGAAGAAGTCAACGAGCTTCGCGCTCGGGTAGTGGCTTTGGAGAATATGGTGCAAAGGTTACAAACACCAGCAGCAGCACCAGCAGCATAACCAGTACCACCATCAACAACATCAACAGTACCATTACCACCACCAACAACAACCGCATCGCAAACCTCAACTTCACAATCTGTCCCACGAGCATCGACGTCATACGCCATGTAGATACCAAGGAATACCACAACGATGAAGTACTGATTCATAACTTCATTGGGAAAACATTCTACGACGATTATGTAATTTCTAAAGTTTAGAAATTATCTATGCTAGCCTTAACCATAAATCAAATGAGTTTAATTTAATATTAACTCATTAAATCTATATTATATCTGAAGAAATATACACATATATATTTCCATAAAGACTGTAATAAAATTCTTTTGTACAAAATATTAATTGTGAAATTTTTTTTAACGGGTAGGTAATACCCGAGAGATATATAAATTCACAATTAATATGTTACATTCTTCGAATCTGATTCAGCAAATCATCCATTATACTCCCTACTTTCACAACAATATACATTCTTTTATAGAAATCAAAACAACCATACTCATTCAAAATCTAATTACATATTCTGATTTTGAAATCTCAGAATTCGATTCAAGATATAACCGAAATCATCACTCTTATATTTCAACATCTTTCAAAACTATACTTTGACTTCAAAACTGTCCTAGAACCTCATTTCTATTCATGGAACTCACAAAAATATTTGTATCATTCAAAATCTTAGAACATCATATGTATATTAACAATTACAATATGTGTTCAAACACTTCGAAATTATTAAAGACATGCGAGATGATGATCCAACCACACATTACCCACTGCCATGCACCTGAAAAGCTCTCGAAACCAAAGTTATAGTTTAACACGTATCCGTGTCAGATCCTTTGATATTTATTACCAAATATAATTTTTCAATCTCTTTCCAAAATAGACAGTTTTGTCATAGCTTCAACAAATCACCTTCATTTGTTTATACGAATAAACCTTATTATAACAATTACCCCTTCATCATTGTTACCGGGGAACCTTTCATATCTCGCCACATTAGCAGTAAACTTATCAAAAACTTCATTAACCTTCGACTTAAGCCTCTCCGAAAAGCCACTATACTTATTCATTAAAACCCCATCATGTACTCACCTACATCCTGTAACAATAATTATCACACCAACTACTGGGAATTAGCAATCAGTATTTTGAATTTCGCGACAATTTTACGTCAAAAGTTATATGTATACATATAACGTCTATCTCCTAGACTTACATACTTCGAATGTGAATTTTCTGAAAAACATCCCAAACCATGAACTAGTTCTCTGAAATTGGAAAAATGCTGATGAAGCAGTAAAAACTGTAAACGACTTTAACAGTCAAAAGTTTGATGATAAAGAATAGTATGGTGGTAAAGCTGAGAAAAAGAGAAGGTTTGAAACTGGAAAACGGATTGAGCAGACCATGAAGGAGGCTGTGGACAAATCACAAAGACTAAACCTGCCTTCAAAGGATCCAAATGATTCAGAGTCTACTGAAATAGTTAGCAAACACCTTACTTCTTATTCTAAACCTTCACAGACAAATCTTCTTCATCATCCATCTATGTTAAGAATTCTAAGATATTATCGTATCTTTTATTATAAATATCTTCGATATTCATGAAGATATTTTCACAACTATTCTTATCCAAAATCTTCTATCTATTTGCAATATCTGCGTTACAACATAAAAAGAAACTGTGTTAGTTTCTAAATTCTGAAGAAAAAAAAAATTCGAATTTAAAATAGGAATGTTTTTGAAGTAGTATTGGGAACTGAAGCATGAGTTAGTATAATATAATGACACTTGATCAATGTGATTATATTACAGTAAGTCATACTGAGTTTCTAATGGAACGTGATGATTCACAGAACATACCGTCATCATGTACTATTTACACGACTCTTACATTCTACCCAATTTCCAAACATATTAAGAACATATCATCTTGATAGCTCTATATTTTAGGATATTCTGGTAATTTGCCAAATCAAGATCGTGCCATTACGATTTTCTTATTGGAACATTAACTATGTTCATCCAAAAATTCATATCTACAAATTCTGGACCATTATCCGCTTGACTTAAGGTCGGGAAGAGAAAACGAAAGCATGAAGCTCCGAAATATAATGGAGAATATAAAGCCCGATAACAACCCCAAAATTACAAACCTTGTATATCAATGCATATAGCAATATAAAGACACGGGAGGATGAAAAACACAATAACCCCAAGGTAATGGTAGAAGAAAATAACTTCCTCCGGTGGTAGATGAAAAAGAAGAATGACAGATATGAAAGTTAAGAGTATATCAAGAATCAATACTGGATGAAGCATATTAACGAATGCTTTAAAGTATGAATTGGGGAGAAAGACTAGAAGGTGTGAGCTGTGGAAATAAAGAAACGAAGGGGCGGATTTATAGTAAAATATCAGACAGAGAAATCGAGACAGATTATCGCATTTAATAAAATAAGATCCTGATTTCCTTAATCGCCAAAGAACCAAATCTTATTGCAAAGATTTTCTTTAAATTCCATGAATTCCGGAAATCAATCATAACTACGTCATCGGTTAAAACGAATATACGTTTACTCATTTCACTCTCTTGCGATAGCTTCACTTATACTCTTCGCGTAATCAAATTGTTTTATCTATATTACTCAATAATGATAAAACTCTATTTATCAACTCATATTCGTCATGAAAACATTTTTAAAGTTAGCCATGGCGACCTCGATCAAATTTCGGGACGAAATTTCTTTAACGGGTAGGTACTGTGACGACCCGAAAATTTCCGACCAAATTTAAACCTAACCTTTATATGTTTCCGACACGATAAGCAGAATTTGTAATGTTGAATCTTAAAAAGTTTGGAACTACATTCATGTAATCAATTACCCTTTGACCGTGTTCGACGATTCACGAACAATTATGTGTATATAGATATGTATATATAATATATAATATTAACTGAAAACATTAACAAAGTATTAGATATATGATACTTTACATGAACATATTTGTTTCGATATATTTATCGACAGAATTAAGAGATAATATCAAATGATTGAATTATCAGATACATTATGATATGATTACGGGCCTATGTTATGAGGTCCACTGTGATTTAAGAAATCTATTCTTTTTGACAACTCATTACTTAACCAGTATGATAAAGATAACGATATTTATATTTTATTTTATTAAATATATATAACGATTTAAATTAATATTATATATTTTTATACGCGTATTATACGTACATAGTTTTATACTTTTACTATACTTTAACTTTACCTTTACTTTACTTTTACTTTTACTTTACTTTAACTTTAATAATTCATACTTTAATAATTCACTTTAATAATTCATACTTTAATAATTCACTTTAATAATTCATACTTTAATAATTCACTTTAATAATTCATACTTTAATAATTCACTTTAATAATTCACTTTAATAATTCATACTTTAATAATTCACTTTAATAATTCAAAAATCTATTATAAATAGAATTCAATATGTTTCATTATTTCATAGAAACTTGAAAATATATTTCTCTAAACTCTCTCAATCGAATTACATATATATATATATATATATATATTTACTTAGTACTATTTCAAGATATTATTAGTATACATAAAATACTACGACGGAGTTATATTCAGACGATTTTAAAATAAGTTTTCAAATGGGATATAGCTAAGGAAATTATGGGTTATAGCTACGAAGGTTATGAGTATTGATCAAGGGTATTGCTCGTGAGGTCAACCTAACGTTTATCATTTTCGTTGCGTCTACGTACTTTCCTGCAATATTGAATCACAATATTGATATGTGAGCATTCATATCTTATCTTTTATATATTAATAGTGTATCCCTGACTAGTGCTCGAGTATATATGATTATGCATGTTTGTATGCTTAGTTTCGTTGTTAAATAGTTTATGATAAATCACGAATTTGATACATATGCTACTGAGATAAGTTATATGATATGCATGTCGTTGAAAAGCTGAAGAAAAAAATTAATAACTTTTCATTTAGAAATCGTGTGGTTTCGATGAACGGATTAAAAGATATGGTCAACTGAATTATCATTAATTTTAATATTATTATTAAAACGATTATTATAACTGTTATCAGTTGATGTTATTACTAAAATTATCTTTATTACTAAAAATTAATATTTTTATTGAAACTATCATTTTATTATTTTTATCATTATTATTATTATCAATATTATTTTATCAAATAAATATGCGTACAAAGATATTTTTACCACACGTAATGTAATTACATTAATAATACATACCACTATATTTTTATGATATTAAGTGAATTTTATAAATTTTATTACTTGAGATATATAAAAGTATATTTTTATCATATATGAATTTTAATATAAATTTTTATTTATTAATAAATGACTTGTATTATTTAGTATAATAAGATCTGATAAATATATTTAAATATATAAAACTACTATATATAAGTTATATAATAAACATGTATAGATTTTGAAAGCCATTTTGGGTCAAGTTGACTTTTGTTGACTTTTGCATGTCGGTCTCGAGCATTAGGATTGTGATACACTACGACCTGACCTAAATTGTTAGACAGATATTGACCAACATATAAATATATATATACTTAATATAGGTTCATGAATCCGAGACAAACCCTGCACTTGTTCAGTGCCGTCATATACATAATTGCTACGAAATACAGTATTGTGAGTTTCATTTGCTCCCTTTTTAATTGCTTTTGTAATATATATTTTTGGGCTGAGAATACATGCGCTGTTTTATAAATGTTTTACGAAATAGACACAACTACTAAAACTAATTCTACTTTGGTTTAAACTAGAAATATACCCTTAGCTTGGTAACATTAAACTACTTGTCTATGTACGGTAGGCGCGAATCCTAAAGATAGATCTATTGGGCCTGACAAACCCCATCCTGACTATGGGATGCTTTAGTACTTCGAGGTTATATTAAACACACCTGATCTGATGTACTTCAGAGGGTAAAACATGAACGTTAAGGCTTGTTACCGGGTGCCTACAACTTATATAATACTTTTATACACTTGCGAGTGTACATATATTTATAAACGAAAATCTTGTGGTCTATTAATATATTGAAATGATTGATATGATAAACCTATGAACTCACCAACCTTTTGGTTGACACTTTTAAGCATGTTTATTCTCAGGTATTAAAGAAATCTTCCGCTGTGCATTAGCTCATTTTAAGGATATTACCTGGAGTCATTCATGACATACTTTGAAAGACGTTGCATTCGAGTCGTTGAGTTCATCAAGATTAATATTAAGTCAATTATAGTTGGATGTAATATGAAATGGTATGCATGCCGTCAATTTTTGATGTAAAGAAAGTTTGTCTTATAAAAACGAATGCAATGTTTGTAAAACGTATCATATAGAGGTCAAATACCTCGCGATGTAATCAACTATTGTGAATCGTTTATAATGTATATGAACGGGTCCTTTCATGATGTTCATAACATCATTCGATTCATACATATAAAGCTATCTTATTCGAAGGTTTAAACTTGTAATCACTAGAACATAGTTTAGTTAATTCTAAACTTGTTCGCAAACAAAAGTTAATCCTTCTAACTTGACTTTTAAAATCAACTAAACACATGTTCTATATCTATATGATATGCTAACTTAATGATTTAAAACCTGAAAACACGAAAAACACCGTAAAACCGGATTTACGCCGTCGTAGTAACACCGCGGGATGTTTTGGGTTAGTTAATTAAAAACTATGATAAACTTTGATTTAAAAGTTTTTATTCTGAGAAAATGATTTTTATTATGAACATGAAACTATATCCAAAAATTATGGTTAAACTCAAAGTGAAAGTATGTTTTCTAAAATGGTCATCTAGACGTCGTTCTTTCGACTGAAATGACTACCTTTACAAAAATGACTTGTAACTTATTTTTCCGACTATAAACCTATACTTTTTCTGTTTAGATTCATAAAATAGAGTTCAATATGAAACCATAGCAATTTGATTCACTCAAAACGGATTTAAAATGAAGAAGTTATGGGTAAAACAAGATTGGATAATTTTTCTCATTTTAGCTACGTGAAAATTGGTAACAAATCTATTCCAACCATAACTTAATCAACTTGTATTGTATATTATGTAATCTTGAGATACCATAGACACGTATACAATGTTTCGACCTATCATGTCGACACATCTATATATATTTCGGAACAACCATAGACATTCTATATGTAAATGTTGGAGTTAGCTATACAGGGTTGAGGTTTATTCCAAAATATATATAGTTTGAGTTGTGATCAATACTGAGATACGTATACACTGGGTCGTGGATTGATTCAAGATAATATTTATCGATTTATTTCTGTACATCTAATTGTGGACAACTAGTTGTAGGTTACTAACGAGGACAGCTGACTTAATAAACTTAAAACATCAAAATATATTAAAAGTGTTGTAAATATATTTTGAACATACTTTGATATATATGTATATATTGTTATAGGTTCGTGAATCAACCAGTGGCCAAGTCTTACTTCCCGACGAAGTAAAAATCTGTGAAAGTGAGTCATAGTCCCACTTTTAAAATCTAATATTTTTGGGATGAGAATACATGCAGGTTTTATAAATGATTTACAAAATAGACACAAGTACGTGAAACTACATTCTATGGTTGAATTATCGAAATCGAATATGCCCCTTTTTATTAAGTCTGGTAATCTAAGAATTAGGGAACAGACACCCTAATTGACGCGAATCCTAAAGATAGATCTATTGGGCCTAACAAACCCCATCCAAAGTACCGGATGCTTTAGTATTTCGAAATTTATATCATATCCGAAGGGTGTCCCGGAATGATGGGGATATTCTTATATATGCATCTTGTTAATGTCGGTTACCAGGTGTTCACCATATGAACGATTTTTATCTCTATGTATGGGATGTGTATTGAAATATGAAATCTTGTGGTCTATTATTATATATAGGTTAAACCTATAACTCATCAACATTTTTGTTGACGTTTTAAGCATGTTTATTCTCAGGTGATTATTAAGAGCTTCCGCTGTCGCATACTTAAATAAGGACGAGATTTGGAGTCCATGCTTGTATGATATTGTGTAAAAACTGCATTCAAGAAACTTATTTTGTTGTAACATATTTGTATTGTAAACCATTATGTAATGGTCGTGTGTAAACAGGATATTTTAGATTATCATTATTTGATAATCTACGTAAAGCTTTTTAAGCCTTTATTGATGAAATAAAGGTTATGGTTTGTTTTAAAATGAATGCGGTCTTTGAAAAACGTCTCATATAGAGGTCAAAACCTCGCAACGAAATCAATTAATATGGAACGTTTTTAATCAATAAGAACGGGACATTTCAGTTGGTATCAGAGCGTTGGTCTTAGAGAACCAGAATTTTGCATTTGTGTGTCTTATCGAGTTTGTTAGGATGCATTAGTGAGTCTGGACTTCGACCGTGTTTACTTGAAAAATGATTGCTTAACAAATTTTGTTGAAAACTATATATTTTTAACATGTGAATATTATGTGATATATTAATCTCTTAACGCGTTTGATATTATGTGATAGATGTCTACCTCTAGAACAAGTCCCATTGACTCACCTAATAATAATGAAGAGTCAAATGTAAATTGGAATGATTCGTGAACTGATTCACAATTTCCCGAAGAGGAACCGGAAGAAGAGTCGGAACCGGAAGAAGAATCGGAACCGGAAGAAGAATCAGAACCGGATGAAGAAGTAGAACCGGTGGGGGAAATAATAAAACGGTTAAGTAAAAGAAAATCCTCAACCAACCGACCAAGGTTAATTATGGTCAATGGTGTTTCCGCCAAGGAAGCAAAATATTGGGAGGATTACAAATTCTCCGATGAATCGGATTCCGACGAGAATTCCGATGATGTTATAGAAATTACCCCAACTGAATTTAAAAAGGCAAAAGAAAATAATAAGGGAAAGGGCATAAAAATAGAGAAATCTAATTCCAACCCCGATGAACTTTATATGTATCGTCAACCCCCGAAGTCCTTAAGTTGTAACAATGACCCGGGAACCTCTAAATCACCAGGTTTTTCTAAACCGTTGTGGAAAACGACAGTTAGTATTAGGGGAACATCATATATCCCTAGAAACTTGGCAAAACAAACCAAAACCGAAGAAGAAGAAACGAGCGAGTCGGAATAAGATAGTTGTATTCGTGTGGTGTAATATATGTAATATAGTGTGCTTATGCTTTATGATATATGTAAAAATTGCTTGTATTAATAAGTATTTTTTATGAATCTAACTCTTGTCTATTTTACAGTTTAAAAACACAAAATGGATAGACAACCCAATATTTTATGAGACCTACCCGGAGACATGATTGATGAAATCTTGTCTAGAGTCGGTCAGAATTCCTCGGCACAACTATTTAAGGCGAGATCAGTTTGTAAGACATTAGAAGAACGTTCCAAGAATGTCTTGGTTTATAAGAGACTTTCGTTTGAAAGATGGGGGATATCACATTGGGAAACCCATAAGTTACGATGTGTTTACTTTGACGCATATATTGCGGGGAACCCAAATGCTATTTTACGCAACGGGTTAAGAAATTATTTTGACTCAATATATCCGAATATTGGACTTCGTGATTTAGAAAAAGTGGCTAACATGCAACATAAAGAAGCATGTTATGCTTACGGATTAGTAATGTTCGCTTCTCACCAAAGAGAGAACAAGAACATCGGGCTACAACTATTAAACAAAACGTTTCCACAAGTGACGGAGTCGGTAATTGGGGTAAGAAATGAGGTTTTTAGATTGTTACGGGACTGTTGGACATTACATAACCCTCTTCCTTTTGACGACGTTACAACACGCTGTCTTATCAACTGCCATAACGGTTATGTTCCACAAGACCAAGGATGGGAAGTAATCCTAGTAAAACCAGAATGCATGACTTGTTTCTGGACGTATGAATTACGTGTCTTTATTGCCTTTGCTGAACGACTTGTGTACTAGCTAGAATTATCTTCACAACTATCTTGTATCAAAGTTATTGTGTGCTATATTTCATGCTTTATGTAAAATAAGCGGTATTGTAAGTTTGTAAAATATTGTATAAAAGTTTGAACGCGAAATATTATTATAATCAGTTTTTCTTATAGAATTGTAGTAGTTGAATTGTATATTAGCTACTAAGTATGAACTTAACGGGTAGGTACTACCCGAATTTAAACTTATAAAACGCTAATATGAAGAAAAAGCTTTTATAAATGAGTTCATATTATGCTACAAAATACTATTAACTACTCTTAATATTCTGTATGATTAACTTGTTCCATTTGACTATTTTGAAGGAAATGGCACCGACTACTCGACACACCGTGAATATGAATGAAGAGGAATTCCGTACTTTTCTAGCTTCAAACATAGCCGCAGTACAGGCTGCGCTACATACCAACAATAATCTTGGATCTAGCAGTACAGGAAATCGTGTAGGATGCACCTACAAAGAATTCACTGCATGCAAACCATTGGAATTTGATGGAACCGAAGGACCGATCGGATTGAAACGGTGGACCGAGAAGGTCGAATCGGTGTTTGCCATAAGTAAGTGTACTGAAGAGGACAAAGTGAAGTACGCTACGCATACCTTCACAGGTTCTGCGTTAACATGGTGGAATACCTATCTAGAGCAAGTGGGACAAGACGATGCGTACGCACTACCGTGGTCAGCATTCAAGCACTTGATGAACGAGAAGTACCGTCCCAGAACCGAGGTAAATAAGCTCAAGACAGAACTTAGAGGGTTACGAACCCAAGGATTTGATATTACCACGTACGAAAGACGATTCACAGAATTGTGCCTATTGTGTCCGGGAGCATTCGAAGATGAGGAAGAGAAGATCGACACGTTTGTGAAAGGATTACCGGAAAGAATCCAAGAAGATATAAGTTCACACGAGCCCGCCTCTATACAACAGGCATGTAGAATGGCTCACAAACTAGTGAACCAGATTGAAGAAAGAATTAAAGAACAGACTGCTGAAGAGGCCAATGTGAAGCAAGTCAAAAGAAAGTGGGAGGAAAACGGTGATAAGAATCACCAATACAACAACAGCAGCAATTACAACAATAATCGCAACAATTATCCCAACAATCGCAACATCAATCGCAACTACAACAAACGGCCCAACAACAACAACAACAACAACAACAACAACAACAACAACAGCAACTACAACAATCATCCCAACAACAATAATAACCGCAACAACAACAACAATCAGAAGCAGCTATGCCAAAGGTGTGAAAAGTATCACTCGGGGTTCTGCACCAAATTTTGCAACAAGTGTAAAAATGGTCATAGCGCGGCGAAGTATGAGGTCTACGGACCAGGGGTTAATAGAACGAAAGGAACAAATGGTGTCGGAACGAGTAATGGCGGAGCAAGTAGTGTCGGAGCAAGTTATGCCAATGTAGTTTGTTATAAATGTGGAAAACCGGGCCACATTATTAGAAATTGCCCGAACCAGGAGAACACGAATGGACAAGGCCGCGGAAGAGTTTTCAATATTAATGCGGCAGAGGCACAGGAAGACCCGGAGCTTGTTACGGGTACGTTTCTTATTGACAATAAATCTGGTTACGTTTTATTTGATTCGGGTGCGGATAGAAGCTATATGAGTAAAGATTTTTGTGCTAAATTAAGTTGTCCATTGACGCCTTTGGATAGTAAATTTTTACTCGAATTAGCAAATGGTAAATTAATTTCAGCAGATAATATATGTCGGAATCGAGAAATTAAACTGGTTAGCGAAACATTTAAGATTGATTTGATACCAGTAGAGTTAGGGAGTTTTGATGTGATAATCGGTATGGACTGGTTGAAAGAAGTGAAAACAGAGATCGTCTGTTACAAAAATGCAATTCGCATTATACGAGAAAAAGGAAAACCCTTAATGGTGTACGGAGAAAAGGGCAACACGAAGCTACATCTTATTAGTAATTTGAAGGCACAAAAACTAATAAGAAAAGGTTGCTATGCTGTTCTAGCACACGTCGAGAAAGTACAAACTGAAGAAAAGAGCATCAATGATGTTCCCATTGCAAAAGAATTTCCCGATGTATTTCCGAAAGAATTATCGGGATTACCCCCACATCGATCTGTTGAATTTCAAATAGATCTTGTACCAGAAGCTGCACCAATAGCTCGTGCTCCTTACCGACTCGCACCCAGCGAGATGAAAGAACTGTAAAGCCAATTACAAGAACTTTTAGAGCGTGGTTTCATTCGACCAAGCACATCACCGTGGGGAGCTCCTATTTTGTTTGTCAAGAAGAAAGATGGTACATTCAGGTTGTGTATCGACTACCGAGAGTTGAACAAACTTACCATCAAGAACCGCTACCCACTACCGATCACCGTGGGGAGCTCCTGTTTTGTTTGTCAAGAAGAAAGATGGTACATTCAGGTTATGTATCGACTACCGAGAGTTGAACAAACTTACCATCAAGAACCGCTACCCACTACCGAGAATCGACGACTTATTTGATCAACTACAAGGCTCGTCTGTTTATTCAAAGATTGACTTACGTTCCGGGTATCATCAAATGCGGGTGAAAGAAGATGATATTCCAAAGACTGCTTTCAGAACACGTTACGGTCATTACGAGTTTATGGTCATGCCGTTTGGTTTAACTAATGCACCAGCTGTGTTCATGGACCTTATAAACCGAGTGTGTGGACCATACCTTGACAAGTTTGCCATTGTTTTCATTGATGACATACTTATTTACTCAAAGAATGACCAAGAACACGGTGAACATTTGAGAAAGGTGTTAGAAGTATTGAGGAAGGAAGAATTGTACGCTAAGTTTTTAAAGTGTGCATTTTGGTTGGAAGAAGTTCAATTTCTCGGTCACATAGTGAACAAAGAAGGTATTAAGGTGGATCCGGCAAAGATAGAAACTGTTGAAAAGTGGGAAACCCCGAAAACTCCGAAACACATACGCCAGTTTTTAGGACTAGCTGGTTACTACAGAAGGTTCATCCAAGATTTTTCCAGAATAGCAAAACCCTTGACTGCATTAACGCATAAAGGGAAGAAATTTGAATGGAATGATGAACAAGAGAAAGCGTTTCAGTTATTGAAGAAAAAGCTAACTACGGCACCTATATTGTCATTGCCTGAAGGGAATGATGACTTTGTGATTTATTGTGACGCATCAAAGCAAGGTCTCGGTTGTGTATTAATGCAACGAACGAAGGTGATTGCTTATGTGTCTAGACAATTGAAGATTCACGAACAAAATTATACGACGCATGATTTGGAATTAGGAGCGGTTGTTTTTGCATTAAAAATTTGGAGGCACTACTTATATGGGGTCAAAAGTATTATATATACCGACCACAAAAGTCTTCAACACATATTTAATCAGAAACAACTGAATATGAGGCAGCGTAGGTGGATTGAATTGTTGAATGATTACAACTTTGAGATTCGTTAAAATCCGGGGAAGGCAAATGTGGTAGCCGATGCCTTGAGCATGAAGGATAGAGAACCCATTCGAGTAAAATCTATGAATATAATGATTCATAATAACCTTACTACTCAAATAAAGGAGGCGCAACAAGGAGTTTTAAAAGAGGGAAATTTAAAGGATGAAATGCCCAAAGGATCGGAGAAGCATCTTAATATTCAGGAAGATGGAACCCGGTATAGGGCTGAAAGGATTTGGGTACCAAAATTTGGAGATATGAGAGAAATGGTACTTAGAGAAGCTCATAAAACCAGATACTCAATACATCCTGGAACGGGGAAGATGTACAAGGATCTCAAGAAACATTTTTGGTGGCCGGGTATGAAAGCCGATGTTGCTAAATACGTAGGAGAATGTTTGACGTGTTCTAAGGTCAAAGCTGAGCATCAGAAACCATCAGGTCTACTTCAACAACCCGAAATCCCGGAATGGAAATGGGAAAACATTACCATGGATTTCATCACTAAATTGCCAAGGACTGCAAGTGGTTTTGATACTATTTGGGTAATAGTTGATCGTCTCACCAAATCAGCACACTTCCTGCCAATAAGAGAAGATGACAAGATGGAGAAGTTAGCACGACTGTATTTGAAGGAAGTCGTCTCCAGACATGGAATACCAATCTCTATTATCTCTGATAGGGATGGCAGATTTATTTCAAGATTCTGGCAGACATTACAGCAAGCATTAGGAACTCGTCTAGACATTAGTACTGCCTATCATCCACAAACTGATGGGCAGAGCGAAAGGACGATACAAACGCTTGAAGATATGCTACGAGCATGTGTTATTGATTTCGGAAACAGTTGGGATCGACATCTACCTTTAGCAGAATTTTCCTACAACAACAACTACCATTCAAGCATTGAGATGGCGCCGTTTGAAGCATTTTATGGTAGAAAGTGCAGGTCTCCGATTTGTTGGAGTGAAGTGGGGGATAGATAGATTACGGGTCCGGAGATTATACAAGAAACTACTGAGAAGATCATCCAAATTCAACAACGGTTGAAAACCGCCCAAAGTCGACAAAAGAGCTACGCTGACATTAAAAGAAAAGATATAGAATTTGAAATTGGAGAGATGGTCATGCTTAAAGTTGCACCTTGGAAAGGCGTTGTTCGATTTGGTAAACGAGGGAAATTAAATCCAAGGTATATTGGACCATTCAAGATTATTGATCGTGTCGGACCAGTAGCTTACCGACTTGAGTTACCTCAACAACTCGCGGCTGTACATAACACTTTCCACGTCTCGAATTTGAAGAAATATTTTGCTAAAGAAGATCTCACTATTCCGTTAGATGAAATCCAAATCAACGAAAAACTTCAATTCATCGAAGAACCCGTCGAAATAATGGATCGTGAGGTTAAAAGACTTAAGCAAAACAAGATACCAATTGTTAAGGTTCGATGGAATGCTCGTAGAGGACCCGAGTTCACCTGGGAGCATGAAGATCAGATGAAGAAGAAATACCCGCATCTATTTCCTGAAGATTCGTCAACACCTTCAACAGCTTAAAATTTCGGGACGAAATTTATTTAACGGGTAGGTACTGTAGTGACCCGAACTTTTCCATGTTTATATATATTAATTGAGATTGATATTTACATGATTAAATGTTTCCAACATGTTAAGCAATCAAACTTGTTAAGACTTGATTAATTGAAATATGTTTCATATAGACAATTGACCACCCAAGTTGATCGGTGATTCGCGAACGTTAAAACTTGTAAAAACTATACAATGACATATATATGGTTATATATATAGTTAACATGTTTTTATTATAAGTATGTATCTCATTAGGTATTTTAACAATGAGTTATATACATAAAAATGAGACTATTAATTTAAGAAACTCGAAAACGATATATATAACGATTATCGTTATAACAACGTCTTACTAGGTACATATGAATCATATTAAGATATTGATACACTTGGTTAATTATGTTAAATGATAAGTAAATATATTATTAAGTGTATTAACAATGAAATACATATGTAAAAATAAGACTACTAACTTAATGATTTCGAAACGAGACATATATGTAACGATTATCGTTGTAACGACATTTAACTGTATATACATCATACTAAGATATATTATATATCATAATATCATGATAATATAATAATTTAACATCTCATTTGTTATAATAAACAATGGGTTAACAACATTCAACAACATCGTTAACCTAAAGGTTTCAAAACAACATTTACATGTAACGACTAACGATGACTTAACGACTCAGTTAAAATGTATATACATGTAGTGTTTTAATATGTATTCATACACTTTTGAAAGACTTCAAGACCCTTATCAAAATACTTCTACTTAACAAAAATGCTTAAAATTACATCCTCGTTCAGTTTCATCAACAATTCTACTCGTATGCACCCGTATTCGTACTCGTACAATACACAGCTTTTAGATGTATGTACTATTGGTATATACACTCCAATGATTAGCTCTTAGCAGCCCATGTGAGTCACCTAACACATGTGGGAACCATCATTTGGCAACTAGCATGAAATATCTCATAAAATTACAAAAATATGAGTAATCATTCATGACTTATTTACATGAAAACAAAATTACATATCCTTTATATCTAATCCATACACCAACGACCAAAAACACCTACAAACACTTTCATTCTTCAATTTTCTTCATCTAATTGATCTCTCTCAAGTTCTATCTTCGAGTTCTAAGTGTTCTTCATATATTTTACAAGTTCTAGTTACATAAAATCAAGAATACTTTCAAGTTTGCTAGCTCACTTCCAATCTTGTAAGGTGATCATCCAACCTCAAGAAATCTTTGTTTCTTACAGTAGGTTATCATTCTAATACAAGGTAATAATCATATTCAAACTTTGGTTCAATTTCTATAACTATAACAATCTTATTTCAAGTGATGATCTTACTTGAACTTGTTTTCGTGTCATGATTCTGCTTCAAGAACTTCGAGCCATCCAAGGATCCGTTGAAGCTAGATCCATTTTTCTCTTTTCCAGTAGGTTTATCCAAGGAACTTAAGGTAGTAATGATGTTCATAACATCATTCGATTCATACATATAAAGCTATCTTATTCGAAGGTTTAAACTTGTAATCACTAGAACATAGTTTAGTTAATTCTAAACTTGTTCGCAAACAAAAGTTAATCCTTCTAACTTGACTTTTAAAATCAACTAAACACATGTTATATATCTATATGATATGCTAACTTAATTATTTAAAACCTGGAAACACGAAAAACACCGTAAAACCGGATTTACGCCGTCGTAGTAACACCGCGGGCTGTTTTGGGTTAGTTAATTAAAAACTATGATAAACTTTGATTTAAAAGTTGTTATTCTGAGAAAATGATTTTTATTATGAACATGAAACTATATCCAAAAATTATGGTTAAACTCAAAGTGGAAGTATGTTTTCTAAAATGGTCATCTAGACGTCGTTCTTTCGACTGAAATGACTACCTTTACAAAAATGACTTGTAACTTATTTTTCCGACTATAAACCTATACTTTTTCTGTTTAGATTCATAAAATAGAGTTCAATATGAAACCATAGCAATTTGATTCACTCAAAACGGATTTAAAATGAAGAAGTTATGGGTAAAACAAGATTGGATAATTTTTCTCATTTTAGCTACGTGAAAATTGGTAACAAATCTATTCCAACCATAACTTAATCAACTTGTATTGTATATTATGTAATCTTCAGATACCATAGACACGTATACAATGTTTCGACCTATCATGTCGACACATCTATATATATTTCGGAACAACCATAGACACTCTATACGTGAATGTTGGAGTTAGCTATACAGGGTTGAGGTTGATTCCAAAATATATATAGTTTGAGTTGTGATCAATACTGAGATACGTATACACTGGGTCGTGGATTGATTCAAGATAATATTTATCGATTTATTTCTGTACATCTAATTGTGGACAACTAGTTGTAGGTTACTAACGAGGACAGCTGACTTAATAAACTTAAAACATCAAAATATATTAAAAGTGTTGTAAATATATTTTGAACATACTTTGATATATATGTATATATTGTTATAGGTTCGTGAATCAACCAGTGGCCAAGTCTTACTTCCCGACGAAGTAAAAATCTGTGAAAGTGAGTTATAGTCCCACTTTTAAAATCTAATATTTTTGGGATGAGAATACATGCAGGTTTTATAAATGATTTACAAAATAGACACAAGTACGTGAAACTACATTCTATGGTTGAATTATCGAAATCGAATATGCCCCTTTTTATTAAGTCTGGTAATCTAAGAATTAGGGAACAGACACCCTAATTGACGCGAATCCTAAAGATAGAACTATTGGGCCTAACAAACCCCATCCAAAGTACCGGATGCTTTAGTACTTCGAAATTTATATCATATTCTAAGGGTGTCCAGGAATGATGGGGATATTCTTATATATGCATCTTGTTAATGTCGGTTACCAGGTGTTCACCATATGAACGATTTTTATCTCTATGTATGGGATGTGTATTGAAATATGAAATCTTGTGGTCTATTATTATGCTTTGATATATATAGGTTAAACCTATAACTCACCAATATTTTTGTTGACGTTTTAAGCATGTTTATTCTCAGGTGATTATTAAGAGCTTCCGCTATCGCATACTTAAATAAGGACGAGATTTGGAGTCCATGCTTGTATGATATTGTGTAAAAACTGCATTCAAGAAACTTATTTTGTTGTAACATATTTGTATTGTAAACCATTATGTAATGGTCGTGTGTAAACAGGATATTTTAGATTATCATTATTTGATAATCTACGTAAAGCTTTTTAAGCCTTTATTGATAAAATAAAGGTTATGGTTTGTTTTAAAATGAATGCAGTCTTTGAAAAACGTCTCATATAGAGGTCAAAACCTCGCAACAAAATCAATTAATATGGAACGTTTTTAATCAATAAGAACGGGACATTTCAAAATGGGTGTGCTTAATCTTGAGTTTTGGTGGATCATATGTTGTTAGATGTTAAAAGTGCATGTATTAAATGTTTTACTAGCATCACTAGCTTCAATTTGGTATGTAAGTTGACTAAGAAAAATCTCATTAACATGATTAAGGATTTTATGATTGTTGGTTAGGGTTTGGTAGCCTTGAATGTGATTTTTGATGCATTAAAAGCCTTGCAATGTTGTTTGCAAGTGTTTAGTAGTATTGTATGTGTAATTACCTACGAAACGGCGTATTATATGTGTGTAGTAAGTTCCCAAATCATCTTAGGCGTTTTACGAACTTGAAACCTTGATAACGAGCTTTAAATGATCAATTTATGAGAATTCGATTACTGTAAATGATGTTTTTGTTTAATGAAAAGTCTTTAGTTGTATTCTTTGTTAAATTACCTTTCCAACGATATAAGATACGTATTTTGAATGTTTACGGTTCATAAGTTATGGTTGTTTGAAGTTGGATTCGTTTAAGTGTTCAAAACTGCCAGACTTGCTGAACAGATTCATGGAGCAGCGATCCATAACCTTGAGCGGCGCTCCAAACCCGGCTGTCCAAAGTTTCACTTTTTCGTTTAATTCTAACTATGCTACGCACCTCCGATTAACATGAAACTTATTCTAACATGCTCATATATGATTAAAAACCTCAGAAAAATAGTTCGGGACCCGACCCGAACGTGTTGACTTTTTCATTGAGTTTGACTTGACCAAAGTTGACTTTTATCCAAACTTAACCAAATACTTATGCAATCATTCTAACATACTTTTATACTTGTACCTTGCATGAAACTTGACAATTTGATTCACATGCTATAATAATCGAGTTGTGAGCCATAGGACTAATGTAACACTTTGACCAATCGTGTGTACCGTTATTGATGCGACCTACTTGTTTAGGTCAAGACTAACATTCGTTCTTGCACACATTTACTTGTAAAGTACTTTTATATGCTTGCACTCAATGTGAGATCATAGTCCCACCTTTTCAACAACTTTTACTTTTAAACTATGGGATGAGAAACATATACGTATCATACTTTTATACTTTTAATACAAGTACAAAAAAAAACATTCCACGGCAAGTTAGAACAAAAAGCCTCAATTCAATTATCATTAGTTACACTTGCAGGGTGTAACCGTGAACTTATGTTATGTGATCACATTGGGCTTGACGAGCCCTCATTCAGACGGTTCGCTACCATTAGCGGATGAAATATATTTTCGAGTATAGTGTATGTTCTAACACTACGTAACAGGGTACAAAACAGTTAAGTCTTGATAATTGGGTGCTCTCGAACATACTTTTGGAATACAAACAATTTGGATAATCAACTATAGTAAATCTTGTGGTTCAAAAACAACGTTACTATTACACCTATGATTTCACCAACATTTTTCGTTGATAGTTTTCTATATGTTTTCTCAGGTCCTTGAACACTAGGTGATACATGCTTCCGCACATTATTTTTGATACTTGCTTGGATGTCGAGTATACATGCATATGTGGAGCGTCTTTTGACTTAACTTAATTTGTGTCACATGGGTTTTAATTGTACTTAAAATGTTGTAACATCTTTATAATTGAAATGAATGCGACATATTTTGGTCAAACGTTGTTTTAAAGACTTATGACCACATAACGGGACCTAAGTAGACGGCGCCGTCAATGACGATTTTGTCGGGTCGCTACAGTTTTTGCATTAAAGATATGGAGACATTATTTATATGCGGTCAAATTTAGCATATACACTGACCACAAAAGTCTTCAACATATTTTAAATCAAAAGCAACTAAACATGAGGCAGCGTACGTGGGTTGAGCTACTAAATGATTATGAGTGTGAGATTCGTTACCACCCAGGGAAGGCAAATGTAGTAGCCAATGCCTTGAGTCGAAAGGAAAGAGAACCTATTCGAGTAAAAGCTATGAATATGATTATTCGTACCAACCTTACTACTCGAATAAAAGAGGCACAACAGGTGGTTTTAAAGGAAGGAAGTTTTGGAAGGGAAATACCTAAAGGATTGGAAAAAGAGCTTAATATTCGGAAAGACGGAACTCGATATTTGGCTGATAGAATTTGGGTACTTGAAGCAGGAAAGTGGTACTTGATGAGGCACATAAAACTAGATATTCAATACATCTCGAAGCAGGAAAAATGTACCAAGACCTCAAGAGAAACTTTTGGCTGTCAGGAATGAAAGCCGATATTGCCACATATGTAGGAGAATGTTTGACTTGTTCTAAAGTCAAAGCTGAGCATCAAAAACTATCGGGTCTACTTCAGCAACCTGAAATCCCAGAATGGAAATGGGAAAACATTACCATGGATTTCATTACTAAATTGCCAAGGACTGCAAGTGGTTATGATACAATTTGGGTAATAGTCGATCGTCTTACCAAGTCAGCACACTTCCTGCCAATGAGAGAAGATGACAAAATGGAGAAGTTAGCACGACTATACTTGAAGGAAGTCGTCTCCAGACATGGAATACCAATCTCTATTATCTCTAATAGGGATGGCAGATTTGTTTCAAGGTTTTGGCAGACGTTACAACAAGCATTGGGGACTCGTCTAGACATGAGTACTGGCTATCATCCACAAACTGATGGGCAAAGTGAAAGGACAATATAGACATTCGAAGACATGCTATGAGCCTGTGTTATTGATTTTGGAAGCAGATGGGATTGACATCTACCGTTATCTGAGTTTTCCTACAATAACAGCTACCATTCGAGTATTGATGCGGCACCATTCGAGGCACTTTATGGAAGAAAGTGCAGGTCTCCGATTTGTTGGAGTGATGTGGGGGATAGACAACTTATAGATCCAGAAATTATTCAAGAAACCACCGAGAAAATCATCCAGATTCAGCAACGATTGAAAACTTCTCAGAATCGACAGAAGAGCTATGCGAACATTAGAATAAAAGATATAGAATTTGAAATTGGAGACATGGTCATGCTTAAGGTATCACCTTGGAAAGGCGTTGTTCGATTTGGAAAATGGGAAAAACTAAATCCGAGATACATTGGGCCATTCAGGATTATTGATCGTGTTCGATCAGTAGCTTATCGACTTGAATTACCTCAACAATTAGTCGGCGTACATAATACCTTTCACGTCTCGAATCTAAAGAAATTCTTAGATAAAGAAGATCTCACTATTCCTTTAGACGAAATTAAGATCAACAAAAAACTACAATTCGTTGAAGAACCCGTCGAGGTAATGGATCGTGAGGTTAAAGGACTTAAGCAAAAAAAAATACCAATCGTTAAGGTTCGGTGGAATGCTCGTAGAGGACCCGAATTCACTTGGGAACGAGAAGACCAAATGAAGCAGAAGTATCCACATTTGTTTCCCGATATCACACATTGATTAGGTACTATTCCAAATATCGGGACGAAATTTAATTTAACGGGTGTGTAATGTACCGACCTGAATTTTTCCGTTAATATATATAAGATTAATATTTACATAATTAAATGTTTTCAACATGTTAAGCAATCAAACGTTTGTTCACCCAGTTACTCTGATGATTCACGAACGTCATAACTTGTAATAATTATTTAAAGGAAAATATATATGGATATATATATTTATAATTTTTTAAAATGATATTTAAGTATCTCATTAAATATTTATATATATATATATATATATATATATATATATATATATATATATATATATATATATATATATAAAATGAGACTACTAACTTAAAGACTTCGAAATAATATATATATGTAACGTTTAACGACGTTATAACGCCTAAGTTAAAATGAATATATATGTATTGTATTAAGATATATTAATACACTTTTGAAAGACTTAAATACATATATCAATATACTTATACTCAACAAAGATAGCTATTGTGATGCCCCGTACAAAACCATCATGTACGAATCATCAACAACATGATCATTACAAGGTCAAATACTATATGTTGTTTCAAAAAGAGATTGCATTCATGATAAAAGGTGACATTTTAACCAACGTCAAATGTTTAACATCTGAAAGTATGCTTCTACGAATAGCAAGCAAAAATAATAGTACGTTACCCAAAGGTCGTTACAAATACATTGTTTCAAAAATAACATTGTTTGAATGCAAATTAAACGTTTCATGCGGTGACATCTCTAATAAGCGCAGCGGGAGTCTTCAAAGCATGACAACTACAGCGGAAGCAAGCAAACCTTAAGCACCAGAGAAAAACATGCTTAAAACATCAACACAAAGGTTGGTGAGCTATAGTTTAAGTATAACAGTAATGTAAGGTAGGCCACGAGATTTCAGTGCTTCAAACAGCGTTTCAACATAGTATGAAAAGTATATGTTCAACCGTGGGCACTTGGTAACTAACTTAACGTTTATAACAACCCCTAAAAGTACACTTGGCGAGCGCGTAAGTTTACGAAGTATTAAACACCCATTAAATGCTAGCGCTACTATCCCGAGTGGGGATGTCAAACCCTATGGATCCATATCTAAGATTCGCGTTCACCGTTCAAAGACCAATGACTAAACGTTACCGAGCTAAGGGGAAAGTTTATGCCATTGTATAACTCGCACATATATATAGTTTAAGTACTCGTGCCTAGTATGTAAAACGTAAAATGCGCATGTATTCTAAGTTCCTAAAATAGTTAAAGTAAAAAGGGATGCTATAACTCACAGTGGAAAGTAGTAAAAGTCGATACGCGGGAATAGTAAGCAAGTGGTTGGTCCGAAAGGTCCTCAACCTAAGTCAAAAGTTACTAAGTCAGTAAATCATTCCCAAAGGTTTAAAAGTATGTAAATTAGGTCTTAAGTATCATCATCATTCATCATTAAACAAAAAGTGTAAAGTAAGTTTTATTCTAGAATATAGTTTGAAATAAAGGCTGACTTCGTTCAGTCGCCACGACCTCTATACAAACTGAAATGGGGTGAGACCAGTGGCCATGGATCTGTATATGAGTCCCCTAGAGGCTGACCAATTTCCAGAAACAAAATCGTCTTTGTTTAACCACGGCGATGGTTTAAGTGCGAGTAGGTCAGAAATTTTAGCACAACGTTAATAGGGTGTAGTGACTTTCGGGAGGCCATATATCCTAAACCGTAACTAGGATTAAGATGAGGTCTAAATGGAAAATCATCTACTCGAACCGAACTAACTGAAACTGAACTTTCCAGTAGCCCAGGTAGTCTGATCAGTTCCAGAAACAGTAAGAAAAGGTGTTCCGGTGGGTTCTTGGTGCTTGATGCTCATCACGGTTCTCATCCTTGATGCGTATAGCTTCAAGTGTACAACTCGTTGATGTGTTTGCATCATCTTAACCAAGTTTTGACCATCATAACACTAGTGTAAGTCTAAGATATGTAGCACAACTCACTTAAGAGTTGTAAGTAGTTTGATGAACCAAAGTTACATCAAGATCTTAGATCCGACACATACATGAGTTCTACTAGTAATATTAAGCTATAAACTTGAAAGTAAACTAAATAATCAAGATCTAAAGTTGTAGAACTTAGATCTTAGCTAGTTCTTAAAGATCCTAGACTAGAAAGTCTATATCTAGTGTTCTTAAGTTAGATCCTAAGTTACAAAACTTGGATATATATATATATATATATATATATATATATATATATATATATATATATATATATATATATATATATATATATACACTTTAATGAAACCATAAGTTATGAAACTTAGATTTTCAACTTGAAAAATGTATGTAAGCTTGTAAGCTCTTATTTACAACAAAATTAGAAGACCATAAGTTATATAAACTAAGATCCAACATAAGTATATGAAGTTATAACTAGAAAGTTATACTTCCATGTTCTTGAACTTACAAAGTTAACTTTTAGTTTCAAGAAATATGTGTTCAAGATTAACTAGTAATACTTGACCAAATTAACAACATCACAACTTTAAAGTACATAAAATGAAGAGATAAACTAAGTCTACAAGTAATAAGTTCGTGGTTGTTCATACTTAGAAAGATTCAAGCCAAGGCTCTGATCTTTAAGAAAGTAAACCTTAAGTTTACAAACATGAACACAAGTATGATTTTAAAACTCATGAACTTTTCTTTAACACGTTTTATTAAGGAATCAAACTATAAACTTGATTCTCTTTGGTTCTTGTATGTTCTTGTATAAACAAGATGATATGAAGAATAAACTAGAAAGTTTGATTCTTAACAACAACAAACAACAAGTAAGTGAACAACAAACAAAGAACAAGTAATATGATGATGAATGGTAGCGGTTTTGTTAAGGATAAAGAAGAAGAAAAAGTAGTTCATGTTACTTACAAGTTGAGAGAAAAGATGAGAGAAAGATAAGTGTAAAGTGGAGTGTGTGTAAAAGTGAAATGGATACAAGTGAATAACTAATCAAAAATTGAAAGTAAAACTCCCTCCCACACCATGTTGGCTGACAGTTTTATGGCCCAAAGAAGAAGGAATCAAATGCACTTTCATATGTGGGAGAATGGTGTGAGCTTGAAGTGGTATTAAAGTTAAATGGTGTGGGAAAATGGTGTAAGTATACATGTAACAAGTCTTTACATAACACTAATTAATCTAGTTATATTTTAATGTAATACTTGCATAAAAGTGGGCAAACTAGTCCATTAAGAGAGTAGGGTGGGCTTCCAAGTCCATATCAAATAATAAAAGTCCAAGTCCAAGTAAGTAACAAATTAAATAAACAAAGCCCAAGTAATTAACTAGTAACATTAGTTCATTAAAAATGATCAATATTAATTAATCATGAGTCTAAATAATATTCGAAAATATTATTCGTGAAAAGTACGTGTGTCACAAACACAAGTCGGGCCATGAAAAGTTAAATACGGTAACAAGTAACACATATAAGAACACGTTTATTAAAACACAAGCATTAATAATAAATTATTAATAATTAAACGTTGGAAAATCCAGGGTTGTTACAACTATACTCGTATTCGCATTCAATTCCATCAAGAATTCTACTAGTATTCATAAGGTATATATACCCGTATCATACCCAGCTTCTAGATGTATCTACTATTGGTAATAGGTCATGCATGACCTCATGGTTTTAACCTATACTAGATATTAGTCAAAAATGACAACACATGTTGATTATATATACTAAAAACGTTCTTATGCTTAAACCCATTTTTACATTCCATTTTCTCATTCATAATCTCCAATTTCTCTCTCAAAATACTCCCATCTTCATACTAGATCATCACCAAGCATTTTCCTCATATTTTAGAATCAAAATCCAAGCTATAAACACCATAAGAAAATCCTTTCAAGAACTTCATCCAATTTGAAGAAGATTGCTTCCAACTTTTAATCCAAATTCAAGAACTCTTTAGGATCAAGAATTCTACTTTTATTTCAGTAGCTTTTCACTTCATAATCAAGGTAATAAACTTATTTAAGCTTTGGTTCAATTCTTATAAACATAACTTTCTTAAATCAAGATAGAATTCTTATTCGAACTTTTGTTCATTCCATGTTTCTACTTCAAGAATTCTAAGCTATCAAGGAGATCTTCAACCGCAAGATTATTATCTTGTTTTTCCAGAAACTTTGTTCATTTGATTTGAGGTAGTAATCTTATTCATATTCTTGTTCAATTCCTATCTTTATAGCTATCTTATTTTGAGTTTATAACTTATAACAACTGGAACATAGTTTAGTAAATTCTAAACTTGTTCGGACATAAACTTAATACTTTTAACTTGAAACTTAAAAACATTTCAACACATGTATTATATCTATATGATATGCTAACATAAGGATATAAAACTTGTAAACACAAAGAACACCGTAAAACCAAACATACGCCGTCGTAGTAAAACAGCGGGCTGTTTTGGGTTGGATAATTAAAAACTATCATAATCTTTGATTTAAAAGTTGTTCTTCTAGAAAAATGATATTTCATATGAACATGAAACTATATCCAAAAAACTTGGTTAAACTCAAAATATAAGTATGTTTTTCAAAATGGTCATCAAGATGTCGTTCTTTCGACGGAAATGACTACCCCTTTCAAAAACGACTTGTAACCTATATTTTTGACTATAAACCTATACTTTTTCTATTTAGATTAATAATATTCAATTCGATATGAAACCATGGCAATTTAAATCACTCATATCGGATTTAAAATGAATAAGTTATGTGTAAAATAAAATTGGATAAATTAGCTTGTTTTAGCTACGTGAATTTTTCTAACAAATCTATAATAACCTTATCCTAGCTAACTTTATCTATATCCTACATGTATTTATACATGTCTTGATCCCTTCCTAGTAGAAATACAAATTATAATAGTCAGGGTAAATTCTACGACAATATATTATAGTCTTAATAAAAATCATAAGACAATATATATATATATATATATGTATATACATATATATATATATATATATATATATATATATATATATATATATATATATATATATATATATATATATATATATATATATATATATATATATATATATATGTATATATATATATATGACTTGATATCCATAAACACATATACAATGTTTTGACATATCATGTTGACATCATCTATATATATTATTTTGAATAACCCATAAGACACTATATGCGGTAATGCTCGAGTTAGCATATAATGGGTCGAGGTTGATTCTAAAATAATATATATACCATGGGTTGTAATCGAGTCTGAGACATGTATACAATGTGTCGTGGGGTGATTCAGACAATATATATATATATATATATATATATGGATATATATATATATATATATATATATATATATATATATATATATATATATATATATATATATATATATTATTGGACTATTGGACTATCGGACTATTGGAGTATTGGACTAACACTATTTTGAGTTAACTAACACTATTATATATTGGACTAACACTATTTTGAGTTAACTAACACTATTATATATTGTCTTAATATAATTAAGACATATAATATATATATATATATATATATATATATATATATATATATATATATATATATATATATATATATATATATATATATATATGTCTTAATTATATTAAGACAATATATAATAGTGTTAGTTAACTCAAAATATTGTTGGTGTTAGTCTAATATATAATAGTGTTAGTTAACTCAAAATAGTGTTAGTCCAATACTCCAATAGTTCGGTAGTCTAATAGTCCAATAATATATATATATATATATATATATATATATATATATATATATATATATATATATATATATATATATATATATATACATACATACATACATACATACATATTGTGACACCTCGTACAAAACCATCGTGTATGGATCATCAACAACAGGATCATTACAAGGTCAAACACTATATGCTGTTTGAAAACCAGTTTTGCATTCATGAAAAGATAGCGTTTTACAAAAGATGACTAGAAAACATTAACATGAGTACATAATACAAAGGTCATTACAAAGCTATTGTTTTGAAAATAACATAAGTTGCGAATACAAAGTAAAGTTCCATGCTTGAGACATCTCTAAGTAATGCAGCGGAAGTCTAACACAGCAAGTCTGTAACAGCAAGTCTATAACAGCAAGTCTAACACCAAGACTGCAAGTTTAATAGCGGAAGCAACATCGTCTAAGCACCTGAGAAATACATGCTTAAAAAGTCAACACGAATGTTGGTGAGCTATAGTTTAATTTGTAACAGTAACGTAAGGTAGGCCACGAGATTTCAGTGCTTCAAACAAGCGTTTCAAATCAGTAATTCAAATCATTATGATAAAGTATATGTATAACCGTGGGCACCCGGTAACTAGACTTAACGTTTATAACCCCCTGAAAGTACACTTGGTGAGTGCGTATGTTCACGAAGTATTAAACACCCGTTAAATGCTAGCGTGACTAGCCCGAGTGGGGATGTCAAACCCTATGGATCCATATCTAAGATTCGCGTTCACCGGTTCAAAAACCAATGACTAAACGTTACCGTGCTAAGGGGAATGTTTATGCCGTTGTATAACCCACACACATATAAAGTTTAAGTACTCGTGCCTAACATGTAAAATGTATAAAAAGCGCATGTATTCTCAGTCCCAAAAATAGTAAAAGTGGTCAAAAGGGATGCTATAATTAACAGTGAATAAGCAAGATAAGTTGTTATGAAAGTACGCAATTAGTAAGTCGGTCCGAAAGGTTGTCAACCTAAGTAAAAGGTCACTAGGTCAGTAGGTTGTCTTTATAAGTTCAAATAGTTCATAATTAAGTTTAAGTGTCATCATCATCATCATTCATCATCATATAAGCTAAGTAAACTAGTCAAGTATTGAGGTCAAACAATAGGCTGATTTCGGTCAGCTGCTACGGCCTCTACATACGTCGAAAAGACGCAAAATCAGTGGCTATGGCTCCGTATGGGAGTCCTATAGTTGCTGACCAATTTATAGACTCAAACTCATCTTAGTTTGACCGTGGTGACGGTCTGAGTACGAGTAGGTCCGAATTTTCAGCACAACGTTATAAAGGAGTATTGACTTTCGGAAGGCCATAGATCCTAAACTGTAACTCGGTTTAAGATGAGGTCTAAACTGAAAATCATCTACTCGAAACAAACTAACTGAAAATAAACTTTACAGTAGCCCAGGTGGATTGATCAGACACAAAAAATAGAAGCTAAGGTGCTCCGGTGGGATTCTTAGTGCTTGATGCTCATCACGGTTCTCATCCTTGATGCTTGTAGCTTCAAGTGTACAACTCGTTGATGGCTTAGCATCACCTTGACTAAGAATTCACCATCAATACACAATATGTTAAGACTAAGTAAGAACACATCTCATTCATGAGTCTTAGATGGATGATGAACCAAGGTTAAATCATATCCTTAGTCTTAACAACAATTCAAGTCACAATGACAACTAAAGCTACCAACTTTACATCAATTCAACAAGTATAAGCACAATCTAAGTCAAAAGTGGTGATGGGACCCTAAACTAGAGAGCTTGGATCCATTTCACACTAGTTACAAGGTTACAAAGCTAGAAAGCTTTCCTTTAAGTGTTCTTGAAGATCTTGAAGCATAAAGCTTGGATCTCGAAGATACATGAAGATTACAAACAAAAGTTTGAATCTTTATCAAAAAATAGAAATATTAAAGTATAAAAGAAGTAGATCTACAAAAGATATGAAGATTCAAGCTAGAAAGCTTGAATCTTCCATGTTCTTGAAAGATTCATGCTTGAATCAACAAGATATAAGCAAGATCAAAGCTAAAAGGAACTTGATCTCCATAAATGATGATGATGGTACACGAAAATGATAAGGAAAAAGAGGAAGAAAAAAGAAAACTTACAAGAAGAACTAGAGAGGAAAGAAAGAAAGAACAAGTGTGTGTGAAAACCAAATGATCAAGTGTTTGAATGAGAGGCTAATGGCTAGTATTTATAGGCAAGGAAATTGACATAGATTGATGACATGGCAAAGGCCTCATGGGCCGTGATTTTTGAGGAGGGGAGGGGGAGACAAATTGTTACTTTATGGATAATGGTTGTCTAAAGTGTGTACTAATGCTAGAATCCCATGTGACAATTAGATAATCCTTATCCATTATGCTAGTATGACTCATTAATTATTTATTTATTTATTTATTTATTATTATGGGTCAGTAGTAATAATACTTGGGCTAATTAATTGGGTCACTAGCTAGAGTAGGGTGGGCTTGAGCCCAACAAGGTAGAAAGTCCAACAAGACTAACTATTGGGCTTTAGCAATTAAATAAATAAAATTAAGCATCCAAAGGCCCAAGTAATTATTATTATAAAATAATAATTAATATTTCACTGCCCAAATATTCCGGTTCCGACAAAAGTCAAACGTGCGCGCAGTCTGCGGTTTATTCGTAACGACAAGTAACACTAACGGGTATAAAGCATCCGGTGAACAAGTTAAACATTCTACATACACCAAGGCACGTTTTAAAGTATATATGAATATAAAACACGTGTGCCAAGGTTCCGGAGTAATAAAGTAACACAGTACGCATAAATACGCAGTTTCGCAAAAATACAAGGCATAAAAGCAAGTCGAAAAAGCCGGTTCGTTACATTACCCACCTGTTAATGGAAATTTCATCCCGAAATTTGATGAGTGCTCAATAATGGTACCGTATTTGAATAAGAAGGAGCGTATCAAAGTTCCGTGAGACTTGTGGGCTCAGAAGTGAGTTATTTACCTTGAAAGGTACTCGGGCGTATGAAAGTAGGAATAGGTATATGCCATTAATTAAGTCTCTTGTCCTAAGAGATCAACAAATTGATTTCGTTTCTGGCTAACATGAGTATGTCATCCGAATATATGTATCCACAGAAGGAAAGATGATGTTTTTAGCCTTACAAACATCTTTAGTAAGCTGGATGCGTAAAATGCATCATGAATGTTACTAAGCTCATCTAAAACATTGAGCGCTTATGTCGCAATACAAAGCTGACAGGTAGAATGGAAAACATGGTGATCACAACTATGTGATTTGATGTCCCGATAGTGTTATTCACGGATTTTACTACCCCTTGATTTTCGGAAGGAGACCATAGGCAAAAAGAACCCGATTTTTAAGAACATTTCATTTGACTAAATGAATTGAAATTTTTGCAATGCAAGCCATAATTATTTGTAGCGTCTTCAGGACGGTCTGAGCGAACAACGAAGGATATCACCCGGTTTACCATACTGCAGGTGAACTTATCCTTATATGGAATGAAAGCACAGTTCCATAATGTAACTTTATCCTTTCAGTTACATGTTAAAGTTAGGGTTAACATCAACTAGAACAACATACAGTTGCAATCAACGAAGGAAGGAATACGTAGAGTAATCATATCAGTGTCGTAGATGTTTTAAGCAGTCCCTTCCAAGAGGATAACAAGATTCATAGGTTCTTAAAGTAATTTATACTACGTTTCCGAAAGAAAATAGCATGAAAGGTGTAATCTTTGAACGAGAGTGAACTCTTCGAGCGGTTCGTCCTGAATTTATCATTATACCTAAGGGGATGCGCTGATGAGAAGATACTTAAACCCTTGGTCCTAAAGAACGGTTTACTCCAAGTGAAAAGAATCTCCAAAAATGATTTCTTGTACCTCAACCTACTGTTTCATAGAGATGATGTTTACGGGAGTGTTGCGACTAGCCGTGAAACACTGAGAGTAGAAACCCGCCTAGTGCCTTTCCTACGATAGGGTGATCACCGAGTGTACCTCAGAAAACTGATTTATCGGCCCGCGTTTTTGTATGGCTAACCTTAAAAGGAACATTCCATGAGCGCAACGACTTCTTAACAAATTTTGTAAAATTGCTATCCAAAGTGGCTCAAGAGTTTTTAATAAAGATCTTAATCGTAAGCTTTATCCCTAAACGGAGGACGAGAAAAAGTGTGATCCATACATGGTGTAGTCCAATGCGAAAACCTTTAATAAAATCAACCAAGGAAGTTTTGAAAAATCTTTAAACGTTTGATGTGACAACATAAACGGAACGTAGTTCTTAGTAAATTTAGAAGTATGTACAACGTGTACCATTTTGCACAAAACTATTTAGCTTAAGTTAAACAACTCGAATAAGGAGTGATGTTTAAATAATTTGAAGGTATAACTTGGTATGTACTAACCAAAATAAGTAAGGGTGAATTTATACATATAAAATTTTATAAATCGCATCGGTGACAGACAAATTTTATGACTTTCATTTGTCCGTAAATCTCGTGAGGACCGCACGAATAAACAACGTGTAAAAATTTTGATAAACATAGTTTTTCGTATTTCAAAGGTTACGAGTTGAAAAAGGTCGAGTGAAAAAACTTTGGATCGTCGGTTGACATGTTACTAGGTAATGAAAACTAATGAATTAAATGTAGTTTTGATAACACTAGTCTTTGGGCAAAAATGTTCACGTGTGAAGCCGTTACTAAAAAGTGAGGTATGAAGGATAGAGCATGAGGATGAGAAGTTAATCGCTTCTTGACTTTGCAAAAATGCCAAACAGGTTATGGCTAATAATAAGGTCGGAGTACTAATGGTGTTAATATCGCTAGGTGAGAATCCCTTGGAATAGGTTAGGACAAATAAGATTCTGGGGGTAACGCAGTAATTTTGAATGGTTTAAGTGTTAGTGGATGCCCGAGGGCTCTGCATGACGTGGTAGTAAGTGCCTTCATCACATACATACACACATGAATCTCTCAATTTCGACGGTTGTAAAGTCTTCATGATGACTTGGATACGAATAAGCAACGAAAAATTTTATATAATAAGCAACGAAAGTTTTATAGAAACCGTTTTTAGGTGACAATGTAAGAAAAGAAACGAAGTTCTTAGTAAACTAGGGTTATCTACAAAAAGTACCATTTAAAGTAAAATATCTTTTGAATAAAAGATTTGATTTGTAAATGCAAAAGTAAAATTTCATATGTATTTGTCAAAATAAGTAATCATTTATAACATATACGATTTCAAGGATTTGTACGAATGGTAAATAAAATAAATTTACTTTTATAAAACTTTGAGAGGATCGCACAGTAAAATAGTGTGAGTGAAATTTTGGCAAACAAAATTTTCATATTTCGGAGGCTACAAATTGGAAAAAGATTGATGAGAATCGAGTAAAAGACTTTTGAAACTTTCGGGTGATATTTGAGCAAAAATGTTACGAGGTAATGAAAACTGTTGAATTTAAATGTGGTTGATGATTATTAGTAGGGCATAAGTCCTTTGACCAAAAATACTTAAGTGTAAAGTTATTGCTTATAAGTGAGATACGAAAGGGAGCGTATGAGGGTGAGAATTAACCATCCATTGATTTTGAAAAGTTTCGAACTGGTATGACTAATATTGAAATAAGGAGGTTGATGGTATGTTTATCATCAAATAAGAAATCTCTCGGAATAAGTTAGGATTCAGAGTCGCGTAAAAATGAGCATAAAATAAGATTCTTGGGTAGTCCTTAAAATAGAATTTGAATCGCCGAAGTGACGGGATACAATTTCCTTTATGTATCATCGTGTAAGTTTTTCCATTGTATCGGTTTCTTTCATGGCTAGAAAGTGAGCAGGTTTGGTGAGGTGGTCAACAAAAACTAGATAGTGTCACAACTGCCTATTGTTTTTGGTAGCTTCGGGATGAAATCCATTGTCATCCCTTCCCATTTCCATTGTGGGATCTCGGTTTGTTGAAGTAACCCAGATGGCTTTTAGCTCACCATTCTCGTGAGGTATACGAATAACTTACGGTTTCATCCTTGAAAGCCAGTCCGTTCCAAGTATTTCATCCAAGCTTCCTAACTTGATGAGTATTAGGTCAATCCTAAAGTCCATTCCAACTTTTACATCAAGCTTCCTAACATGATGAGTATTAGGTCAATCCTAAAGTCCATTCCAACTTTTACATCAAGCTTCCTAACTTGATGAGTATTAGGATAATCTTAAGGTTCATTCCAACTAAATCTTATTATACTATCTCAAAAAATTCTATCAACCTTCTCAAATAACATCTGCTTGTGCATAGATAACTAATCCTTTCCAACTACTACTTTAAAATTTCCAAGTTTTGTTGGCATGAGGTCATCTCCAATGACCCACCTGTTAATTTTAAGGTACTACCTTAAATTATTCCTCTATCTCTGCCAGCTTACCATTAGTTTGTCCTATAGAATACTTAACTCTCATGGTTGTTGATGGCTTATTAGTCATAACACTAAGGTTCTAAGATATAAGGTTTCTATTGCTCTAGTATTAAACAACTTCAAAACGTACCCTAACTAAAATCAGGATCCATGCGAGTTTCCATACCTGAGATAACGATTGCTCTACCGCAAGTAAGTCCAAAGTTTTTCCTGTTTGAGAACTTTTTCCTTAAGTATCCAGGGTGTCTATATCTATAACAAATTTTCGGGTAATCAATTCTGCAATCCAGGCCCTTCTCTTACAGTATCTAGGCTAAGTGGTTATTCCTACCTTGATCAGACCATAATGCGTATACTCAAGTGGTTCCTACCAAAATTTTCCTTGAATCACTTCATATTCCTTATCTAGTAACATTGGGACTTCTGCATGATTCACTTCAATATAACCACGCTGGCCTGGCGTCATTATATTGTACTAAATCGTACGTTCATTCCAATATCACTCCATATGGTCAATGTAACGTGATCACTTCCAGTTCTACTCAATTTCATCTAACGGTGCTTTATCTATGCTATCTTAAAACAAAATCTACATAATTAATCTCACGGTTCCTCGGTGTGGGTTCGTAGGTTCCGTAGGTCATGCACCAATGCCTAAAGGTCCCGAAATTTCTTCTAAATGTTCGGGTTCTGGTAATGTCATTAGGTTCCTTTCTAGATATTCAATCCAGGTCTCGCGTCGAGCTGTACGTGTAGCAAGTAGTAATAGGATATGTTTTGAGGTGACTCCCAAGTCTTTGGGTATGGCTAAGCATCAGTGAAAGATACTATGACCTTGTGAAAGGAGATGTCCTCCCTGACTTCTTCAATGCCTAAGAGTGTTAGGGACCTAAGTCCAGAAATGTCGTTAGATCGTCGAGTAGTGGTGAAGGATGAAAGAGATAAGTGACGATCATGAAATCGTACGGGATACGGGTCAACTTGTGGGAACTGAACGACCTATTGTTGTTCATACATTGTATGTGGCTAATTAGGGTGAGCTCGGGCGGTAGGACGGGGTGCGGTTACTCCGACAAGTCCTCGCATATATCTTCCTCCGAGGATCAACCTTAGTGGGCGTGTAATCCGAGGGGTACTCCTCCTCGATTGCGTGAAGTAATGTTTCGATCTCTGGAATGGTGGAACGGTAGTAACAGGTGGATTATGATACTAATCCTTAGGGTTAAACGTGTGAGAAAAAAGGTTTAGAAAAACATCTGAACTAGGAAAGATAAGTTCTCTAAGTCGGTATAGCGAAAAGCAGACGGGTAGCAAGCACGTAAATAGGCATAGTAACTACAGCAGCCTAGATCGTCTACAGCAGTGCATAGCATGGCAATGAAAATAGTTCTAAACAGAAGCAACATGCAAAAGTAGGTAGTAGTATGCAGTAACAAGAATAAGTAGCAGCATGCAGTAAGTTTACATAGCAGTAAAAGGGAAACGGTAGCATGCAGCAAGTTCATACAGTAGTAAAAGTAAGCAGTGGCATGCAGTAGTAATAAGCAGTAACATGTAGTACTATAACACAGTAGCATGCAGCAGGTTCCGCAGAAACAAGTAAACTAGCAAGTTATAGATTAGTCCTATTAGTGAATCCTACTTAGGTCCGGTCTAGACTCACTAATGCAACCTAATTCCCTACACCCAATGCTCTGATACCAAATATGACACCCCGTACAAAACCATCGTGTACGGATCATCAACAACAGGATCATTACAAGGTCAAACACTATATGCTGTTTGAAAACCAGTTTTGCATTCATGAAAAGATAGCGTTTTACAAAAGATGACTAGAAAACATTAACATGAGTACATAATACAAAGGTCATTACAAAGCTATTATTTTGAAAATAACATAAGTTGCGAATGCAAAGTAAAGTTTCATGCTTGAGACATCTCTAAGTAATGCAGCGGAAGTCTAACACAGCAAGTCTGTAACAGCAAGTCTATAACAGCAAGTCTAACACCAAGACTGCAAGTTTAACAGCGGAAGCAACATCGTCTAAGCACCTGAGAAATACATGCTTAAAAAGTCAACACGAATGTTGGTGAGCTATAGTTTAAGTTGTAACAGTAACGTAAGGTAGGCCACGAGATTTAGTGCTTCAAAGAAGCGTTTCAAATCAGTAATTTAAATCAATATGATAAAGTATATGTATAACCGTGGGCACCCGGTAACTAGACTTAACGTTTATAACCCCCTGAAAGTACACTTGGCGAGTGGTATGTTCACGAAGTATTAAACACCGTTAAATGCTAGCGCCACTAGCCCGAGTGGGGATGTCAAACCCTATGGATCCATATCTAAGATTCGCGTTCACCGGTTCAAAAACTAATGACTAAACGTTACCGTGCTAAGGGGAATGTTTATGCCGTTGTATAACCCACACACATATAAAGTTTAAGTACTCGTGCCTAACATGTAAAACGTATAAAAAGCGCATGTATTCTCAGTCCCAAAAATAGTAAAAGTGGTAAAAAGGGATGCTATAACTCACAGTGAATAAGCAAGACAAGTTATTATGAAAGTACGCAAGTAGTAAGTCGGTCCGAAATGTCGTCAACCTAAGTAAAAGGTCACTAGGTCAGTAGGTTGTCTTTACAAGTTCAAATAGTTCATAATTAAGTTTAAGTGTCATCATCATCATCATTCATCATCATATAAGCTAAGTAAACTAGTCAAGTATAGAGGTCAAACAATAGGCTGACTTCGGTCAGATGATACAGCCTCTACGTAAGTCGAAAAGACGCAAAATCAGTGGCTATGGCTCCGTATGGGAGTCCTATAGTTGCTGACCAATTTCTAGACCCAAAATCGTCTTATTTTGACCGTGGTGATGGTCTGAGTGCGAGTAGGTCCGAATTTTCAGCACAACGTTACAAAGGAGTATTGACTTTCGGAAGGCCATAGATCCTAAACCGTAACTCGGTTTAAGACGAGGTCTAAACGGAAAATCATCTACTCGAAACGAAGTAACTGAAAATAACTTTCTAGTAGCCCAGGTGGATTGATCAGACACGACAAACAGAAGCTAAGGTGCTCCGGTGGAATTCTTAGTGCTTGATGCTCATCACGGTTCTCATCCTTGATGCTTGTAGCTTCAAGTGTACAACTTGTTGATGGCTTAGCATCACCTTGACTAAGAATTCACCATCAATACACAATATGTTAAGACCAAGTAAGAACACAACTCATTCATGAGTCTTAGATGGATGATGAACCAAGGTTACATCATATCCTTAGTCTTAACACCAATTCAAGTCACAATTACAACTAAAGCTACAAACTTTACATCAATTCAACAAGTATAAGCACAATCTAAGTCAAAAGAGGTGATGGGACCCTAAAATAGAGAGCTTGGATCCATTTCACACTAGTTACAAGGTTACAAAGCTAGAAAGCTTGAACCTTTAAGTGTTCTTGAAGATCTTGAAGCATAAAGCTTGGATCTTGAAGATACATAAAGATTACAAACAAAAGTTTGAATCTTTATCAATCTTCCATGTTCTTGAAAGATTCATGCTTGAATCAACAAGATATAAGCAAGATCAAAGCTAAAAGGAACTTGATCTCCATAAATGATGATGATGGTACACGAAAATGATAAGGAAAAAGAGGAAGAAAAAAGAAAACTTACAAGAAGAACTAGATAGGAAAAAAAGAAAGAACAAGTGTGTGTGAAAACCAAATGATCAAGTGTTGGAATGAGAGCCTAATGGCTAGTATTTATCGGCAATGAAATTGACATGGATTGATGACGTGGCAAAGGCCTCATGGGCCGTGATTTTTGAGGAGGGGAGGGGGGGACAAATTGTTACTTTATGGATAATGGTTGTCTAAAGTGTGTACTAATGCTAGAATCCCATGTGACAATTAGATAATCCTTATCCATTATGCTAGTATGACTCATTAATTATTTATTTATTTATTTATTATTATGGGTCACTAGTAATAATACTTGGGCTAATTAATTGGGTCACTAGCTAGAGTAGGGTGGGCTTGAGCCCAACAAGGTAGAAAGTCCAACAAGACTAACTATTGGGCTTTAGCAATTAAATAAATAAAATTAAGCCTCCAAAGGTCCAAGTAATTATTATTATAAAATAATAATTAATATTTTGCTGCCCTAATATTCCGATTCTGACAAAAGTCAAACGTGCGCGCAGTCCGCGGTTTATTCGTAACGACAAGTAACACTAACGGGTATAAAGCATCCGGTGGACAAGTTCAGCATTCTACATACACCAAGGCACGTTTTAAAGTATATATGAATATAAAACACGTGTTCCAAGGTTCCGGAGTAATAAAGTAACACAGTACGCACAAATACGCAGTTTCGCAAAAATACAAGGAATAAAAGCAAGTCGAAAAAGCCGGGTCGTTACACATATATATATACACATATATACATATATACATATACACATATATATATACATATATATATTTACATATATATATATATATACATATATATATACATATATATATATATATACATATATATATATACATATATATATATATATATTATTGGACTATTGGACTACCGGACTATTGAACTACTAACCTTGGACAATTAAAAGTATCATAAGTATGGAATATTAATTATTTATATTTTGATGTAAAATATTGTTATTAGGTTCGTGAATTGTCAAGGCCAAGTCGTATATCCATATATTTGAAAATCATCATTACAAGTGAGTTATAGTCCCATTTTTACTATCTAACTATTTTTAGGATGAGAATACATGCTGTTTTATAAATGTTTTTCGAAATAGACATAAGTACTTGAACTACATTCTATGATTGATTGATTACACCGGATATTTCCCTTTTTGTGGTAACCTAAGAATTATTGTTTATTATATACCCCTCAAGCTAGAAAATGGTATGGGGCCTGTATAATGACCACTAATTGACGTGAATCCTGAAGGTAGATCTATGGGCACTAACTCCCCTCATACTGGAAAATGGTATGCTTTAGTAATTCAAATTTTTGTATATTAGCTGCGCGCTGTATACTGTGGAATATTCTATATGCATGTTGTTATGGTCGGTTACCAGGTGTTTATCATATGAATGATTTTTATACACATGATTTGTGTACGCTATTTATAAATGAAATCTTATGGTCTATTATTATGATTTATTATATAGGATTAAAACCTATGACACACCAACATTTTTTTGGTGATGTTTTAAGTATGTTTATTCTCAGGTGATTATTAAAAACGCTTCCGCTGTTGCATGTTAACCCAAGGTCAAGATTTAGAGTCGGCATGCTTTTCATAATAATTAAACTTGCATTCGGAATTTGTGTTTGTAATATATTGTCTACTTTTATGTAATGGTGTATGTAAAAATTATGTACTTTGAGGAGATTGTCTTTGATCGACAATCTAAATTTATGTCATTAGACCTTTATTCATATAATAAAGGTTATGGTTGTTTTTAAAACGAATGCAAGATTTGAAAAACGTCTCATATAGAGGTCAAAACCTCGTAAAGAAACCAATTAATATGAAACGTTTATAATCCATATGAACGGGGCATTTCAATTATGCTGGTGACTACACTGCATAGCTCAAATGCCATCTTTGTACTCTAGACTCCTAGGTAGAGGTTTCATTATAAAAGTTTCATCTATTGAAATAACTCAACCCAATTTAATAAAAACGGAACCATTATTTATAAATAAACACTTATGTCAGTCCCTCCAGTACTACGTAGCGCACCAAGTATCTGCGCGACGCGCAGTACAAGTACATCAGACACCAACACATGTTTTAACTAGTGTTACCTAATAAAGTTATATTATGTGACGCGCTTCTAAACTGTGCGATGCGCAGTAACCCTGATTCTGGGTTGCAGTTTACAAAATAAGTTTCGACACATTTCCAAAATGTCAAAGTGTTCAAATACCTCAAAATAGGTCCAAGCATCTGTTTAAACATTCATCATATCTAATCATAACACATCAACCCAAAAGACCAAGTTTAAACAATCATTAAAGTATTAATGACCCGTTACATAACCAAAAGGTGTAATTTCGACCCATTACACGAAATCAATGGTCTAGTGTAATGACCCGCACTTTTTCGATCGTTCTATACTTACAAGATTAATATTTACATAAATTAAACCTTACCAACATGATAAGCAATCCAAATTGTTGAGACTTATGTTTTCGAAAAGAGTTTTACACAACGTTTGACCGTCTAGTTTGACCGATGATATCACGAACTATATAACATATGATAATTATACGTTTGTGTATATATATGTATATATACATATTTAACATGATCCAAGAATGTTTTAATATCTCATTTTGTATTAATAACAATAAGTTATAAGTATATTTTGAAACTACTAACTTAAGTTTTCAAAACGATAACCATACGTAACGTTATTTGACATAAATACTTATAACATATAATGTTTATACATATATCGTATAAGTAATGTATTTAATCACTTTTAAGGACTTAAATACATAAAACAATATAAGTATATTCACAAAAGATAGCTATATTTGAATTCTCATTCCATTTTTCACAAGATTTCTATACGTATATCTAGAGTACATGTACTCGTATCATACCTAACCTCTATACGTATTTACTATTGGTATATACACATCAAATCACCACCAACCAGCCCTTGTTCAATGCCTTATGTATAAGGTAACTACTTTTGTTATCTAGTATGACAATTTCACATGATTAAAAGATTTTTTCACAAAATTACAAACTTATACACCTTTTACACCACCATTTATACTCCATTCCATTTTCATTTTACTACACATTTCCTTTAACAAAAACACACTCTTAAGAAACTCCATAACCATTCAGCTAGTATCCATGAAGATCTAGCCATAAAAACATCACTTAAACACCATAAGAAAAACCTTACAAAAACACTTCAAGAATCCTTTCAAGAACACAAGTTTACTTCCAATCTTTCATCCAACTCCACCACTCTTTTGGTTCTAGGTCTTTACTCCTCTTTTACAGCAATCTTGTCCAAGTAACTTGAGGTAGTAACTTTGTTCATAACCTTATTCGATTCATATATATATAGCTATCTTATTATATGGTATAAAATTTTAACAACAAGAACATAGTTTGAATGTTTTCAAACTTGTTTGCAAACTAAATAGATCCTTCTAACTTAACTTTTAAAATACTTCAAGACCTGTAATATATCATAAATATATGCTAATTTAATAAGGTATAACTTGGTTTTTCAAAGAACACCTTAAAAACTGAATTTACGACGTCGGAGTGCAACCGGGGGCTGTTTTGGGTTGGATAATTAAAAACCATCTTAAACTTTGAATTGGAGGTTTATTTTCTGGAAAAATGATTTTTACTATGAATATGATAACACATAAAAATTTTATGATTTAACTCAAAGTATAAGTATTTTTAGAAAAATAATCATTTAAGGTTGTTTACATGATGGAAAATGATTAACTTCATAAGTTTCACTAAAGTTTGACCTATGACCTGTGATTTCGAATACAAACTAAGGTATTTACAGTTCATAGTCTTAAATAGGGACTCGATCCAAGGAAGTGGCAATTTGAATCAACGAAAACGGAGTTGTAACGAAGAAACTATGACCAAAACGAGATCGGATATCTAAGACTAGTTTAGCTACGAAAATAATTGGAGAAAATCAAATAAATCACATCTTTTTAAAATAACATGATATTTTATATATATGTACTCATAATTTAATTTTATATGGTTCAGGATCACCCGTAAACAATACGAGAAGATTAATCATAAGATCCCATGATTGTACGCAACACGTCATTTGACAACACCGGTACTTTATGTACGCAACACGTCATTTGACAACACCGGTACCATGGGTCAAGATTAATCCCGACCAATACAAATACGATGGGATTTTATTTATTTCGATGGGGGTTTTATTTATTAAACACCTAAATATGAACCATTAAAATTGAATTACTAACATCGGACTGCTAACTACGGACTAAGAAATTATTAAAACTATTAAAAGTATAATAAGTATATATATGTGACGAGTGTTTAAAATGGAAATATATTGATAAACTATATATGGATAGGTTCGTGATATCAACCGGAGACCAAGTCAAAATATATATATCTTCAAGGCAAAAGTGAGTATATAGTCCCACTTTTAAACTCTAAGTATTTCGGGATGAGAATACATGTATTTTATGTTTTACGTTATGGACACAAGTAACTGAAAAATATATTCTACGTTGAGTTGTACCACTGGCATACTTCCCTGTAGCTTGGTAACTATTATTTACAGCGGTATTGTAAACGCGAATCCTGTTGATAGATCTATCGGGCCTGACAACCCCAACCGGACTGGACGACCAGTATTCAACGGTTGCACAGTACTTCATTTTGTGACTACACTTGGTACGGTGTAGTAAGATTTCATAATAAAGGGAATATGCGACGTGATTAAATGTTAAGTATGGTTACCAAGTGCTCAACCACTTAGAATATTTTTATTAAAATGTTTACATATGAAATCTTGTGGTCTATATTTATATCGCTGCCGGCATTAAACCTATATCTCACCAACTTTATGTTGACGTTTTAAACATGTCTATTCTCAGGTGATAACTAAAAGCTTCCGCTGCAACATGTTGAATTTAAGCAAGATCTTGAGTATGCATATTTGTGTCAAAAATAAAACTGCATATCCGAGCAATTGTAATGTAAAATATGCTAGAAATCGTATTGTTATCATCACATGTAAAGTTTGTAAGTCTAAGATTATCGCTAAACGATAATCATCTTTATATTGTCTAAAGCTTGTATTAACATAAGAGTTATGGTTTGTAATGTAAAATAAATGCAGTTGTTCTTTTAAAAATGTCGCATATAGAGGTCAATACCTCGCAATGAAATCATACGTTATCTAACTCGTTCTTATGGTTAAGGACGGGTTATGACATGTGGTATCAGAGCGGTGGTCTTAGCGAACCAGGTTTGCATTAGTGTGTCTAACCGAGAAGTCGTTAGGATACATTAGTAAGTCTGGACTTTGACCGGGTCTGATTTTTAAAAACCATTGCTTATCATTGTTGGTTAAAATTTATATGTAAATATTATGTAGTACTAATGGGTTAGTTGTTGTGTGATAGATGTCGGGCTCAAAACTTATCATCACATTCAGCGACTCCGAATCAGAATCTTCAGATGGCGTTTCAGTCATTAACCTATCCGATGACGAAAATAATATCTTTGGGGAAGACTCACAAATTCCGGATGAACCAACAATAAAGAACCCGGAAAGTGAACCCGAGGAGGAAAGTGAACCCGAGGAAGAAATACAGGAAATTACGAAAGACAAGTTCGAATTAGGAAAGAAACGAAAGGCTAATGAATTAGAAAATTCAAATCCCGAGTTTAGTGAGGATGATGTGGCACCAACTCCACTAAACACTACCACCCCTATTCCCGCTATACCTATTCGTTCTATCCCGGCATCCAGTTCTTCAGCCCCACCGCCAAAATATAGGCAGACAGCTAGGATAAGCGTTAGGCCATTCCTTGAACCTAAACGTCCTAGAAAATAGACCAAACGATGCGCTGCCGTATTAAACCATGGGATCATATAATGTTTTGTATAATATTATTAGTGTGGTTTGCTTAATGTTCGATGTAAGATAAGCATATGTAAAATAGTGAAGTATGAAATGCAATAATTTTCCATGGTTAAGTATTATTTAGATTGTAGTAATTGGTTCTGTACTAAGCTATTAAGTATGAACATTAACGGGTAGGTACTACCCTAGATATAATTATAAAATGCTAATAAGAAGAAAAGGCTTTTATAATAATACCTGGTTCATATTATTAACAAGCTATAATGTACTATAAATACACACTACATCTATAATATTCCATATGAATAATTATTTTCTTTCATTGGGAAATGGCGCGATTGAATCGAATGACGGAACAAGAAGTCGAGGAATTCATCAACCAGCGAGTCAACGACAGAATGTTATGGGTCGAAGCTGCAAGAGCTGCTGCAGTTAACCCAAATCCTCGTGTAGGATGCACTTACAAGACTTTTTAAGCTTGCAAGCCCTCATCATTCAGTGGAACGGAAGGACCGATCGGTTTAACCCGGTGGATAGAAAAGATGGAGACTGTGTTTAAAATCAGTGGTTGTGTTGAAAAGGACATGACCAAGTATGCATCATGCACTTTACAAGATAGTGCACTCACGTGGTGGAAAAATTATGTGAAGGCTGTAGGAGGAGATGTAGCTTATGATACTCCATGGGAAGAATTCAAAACAATGTTAATCAACGAATATTGTCCAAGGAACGAGGTTAGGAAGTTGGAAGAGGAATTACGAAGTCTGAAGGTTGTTGGTACTGAAATCACCAACTACAATCAGCGATTCATGGAATTAGTTTTGCTATGTCCTGAATTGGTTCCAACCGAAGAACGGAAGATTGAAATGTACAAAGATGATTTACCCAAAAAGGTCAAGGCAAATGTTACAGCATCGAAACCTAAGACAATTCATGAAGCTATAACCATGGCAAACGAGCTAATGGATCAGGTCATCATGGATAAGAAAGTATCCAATACTGATGTGAAGGTATCAAGTAACAAAAGAAAGTGGAATGGAAATTATGATCGAGGTAACCAACAACAATCTTTTAAGAAACAAGAAATCACGCAAGGTGCGGGTAGAGGTTTAAGCTTTGGTTACAAAGGACAAAATCCTTTATGTAACCGATGCCACAAACATCACTCTGGCTACTGTAATGTGGTATGCAACAAATGTAATCGAAAGGGTCATCTTGCTGAAGATTGTAGGGCTCTCGTTACAAATACAAATGGTACCAAGACTCCTGCCACCAATGCAAATAGAACTGCTTTGGCTACCATTACTTGTTATGGGTGTGGAAAACAAGGTCACTATAAGAGCCAGTGTCCGAATCCAGAGAAGAATAATGGATCTGCACGTGGAAGAGCATTTGTTATTAATGCTAGAGAGGCGTATGAAGACCCGGAGCTTGTTACGGGTACGTTTACCATTAATAACTTATCCGCATCTATTATATTTGATACTGGTGCCGATAGAAGTTACGTGAGTAGAGGCTTTTACGCTAAATTGAATTGTTCATCATTACCTCTAGATGCTAAGTACATGATTGAGTTAGCTAATGGTAAACTAATTAAAGCCGATAAAATTTACCGTGATTGTAAAATAAATTTAGCCGGAGAAACGTTTAAAATTGACTTGATACCCGTAGAATTATGAAGTTTTGATGTAATAGTCGGCATGGACTGGATGTCCAAAGTAGGAGCTGAAGTTGTGTGTGCCAAGAAGGCAATTCGCATTCCTTGTAAGGATAAAATGCCGGTGATGATTTATGGAGAGAAGGGTAACTCAAAGCTAAAACTCATTAGCTGTTTGAAAGCTAAGAAGTGTTTAGAAAAGGGATGTTATGCTATTCTAGCACATGTTAATAAAGTTGAAAAGAAAGAAAAAGAGAAGTGCATCAACGACGTGCCTGTGGCAAGAGATTTTCCTGAATTTTTTTCGGAAGAGTTGCCGGGATTACCTCCATTTAGATCTGTAGAATTTCAAATAGATTTAGTACCAGGAGCTGCACCAGTTGCCCGTGCTCCATATAGACTTGCACCGTCCGAGTTAAAAGAACTTCAGAGTCAGTTAAAAGAATTACTGGATCGTGGATTCATACGACCAAGTACTTCACCGTGGGGAGCTCCGATTCTATTTGTTAAAAAGAAAGATGGATCTTTTAGGATGTGTATAGATTATCGTGAATTAAATAAGTTAACTATCAAGAATCGGTATCCACTACCGAGAATTGATGACTTATTTGATCAATTACAAGGATCATGTGTTTATTCGAAAATCGACCTAAGATCGGGCTATCATCAACTACGTGCCAAAGAAGAGGACATTCTGAAAACTGCTTTTCGGACACGTTATGGTCATTACGAATTTTTGGTCATGCCGTTTGGATTGACGAATGCGCCAGCTGTATTCATGGACCTCATGAATCGAGTTTGTAGTCCGTATTTAGATAAGTTTGTTATCGTTTTCATTGATGATATTCTTATCTATTCCAAGAGTGAGCAAGAGCATGAACAGCATTTAAGGTTGATATTAGAGTTGTTGAGAAAAGAACAGCTATACGCTAAATTTTCTAAGTGTGCTTTCTGGTTAAAAGAAGTGCAATTTCTTGGTCACGTTGTTAGTAGCAAAGGAATTCAGGTTGATCCAGCAAAAATTGAAGCCATTGAAAAATGGGAGACTCCTAAGACACCAACGCAGATACGCCAATTTTTGGGTTTAGCCGGTTATTATAGAAGGTTTATTCAAGATTTTTCCCGAATAGCTAAGCCGTTGACAGCGTTAACGCAAAAAGGGAAGAAATATGAATGGACCTCTGAGCAGGAGAGTGCATTTCAATTACTAAAGAAGAAGTTAACTACGGTGCCCATTTTATCGTTACCAGAAGGGAACGATGATTTTGAAATATATTGTGACGCTTCGCGACAAGGTTGTGGTTGCGTTCTTATGCAACGGAAGAAAGTTATTGCATACGCATCCCGACAATTGAAGATTCACGAGCGGAATTATACGACGCATGATCTAGAACTGGGAGCAGTCGTGTTTGCATTAAAGATATGGAGACACTACTTGTATGGGGTTAAATGCACTGTGTTTACTGATCATAAAAGTCTTCAACATATTTTTTATCAGAAACAGCTGAACATGAGGCAACGTAGGTGGGTCGAGTTAATAAATGACTATGATTGTGAAATTCGTTATCATCCCGGGAAAGCGAATGTGGTGGCTGACGCACTAAGCAGAAAGGAACGAGAACCAATTCGAGTACGAGCGATGAACATAAAAATTCGCATGAATCTCAACTCACAAATCAAAGAAGTTCAACAAGAAGCACTTACTAAAGAAAATATAGGAAATGAAATAATGAAGAAGTATGAGAAGCAACTCGTTATGCGGGAAGATGGAATTCGATATTTTGCAAATCGTATTTGGGTACCGAAGTTGGGTGGATTAAGGAAGTTGATATTGAACGAGGCACATAAGACAAGATATTCGATACATCCTGGAGTTGGAAAGATGTACCAAGATCTTAAGACACATTATTGGTGGCCTAATTTAAAGACAGACGTTGCAACATATGTTGGGGAGTGTTTAACTTGTTCCAAAGTCAAAGCAGAACACCAGAAGCCGTCAGGGTTACTTCAACAACCAGAAATTCCAGAATGGAAATGGGACGGTATTACCATGGATTTCATCACGAAGTTACCAAAAACTGCCTGGGGATACGACACCATTTGGGTAATTGTTGATCGTCTTACCAAATCTGCACATTTCTTGCCTATAAAGGAAACAGATAGAATGGAGAAATTATTACGATTATATATAAAGGAAATAGTTTCAAGGCATGGAATACCTATTTCCATTATATCTGATCGTGATAGTAGATTTACCTCAAAGTTCTGGCAATCACTACAGGAGGCACTAGGAACTCGTTTGGATATGAGCACCGCATATCATCCGCAAACCGACGGGCAGAGTGAAAGAACAATTCAGACTCTTGAAGACATGCTCAGGGCATGTGTGATCGATTTTGGAAACGGATGGGATAAGTATTTACCGTTAGCAGAATTCTCGTATAATAATAGTTATCATGCGAGCATTAAAGCTGCACCATTCGAAGCACTGTATGGAAGGAAGTGTAGATCTCCTATTTGTTGGAATGAAGTAGGAGATCGACAATTAACTGGTCCCGAGATCATACATGAAACTACTGAAAAGATAGTACAAATTAAGGAGAGATTGAACACAGCCCGTAGTCGCCAAAAGAGCTACGCTGATGTTCGAAGGAAACCATTAGAGTTTCAGATTGGTGACATGGTTATGTTAAAGGTATCACCATGGAAAGGTGTAATACGTTTCGGCAAAAGGGGTAAACTGAACCCAAGGTACGTAGGCCCGTTCAAGATCATCGAACGCATTGGACCGGTAGCTTATCGACTCGAGTTACCGCAACAACTCGCCGGAGTACATAATACCTTTCACGTCTCAAACCTTAAGAAGTGTCTTGCAAAGGAAGATCTCACCATTCCTCTTGAAGAAATCCATGTCGACGAGAAACTACAATTCGTCGAAGAACCAATCGAAATCATGGACCGTGAAGTTAAACAGCTCAAGCAGAGCAACATACCGATCGTTAAGGTTCGTTGGAATGCTCGAAGGGGTCCCAAGTTTACTTGGGAACGAGAGGATCAGATGAAACAAAAGTATCCACACTTGTTTCTCGATGACGCAAAATAGGTACAATTTTAAAATTTCGGGACGAAATTTATTTAACGGGTAGGTATTGTAATGACCCGCACTTTTTCGATCGTTCTATACTTATAAGATTAATATTTACATAAATTAAACCTTACCAACATGATAAGCAATCCAAATTGTTGAGACTTATGTTTTCGAAAAGAGTTTTACACAACGTTTGACCGTCTAGTTTGACCGATGATATCACGAACTATATAACATATGATAATTATACGTTTGTGTATATATATGTATATATACATATTTAACATGATCCAATAATGTTTTAATATCTCATTTTGTATTAATAACAATAAGTTATAAGTATATTTTGAAACTACTAACTTAAGTTTTCAAAACGATAACCATACGTAACGTTATTTGACATAAATACTTATAACATATAATGTTTATACATATATCGTATAAGTAATGTATTTAATCACTTTTAAGGACTTAAATACATAAAACAATATAAGTATATTCACAAAAGATAGCTATATTTGAATTCTCATTCCATTTTTCACAAGATTTCTATACGTATATCTAGAGTACATGTACTCGTATCATACCTAACCTCTATACGTATTTACTATTGGTATATACACATCAAATCACCACCAACCAGCCCTTGTTCAATGCCTTATGTATAAGGTAACTACTTTTGTTATCTAGTATGACAATTTCACATGATTAAAAGATTTTTTCACAAAATTACAAACTTATACACCTTTTACACCACCATTTATACTCCATTCCATTTTCATTTTACTACACATTTCCTTTAACAAAAACACACTCTTAAGAAACTCCATAACCATTCAGCTAGTATCCATGAAGATCTAGCCATAAAAACATCACTTAAACACCATAAGAAAAACCTTACAAAAACACTTCAAGAATCCTTTCAAGAACACAAGTTTACTTCCAATCTTTCATCCAACTCCACCACTCTTTTGGTTCTAGGTCTTTACTCCTCTTTTACAGCAATCTTGTCCAAGTAACTTGAGGTAGTAACTTTGTTCATAACCTTATTCGATTCATATATATATAGCTATCTTATTATATGGTATAAAATTTTAACAACAAGAACATAGTTTGAATGTTTTCAAACTTGTTTGCAAACTAAATAGATCCTTCTAACTTAACTTTTAAAATACTTCAAGACCTGTAATATATCATAAATATATGCTAATTTAATAAGGTATAACTTGGTTTTTCAAAGAACACCTTAAAAACTGAATTTACGACGTCGGAGTGCAACCGGGGGCTGTTTTGGGTTGGATAATTAAAAACCATCTTAAACTTTGAATTGGAGGTTTATTTTCTGGAAAAATGATTTTTACTATGAATATGATAACACATAAAAATTTTATGATTTAACTCAAAGTATAAGTATTTTTAGAAAAATAATCATTTAAGGTTGTTTACATGATGGAAAATGATTAACTTCATAAGTTTCACTAAAGTTTGACCTATGACCTGTGATTTCGAATACAAACTAAGGTATTTACAGTTCATAGTCTTAAATAGGGACTCGATCCAAGGAAGTGGCAATTTGAATCAACGAAAACGGAGTTGTAACGAAGAAACTATGATCAAAACGAGATCGGATATCTAAGACTAGTTTAGCTACGAAAATAATTGGAGAAAATCAAATAAATCACATCTTTTTAAAATAACATGATATTTTATATATATGTACTCATAATTTAATTTTATATGGTTCAGGATCACCCGTAAACAATACGAGAAGATTAATCATAAGATCCCATGATTGTACGCAACACGTCATTTGACAACACCGGTACTTTATGTACGCAACACGTCATTTGACAACACCGGTACCATGGGTCAAGATTAATCCCGACCAATACAAATACGATGGGATTTTATTTATTTCGATGGGGGTTTTATTTATTAAACACCTAAATATGAACCATTAAAATTGAATTACTAACATCGGACTGCTAACTACGGACTAAGAAATTATTAAAACTATTAAAAGTATAATAAGTATATATATGTGACGAGTGTTTAAAATGGAAATATATTGATAAACTATATATGGATAGGTTCGTGATATCAACCGGAGACCAAGTCAAAATATATATATCTTCAAGGCAAAAGTGAGTATATAGTCCCACTTTTAAACTCTAAGTATTTCGGGATGAGAATACATGTATTTTATGTTTTACGTTATGGACACAAGTAACTGAAAAATATATTCTACGTTGAGTTGTACCACTGGCATACTTCCCTGTAGCTTGGTAACTATTATTTACAGCGGTATTGTAAACGCGAATCCTGTTGATAGATCTATCGGGCCTGACAACCCCAACCGGACTGGACGACCAGTATTCAACGGTTGCACAGTACTTCATTTTGTGACTACACTTGGTACGGTGTAGTAAGATTTCATAATAAAGGGAATATGCGACGTGATTAAATGTTAAGTATGGTTACCAAGTGCTCAACCACTTAGAATATTTTTATTAAAATGTTTACATATGAAATCTTGTGGTCTATATTTATATCGCTGCCGGCATTAAACCTATATCTCACCAACTTTATGTTGACGTTTTAAACATGTCTATTCTCAGGTGATAACTAAAAGCTTCCGCTGCAACATGTTGAATTTAAGCAAGATCTTGAGTATGCATATTTGTGTCAAAAATAAAACTGCATATCCGAGCAATTGTAATGTAAAATATGCTAGAAATCGTATTGTTATCATCACATGTAAAGTTTGTAAGTCTAAGATTATCGCTAAACGATAATCATCTTTATATTGTCTAAAGCTTGTATTAACATAAGAGTTATGGTTTGTAATGTAAAATAAATGCAGTTGTTCTTTTAAAAATGTCGCATATAGAGGTCAATACCTCGCAATGAAATCATACGTTATCTAACTCGTTCTTATGGTTAAGGACGGGTTATGACATCTAGGACTCAACTACCTAGACCAATAACAAAAGCATGACCCCGGGGACTATCTATCCCCATTCCTAGTTCATCAAGCAATGAGCCACCTCGCTATGAACTCAAGAAACTCCTAATCATATAATCTATCAACTAGAGTTCTTCATGTCGATGGTACCTATAAAAAGGTAAACAACGCAAGGAGTAAGCATAAAGCTTAGTGAATGCACACAATATCGTATAATTGCGATCGCTGCCATAACATCCGAGCAAGTAATCACCTATTAATACATAGGCATACAAAGCTCATAAAAAGCCATTAGACAATCCGACACAATCAACCCTCAACCTAGGGTTTCCACCTTGCTCATCAAAATCCGCCCATTTAGACACTAAAATGGAGACAACCAAATTATCACTACAGGTGGTAATTTTAACTGACACAAATGAGTACAATCTAACACCTATTGTACTTGACCCAAAAATGACCATCATTTGTAATTTCTCCACGATTACGAACAAGATAGTGATTATACGCTAATCACTTTCCAACTACAAACCCTACAAGTCTAATTTGACCTAATTGCACAAAACCCATTTTGACACAAGTCCAAAACACCCATAATCGCCAATGGCTAGTGATTATGTCTCTAAATCACCAATTACATAATAATTTCAAGTACTTATGTACTTATTTCGCCTAAACTTGACATAAATAGCTTTGACACAATTCAATGCCAACACCCAAATTTGACTCAAAACATGTTGTTATGAACATCTTAATTAACAAATACACTTGTAATTTATTGATTAACACCCAAAATCATGACTAATTACTCCCAAATTCTTCATCATACCTTAAACCCACTACATTAGGGTTTACATCCTCAACCTACACCAAAATCCCCCAAATTTCAAAGGAAATGGGGTTTACACGAAATACCAACTTAAACCCTAACCCAAAATCAAAATCAAACAATAATATTCGAAATAGGGTTTACCTGTTGAGTCAAAGATAAGCCTAGGACCTAGAGCACTAAGATTTTCTTTTGATTTGGGTGGAAACAAGATTCTTTTCCTTTAATGAGACCTTCTCTATCTAGCACTTTCTCACTCTAAAAAGTGAGCTCTCAAGTACACAATGGAACTCAAAATGATAGTTCCAAATCTTTTTCTAGCCTAAAAACTCATCCATACAAAATTGCATACAACTCTACAATTTATAAAAATTGCAAAATAGTCCCTGGTCTGCCAGCTCATTTGCGCACTAGTGTAGGTGGATGTACTATAACCGTGGTGCCTCCTCAAACGCCCTATGTATATGATAAAGTTCTTAACCATGGTTTTAATGCAAATAGTATACTCTAAACCGAGGTTTCAGACATCTTAATTATAGAGTTGATAACTACGTTCTATTAGTTAGAAAAGCGATTAAGTTTAAAACATAATCAGAAAGCATTACGACAACATCACAGTTCACAATATATTTTATCAGCGTAACTAACTACATCGTAACGTACACTTAAGGATAACTACTAGCTAATCATGGCGATAACAACATCTAGCATAGTTATATTGGAAGACATTATGAAAGATAGATAAGGGATAGAAATAATCATAGATTAAACGAGTTCCGAAATTACAAAATTGACAACTTCTGACGCGCCTCCAATATGTTACAGACTCCGTTTGACGACTACTCTGGATAATTATCGCTAAAAGATAATTATTTTTATAATCCTATAGAGGGAATTTAGTGAGAGAGTGAGATGGTGAGTGTGGGAAGTGTGTGGAAAATGGATGACAAATGGACCTATCTATACTAATTTTCAGAGTGGGCAAGCCGTTTTTAGGACAATCGTAGTTTGACACCATCCATTTATAAGATCCATTCAAAACACATGTATGTGTTTCTACCGTTTAAGCTAGCCGTTTGATTCATACGTTTGGGCAAGACGCTTGATATTTCGTTGATTTTTACGCCATCTGTTTTAGCAGCCGTTTGGCATCATTTGGTCTTGATTAGCTTGCCCATGGGATCGTAACTGGGTCTCCGAGGTCGTAACTTGGTTTTCATTATTTTCGCTCTAAATTCTTTGTTTTAAGCCCGTTTCTTTGATTCTTCTTGCATTGTCTTCATAGTCACATGATCTACCAAATAAAGTAAATAAATGCTTAAACGTTCAATAAAGTTAAATATTGAATTGTTTTAGGGCATAATATTGTTTGTAAAAACGTGACTTTTTAGCCGATATCAAATATCTCACACTTAGACTTTTTTTTATCCTCAAGCAAACTTCTAATTTTTAAAATCCTAGAAAAAATATAGAAGTTTACTTTTTAATGTCTAAGTCATTTTTATTTTATTATAAGAATGGATGTAAAGCGAGTCTTCTTAATTAGGGTATGAAACTTATATCTGCAAGAGTGAGAGGATGTTACATGACTTTTTGCTACCTTAGTCCGGGACACTCAAATCACACAAGTGTTTAGGATTCCCTATAGATCTAAGAAACGAATTCACTCGTAGTCAGTCATGTTATACCCATCGTCATAGGCTTGATCAAGACTCAAATTATTGTTACTAATGTGAAGGCAGTGATAACCATAGCTTCTAGATCATATTTCAAGGTTAAAAGGTGAATGACGGTTTATTTGGTGATAAGGTGAAAAGGTTTAGTCTGTATTATGGAGTGGTGAAATTGTTTTGAAGGTTTTTTGGGTTTTCAATAGTGGATGATAAAGGATATATAGTCTTTTTAAAGACCTTACCTCTTTGGTAAGGATAGATATGAGTGTTGATATTTTTGTGAAACACTTTTGAATTTTCTGACTTTTATACTTGGGAATTTTCTTCTGACGATCAAGCATCCTTTTGAGTTGAATTCTTTGTTAAAATGACCCGCTCATATACATTATAAACGATTCACAATAGTTGATTTCATTGTGAGGTACTTGACCTCTAAATGATACATTTTACAAACATTGCATTCGTTTTTAAAAGATAAACTTTCATCACATCGAAAATTGATGGTATGCATACCCTTTTATAATATATCCAACTATAAATGACTTAATAATATTCTTGATGAACTCAACGACTCGAATGCAACGTCTTTTGAAATATTCCATGAATGACTCCAAGTAATATCTCTAAAATGAGCAAATGCACAGCGGAAGATTTCTTTCATACCTGAGAATAAACATGCTTTCAAGTGTCAACCAAAAGGTTGGTGAGTTCATAGGTTTATCGTAAACAATAAAATTCTTCATTTTTAATAGACCACAAGATTTAAATACAGTACACCTATCTCGTGTACGAAACCATATTTCATAATGCTTAGCAGAGTAGGTTCGTATCCTTTTCTCCCCCGTAGGTTGCCTCGCAATTTTTAATAATCGTACACATATCTCGTGCACAAAAACTAATACACATAACCTGTGTATAAAATTCATTCATACGAATTACAAACACTTGGTAATCGACCTTAACAAAATGCATCTAGAATATCCCCCGCATACTGGCATTCCGCTCGGTCATGCAAAAAGCATACAATCAGGCCACTCTTTTAAATATGATGGTTGTGTACACCTCACAAACAGATCATATCTTTTAAAGCTGGCAGTTGTATATTTATTTCGAAGTACTAAAGCAGTTCAAATTCTCTGACTGAGGCATGTTACTGCCCATAGATCTATCTTTAGAATTCGCGTCAACTGGGGCTCGGTTCCTAAATTCTCAGATTACCAGACTAAAAGGGGTGATATCCAGTGTACTCATAACTCATTCGTAGAATGTTTTTAAGTGCTTGTGTCAATTTCGTCAAACATTTATAAAAGCATTTCATGTATTCGCAGTTCAAAAATATATTTCAAAAGCATTTAATAAAGCAGTTGTAAAAAAAGCGCATGTATTCTCAGTCCCAAAAATGTAAAGAGTAAAAGGGAATCAAATGAACTCACTATACTGTATTTTGTAGTAAAAATACATATGACAACATTGAACAACGCAGGGTTGACCTCGGATTTACGAACCTATATCATTTGTATATTTATTAAAACATATAATCGTAACTGAACAAATTTACTTATTATATATTTTAAATTTATATATTATGCATGTTTAATTTGTGTATATATTCATAATAGTTAATATTTATATAGTTATATTAATATATCTATATTTATATACATACTTGTTTAATGTTATATTTAAAAATCGATAATTTGTTATTTGTAAGTATTTATATAAATAATATTAGTAGGTTATATATATATATATATATATATATATATATATATATATATATATATATATATAGTTATGTGAAATTTTAATATAATCATAGTATATGTAATAAGTATATTTTATGTACAAAGTATTTATTTGTTTAAAAATGATAGTTTTGATATTAATGATTTACTAATAATAATAATAATAACTTTATTAAAAATAATATTAATAATAATAATGATATTGTTATTAATGATACTTTTTTTAACAATAATAATAATACTAATAGTTATAAAAGTGATACTAATACTAATATTAATGAAAATAATGATAACTCGTATTTTTTATAATAATAATAACAATAATAATAATAATAATAATAATAATAATAATAATAATAATAATAATAATAATAATAGTAATAATAATAATAATATTCCTAATCATAGTAATAATAATAATAATACAACTATTAGTGATAATAATAATAATATTCGTACTTGTATTTATAATCATGAGAATTTTATTATATTGCTTAATAATAATAATAAAAAAATGATACTAGTACTATCATTAATATAACTAATAGTAAGTCTTATTATTTTCATCATGATATTGATAATAATCCTACTGATATTAACAATAATAATGATACATATGTTAGTAATATTTATAGTATTAATAAATATAATACTTGTAATAATAACAATAATTGATAATGATAATGATAATAATAATAATAATAATAATAATAATAATAATAATAATAATAATAATAATAATAATAATAATAATAATAATAATAATAATAATAATAATCATAATAATAATAATAATAATAATCATAATAATAATAGTAATAATACTTAAATGATAAAATTTACAATAATAACTATAAGACTAATCATAATAATAATAGTAATGGTGATACTAATAATAATTATGATATTCATAATACTTAATAATAATAATGATATTGATAATAATACTAATAATTAATAATAAAAATACTACTAATAATAATAACAATAATAATAACAACAATAACAATAATAACAATAATAATAATAATAATAATAATAATAATAATAATAATAATAATAATAATAATAATAATAATAACAATGATAATAATAATAATAATAAAAGAAATAAAGGGACTACCTTAAAAAGTTTTGTAAAAAAATTATGTTCCAGCCTAGGATTGAACTCGAGACCCCTCGCTAAACCCGAAACACCTAACACCACTCCTCTGTTCCGTTTTATCTGTTTTAAATCCAATCGAATACTTTATAACCCGTATTATTTCATTCCCAATTCTCCTTCTTCTTCCTTTTAAACTAGTCGATCAGAGATCAAGCTATTGTTATTTACTAATTATTATTTTAGTTTTAGGATCCATATCTGATACAGATACGATTATGAGTAATTAAAACAAAACAAAAGAAAAGAAAAATAAAAAGAAATTGACTGTAACGGTCGTTGTACACAATCGATGAACACATAATCACTTCTCAATTTCCAGATCATTTTAGACAAAATTTCTGACATAAAATATACTTTATTTCATTCCTAGAAACTTTCTGAGGCATCAATTGGACTTAAAACATAACTGGAAAACCAAATTTGATTGAAGAACAAACGGTTGACTTTTAATCCAAAAACTTTGACCTCAAAATTTGGCTTCGTTAGGAAGAATTGGAGTTTAGGATTTTGCATTTAAATTAAGTAAACAATTCCTAACAAAACAGCATTTAAAGATTTTACAATTTCATTCAAATTTGGAGTTGAGTAAAAAGTTACACGTACAGAGTGCTTGTTTCAGTTTTAAAGAATTTCTGTTTTAATTCATAAAATAGAGGCTGTTGTTATTGTTAATTGATAATGGTGATGAAAGAGGTGAATGAGGTAGTCCATACTACTGCACAATTCGATTGGTTTATCGTGGGAATTGGTCGACCAGTCTTGTTCATCAGGTACAAAGATAAATAAAAAAAATATACGCAGATATGGACCTTCAACAGATTTTAACCTCATCTGCTCAAAATCGAATATTATGTACAGGTTTGGATTGAGACTTGTAACAAATTTGGGACATAAACAAGGAATTAAAACAGTTCGATCGTACATAAAAGAAAAGAAGAAAATTAAAGTTGAAAGGGATCTCTGATTCAATTATATTATGTATTTGTATGTAATTAATAATAATAATTAATAATAATAATTAATAATAATATTACTTTTAACATTATTAAGAATAATAAAAGTACTTAGTAATAATAATAATAATAAAAATACCAATAATAATAATAATTATTATATTAAAATCATAAAAGTAATAATATCAATAATACTAGTATTAATAATAATAACTAATACAACTAACTTATAATTTTAATCATTCTTAACATTTTTATTTAAAACCTTTACTTAATAACAATCATTAATAATAATCATAACAATAATGAAAATAATGTTATGAAAATAATAATAATATTATAATTAATGATACTTATATTAATTTTAGTTATACTAATATTATTAATGATAATAATAATATTAATATAACAACTTATACATATCCAACTTATATATATATATATATATATATATATATATATATATATATATATATATATATATATATATATATATATATATATATATATATATATATATATCTTAACTACTATACAATTATGTTTTAAATATTAAGTAGATAACTATATTAATTATATATAAATAACTCAAAGTACACATTTGATATTTTGGTAACGTTGACCAGTTATATTAAAAATCATTTACATTCAATATGTGATGACCCGAGAATTTCCGACCAAATTTAAACTTAATCTTTATATAATTTCGATACGATAAGCAAAGTCAACAATTTTGAGTCTCAAAATTTTTGAACTATTTACTTGAACTCATTTGACCTTTCACTAATTCTGACGATTCACGAACGAGTGTGTGTAAATAAATGTGAATATATATAAGTATATATATATATATATATATATATATATATATATATATATATATATATATATATATATATATATATATATATATATATATATATATATATATATATATATATATATATAAACAAAGGTATATATATAATAAATTGATTTAATAAAATATACTTTAATCAATTAGAATTAAAAATGTAAAATAACATATAAAATAATTAAGTTTCCATTAAAATAAATAAATATATATATATATATGTGAATATATATATATATATATATATATATATATATATATATATATATAGTTTCTAAATCTAATTACTATTATATGTATGTTACATTAAATATAAAATATATAAATATTAATAAATAGTGTGTGTTATTTTGTATATATATATATATATATATATATATATATATAATGTTATTAAATATTACATACTTAATAATATGTAATATTAACATATTAAACTTACTTACAAGTTAAATTATGATTATTAATATTATTATTACTTTTATTGAAATAAATATTAATATTAAAATCAGTAATAATAATATTATTATATATAATATATAGATAAGAAATTGATACAATGAGTTTTGTTATAATGTTATTATTGCTAATATTATTGTTATCATTATTATTAATTAAATTTATTAAAATTAGCATTTTTGATTAGTATTAATATTATCATTATTTATCATTTATTATTACTAGCCTATTTATCAATAATATTATTATTATTAGTAATATTATTGTATTATTACTAGTATTAATATAATATATCTATACTTGCAATTATCATGATTTACGAATTTTATACTCTTAAATAGATATATATAAATTTAGATTTATATATATATATATATATATATATATATATATATATATATATATATATATATATATATATACAAACTTCAGTTATAAGTATATATATAAATACTTGTACAAGAATATAGATATATAAATACTGATTTATATAATTTTAAATACAAATAATACGTATTTTGTTTTTTTCATCACTATCAAACTATTTTAAATTGATAATCCTGTCTCCAAATTGATTACAATCGTACTGGAATCACCAAATACATCCAAATTCAGTTATCCATCGACTTCCTCTTTTATTTTTCTATATTATTTCTGTACCTGAATGAATCAAATCTTGTCGACCTTTAAAATGCTGTAAAACTCGATCATAAGTGATAGGTAATCCAGTCGACTTTATTTTATCTAATATCAAATACAACTAACCTTATCAGCGTTTAAACAAACGAATTGAAGCAGAAAAGAACGAAGAATGGGCACACTGCCCTGTTCTTGTATCATTTTCCAAAAACTTCGAATTTTTGTTTTAATTTAAAATCTATAAATGCAAAGATGTTTGAAACCTTTCACTTGAACTTCCTATAAAGTTTCAAACGCTAATTTTTCATATTATGAACGAATTTTGAGGTCAAAGTTATAATTTCAAAAAGTCAACCATGTGTTCATCATTAAATTCGAGTTCGTTTTTGTGTTACAGGATCAATTGATGAATCATATAGTTTACATAAATGATTTACAACTTTTTTGATGTAGAAATTGCAAGCTAAAACGATCTCTATTTCCAGAATCAATTTTGAGTTCATGTGGGTTTTAAAACGAGCTGTACAGTTTATTTTTTTTTAATTCTGTTCTAATTAAATTCAAACATTCTTATGAGTTGTGCCTGTTACTAGTACAGATTATAAAATAAATAATTGATATAAGGCTAGAAAGGTTTCAGATCAAATTGATTTTTAGTTTCAAAACGGGTTCAAGTGTTCTCCTATCTGCTACTGTATTTTTTTTTCTGTTTAATCAATTCAGCAGCAAGTAATTATTTCTGTTTTTAATTCAAGTCATAAATCAAATTCGGAAATTAGATGTGATGAGTCGTAGGGTACTTGGTCGATCCAGTGTGGTGTAAAGAAGAAGAGGGGAGAAATAAACAAACGGGTTATATAATTTTTTCGTGAGCTTAATCAGAAAAATGGATACGGAGTAATGGTTAAGAGTGTTATTGTGTGAACGAGAGGTCTCGAGTTCGATTCTCTTCTCGGGCAATTCTTTTTGGAGAGGCTTTTTAAAAAGGGTATACATTTTTTTCTTTTTTTATTATTATTATTATTATTATTATTATTATTATTATTATTATTATTATTATTATTATTATTATTATTATTATTATTAATTATTATGATTATTATTGTTATCATTATAATTAATGTTATTATTATGATTATAATTATTATTGTTATAATCATCATTATTATTATTGTTGCTATTGTTATTGTTATTATTAGTAATTATTATCATATATACTAAGACTAGTAATATAATTGATATTATCACTAATATTATTATCATTATCATTATTAGTATTCTTAATATTATTAATATGAATATCATTCTTAACAATATTATTATTAGTATTAGTATTAGTATTATCATTATCATTATTATCATTAGCAGTAAAATTATTAAAGTTATTATTGTTACCAGTATTAGTATTATTGTTATTATTATCATTAATATTAGCGTTATTATCACATGTATAATTATTATTGTCATTACTATCATTAAGTATCATTATCATTAATATTAGTATTATAAGTACCATTTAACATTAATTTTAGTATTATTAATCATATGATCAATAAAATTTTCTATTAAAATGATAATTATTATTAAACTTACCATTACAATTAATTTTGCTAAAAGTATTATTTTTACTTTATCATTATTAGTTAAATTATCATTTTTATTAAAATTACTATTATCAGTATTATTATTATCTTTAAACTAGCATTATTACAAGTAAAAATTTTACAAAACAAAAGATATATATAAGTATAAATATATTTATTATATATAAAGTATACTAATACTACTTAAAATTTTGTTTTTTAACTAATAACATTAATTAAAAATCAAATAAGTATCATAATGTAATATAAGTATTAATAAAATCATATATATAAGAATATTAATCTTAATACATAAAATAATATGTATACATTTGTTTAATTATGATTATTTGTTTTAATATATATACCAATGATATAGGTTCGTGAATTCGAGGCCAACCCTGCATTGTTCTGTATCGTCGTATGAATATTTTTACTACAAAATATTGTAGAGTGAGTTTCATTACTCCCTTTTTAAATGCTTTTGCAATATATATTTTTGGAACTGAGAATACATGCGCTATTTTTATAAATGTTTGACGAAATAGACACAAGTACTAAAAAACATTCTACGATTGAGTTATGAGTACACCGGATATCACCCCTTTATAGTCTGGTAATCTAAGAATTAGGGAACCGAACCCCTAATTGATGCGAATCCTAAAGATAGATCTATGGGCACTCACAAGCCCCAGTCAGAGAATTTGAACTACTTTAGTACTTCAAAATAGGTATACAACCGCTAGCTTTAAAAGATATGATCTATTTGTGAGGTGTACACAATCATCATATTTAAAAGAGTGGCCTGTTTGTATGCTTTTGCATGGCCGTGCAGAATGCCGGTATGCGGGGGATATTCTATATGCATCTTGTTAAGGTCGATTACCAGGTGTTTATATATATATGAATGATTTTACAGCAGTGAGCAGACCTACACAGATTGTTTTTGAAATATGAGTATCTTGTCGTCTATTATATTATTAAAAATAATTGTTTATGATATTGTTTATGATAAACTAATGAACTCACCAACCTTTTGGTTGACACTTTAAAGCATGTTTATTCTCAGGTATGAAAGAAATCTTCCGTTGTGCATTTGCTCATTTTAGAGATATTACTTGGAGTCATTCATGGCATATTTCAAAAGATGTTGCATTCGAGTCATTGAGTTCATCAAGATTATTATTAATTCATTTATAGTTGGATATATTATGAAATGGTATGCATGCCATCAACTTTCGTTGTAAAGAAAGATTGTCTTTTAAAATCGAATGCAATGTTTGTAAAATGTATCATATAGAGGTCATGTACGTCGCGATGTAAACTAAATGTAATGTATTCGTCCAGATAGATTAGGACGGGACATTATAGGTGGTATCAGAGCGGTGGTCTTAGCGAATCAGGTCTTGCACTAGTGTGCCTAACTGATAGATTGTTTAGATGCATTAGTGAGTCTGGACTTCGACCGTGCCTGCATGTCAAAAGTTTTGCTTATCATTTCGTGTCAAAAATTACCTGCTTATCATTCTTAGGGAATTACTTGCTTATCATCCTTAGTCTGGACACATCTTATTGCATTGAATGCATGATTAGTGTATAGAAAAAATTCATATCTTAGCGTATCTGCTAATTCATATCTTAGCGTATCTGTTACTGTAAACTTTGCCTGACATATTCCGTAAATCCCTCCGTAATCTACGAAATCTTTTGTTCTATATATATAAATATATATATATATATATATATATATATATATATATATATATATATATATATATATATATATATATATATATATATATATATATATATATATATATATATATATATATATATATATATAGATATTCTATGTAAATTAGAATACCATCCGATAGCCAGAAAATCATTTCATATCGAAAAATCCTTTACTCAATCAAACGAAATTGAACTCGTCACTAGTTCAAGTTCTTCGGAACCCGACAACTATTCCGACATGGATGTTCACCTAAGCTCCGGAAGCAGCCAATCAGCCATCCCCAATTCATCTGATGGGTTCGCAGTCTACTAAATCATTGGAGACAAGAAGAAGGTGATCCTTTCCGTCAACTGAATTCACCTCTTGACAATGAATCCAAAGCACTTACCGGCGAACCTATCCGAAACACCATTTTTAGCCTCATTTCTAGGGTAACTCGTCACGATTATATTCTATCCACAATTCTAAACCTTATTCATCCGCTCGTTCCGACCGACAATCATCCTAGAGTAATGAAAGAAGTCAACGAGCTTCGCGCTCGAGTAATCAATTTGGAAAACGTGGTGAAAAATCTACCAGCTTCAGCAACAGCACCGGCAACACCAGTACCACCAACAACAAAATCCGCAGTATAAGCCTCAACACTACACGCCTTAAACTCACAGTCTGTACCTCCAGCATAATCATCATATTACATGATGTCCTACATCGATTATCTTCGTTCTACATGACGTTCTACATCATTTATCTTCGTTTGACATGACGAATATGTAATCTCTAATGTTTTAGAGATTAAATATTTTTTTAACGGTAAATCATATGAGTTTAATATCATATTAACTCATTAAATCCATGGTTACATCTGAAGAAAATATATATGTAAGTATATATTCATAAAGAAGGTAATTAAAAATTCTTTTGTACAAACTGTTAATGGTGAAAATATTTTAACGGGTAGGTAATACCCGAGGAATATTTAAATTTCGCATTAATAAGTTACACTGTACATTATTCGAATCTGATTCAACAGTCATTTACTATTCTACTTACAACCACCGATATACGTATCCGTTCACCGCAAAATAACCATTTTCATTCAATTTCATATTTGAATTTTAACCGATCAGAATCCAACAAGTGTCATAGTGAAGAAAACATTTGACAGAATAAAATTTGTTAGAAACAAACAAATTTAACCATGAGAAATTTTGTTAAGAATCCACACTAACAAAATCCTAGATAACTGTTCGTAGCTAACTGATTACATTTTATTTATCGCAATTTATTTATCACAATTTTAATTCTCGCAATTTATTTATCGTCATTTAATTTCTGTTATTTATTTTACGCACTTTAAATATCGGGACACGCATATAATGTTTTGACATATCATATCGACGTCATCTATATATATTATTTGGAATAACCATAGACACTCTATATGTAGTAATGATCGAGTTCTCTATACAGGGTTGAGGTTGATTCTTAAATAATATATATACCTTGAGTTGTGATCGAGTCTGAGACAATTGTATAACGGGTCATGACACGTATTAATTAATTCGCATATTATATATTAAACTATATATGAATTATTGAACTAATAATTGTGGACTGCTAACTGTGGATTAATAACATTGGATAATTAAAATGAATTAAAATATTGATTATAACATATGAAACTAAACATTTCTTCAAGTTTGCCACTTGATTTCATCTTAAACCTTAATTGTATCTTAACGATTACAATCTGTGTTCAAACCTTTCATGATTCTTGAAAACACTTCAATCGAGAGGATGAACCAACCGCACTTCATCTATGGAAGAAAAGATTGATGCATATTGGTATGCACCTGAAAATACTCGGAACTTGAGTAAATGTTTAACACGTATCTGTACTAGCTCCTTTGGCGTTGTTATTACCGAAAATAACTTTGCAATTCCTTTCCAAAGTTGCCAATTTTGTCACAGCTTCAGCAAATCATTTTTGACTTTTCATTCGAATAAGTCTCATTATAACTTTGATATATACGTTTGCCCCTTCATCATCGTATCGGAGAACCTCTTATATTCCACCATATTACCAGCAGACGTACCAGCAACCTCGTTGCTCCTGGGCTTAAATCTCTTCGACAAATCACTATATTTATCTATTGAAGTCTTATCATGAACTCATCGGCATCTTGTAACGAGAATTGCCATACCAAATATCGGAAAATCAGCAATCAGTATTTTGAACCTCGCAATGTTTTTACATCAAAAGTTATATATACATATAACATTTATCTCTTAGAATTATGATCTCTCATTCTGAAACTCTGAACAGCACTCTAGTCTACGAATCAGTTCTTTGAATTTTGAGATAGCTGAATGAAGCGGCAGAAACTGTAGACAATCGTAAAAAGTTTAATGATAAAGACCAGTATGTTGGTAAAGCTTCAGAAAGTTGTAAACTGGAAAATGGAATGAGCAAACCATGAAGGAGACTGTGGAAAAATCACAATTACTAAACCTGCCTTCAAAGAATCTAAATGATTCAATATCTGCTGAAGTCATTAACGAATGTCTTGCTCCTGACTCTACACTTTTATGGACAAATCTTCTTCAACATCCATTTATGTCAGAAATTCTAAGATATCATCTTATCTATCATTATAAATATTCTCGATATTTTTGAAGATATTTTCATAACTATTCTTATCTAAAATCATTTATCTCTTCGCGATATCAGTGTTACATCAGAAAGGAAACTGTTTTAGTTTTTAAATTCTGAAAAATTCGAACTTAAAATATGAATGTTATTGAAGTAGTGTTTGTAGTGACGCGAACTTTTCCATGTTTATATATATTATTGAGATTGATAATTACATGATTAAATGTTTCCAACATGTTAAGCAATCAAACTTTTTAAGATTTGATTAATTGAAATACGTTTCATATAGACAATTGACCACCCAAGTTGACCGGTGATTCACGAACGTTAAAACTTTTAAAAACTATATGATGACATATATATGGATATATATATAGTTAACATGATACTATGATAAGTAAACATATCATTAAGTATATTAACAATGAACTACATATGTAAAAACAAGACTACTAACTTAATGATTTTTAAACGAGACATATATGTAACGATTATCGTTGTAAAGACATTTAATGTATATATATATATATATCATATTAAGAGATATTCATACATGATAATATCATGATAATATAATAATTTAAAATCTCATTTGATATTATAAACATTGGGTTAACAACATTTAACAAGATCGTTAACCTAAAGGTTTCAAAACAACACTTACATGTAACGACTAACGATGACTTAACGACTCAGTTAAAATGTATATACATGTAGTGTTTTAATATGTATTTATACACTTTTGAAAGACTTCAATACACTTATCAAAATACTTCTACTTAACAAAAATGCTTACAATTACATCCTTGTTCAGTTTCATCAACAATTCTACTCGTATGCACCCGTATTCGTACTCGTACAATACACAGCTTTTAGATGTATGTACTATTGGTATATACACTCCAATGATCAGCTCTTAGCAGCCCATGTGAGTTACCTAACACATGTGGGAACCATCATTTGGCAACTAGCATGAAATATCTCATAAAATTACAAAAATATGAGTAATCATTCATGACTTATTTACATGAAAACAAAATTACATATCCTTTATATCTAATCCATACACCAACGACCAAAAACACCTACAAACACTTTCATTCTTCAATTTTCTTCATCTAATTGATCTCTCTCAAGTTCTATCTTCAAGTTCTAAGTGTTCTTCATATATTCTACAAGTTCTAGTTACATAAAATCAAGAATACTTTCAAGTTTGCTAGCTCACTTCCAATCTTGTAAGGTGATCATCCAACCTCAAGAAATCTTTGTTTCTTACAGTAGGTTATCATTCTAATACAAGGTAATAATCATATTCAAACTTTGGTTAAATTTCTATAACTATAACAATCTTATTTCAAGTGATGATCTTACTTGAACTTGTTTTCGTGTCATGATTCTGCTTCAAGAACTTCGAGCCATCCAAGGATCCGTTGAAGCTAGATCCATTTTTCTCTTTTCCAGTAGGTTTATCCAAGGAACTTAAGGTAGTAATGATGTTCATAACATCATTCGATTCATACATATAAAGCTATCTTATTCGAAGGTTTAAACTTGTAATCACTAGAACATAGTTTAGTTAATTCTAAACTTGTTCGCAAACAAAAGTTAATCCTTCTAACTTGACTTTTAAAATCAACTAAACACATGTTCTATATCTATATGATATGCTAACTTAATGATTTAAAACCTGGAGACACGAAAAACACCATAAAACCGGATTTACGCCGTCGTAGTAACACCGCGGGCTGTTTTGGGTTAGTTAATTAAAAACTATGATAAACCTTGATTTAAAAGTTGTTATTCTGTAAAAATGATTTTTATTATGAACATGAAACTATATCCAAAAATTATGGTTAAACTCAAAGTGGAAGTATGTTTTCTAAAATGGTCATCTAGACGTCGTTCTTTCGACTGAAATGACTACCTTTACAAAAATGACTTGTAACTTATTTTTCCGACTATAAACCTATAATTTTGCTGTTTAGATTCATAAAATAGAGTTCAATATGAAACCATAGCAATTTGATTCACTCAAAACGGATTTAAAATGAAGAAGTTATGGGTAAAACAAGATTGGATAATTTTTCTCATTTTAGCTACGTGAAAATTGGTAACAAATCTATTCCAACCATAAATTAATTAACTTGTATTGTATATTATGTAATCTTGAGATACCATAGACATGTATACAATGTTTCGACCTATCATGTCGACACATCTATATATATTTCGGAACAACCATAGACACTCTATATGTGAATGTTGGAGTTAGCTATACAGGGTTGAGGTTGATTCCAAAATATATATAGTTTGAGTTGTGATCAATACTGAGATATGTATACACTGGGTGGTGGATTGATTCAAGATAATATTTATCGATTTATTTCTGTACATCTAACTGTGGACAACTAGTTGTAGGTTACTAACGAGGACAGCTGACTTAATAAACTTAAAACATCAAAATATATTAAAAGTGTTGTAAATATATTTTGAACATACTTTGATATATATGTATATATTGTTATAGGTTCGTGAATTAACCAGTGGCCAAGTCTTACTTCCCGACGAAGTAAAACTCTGTGAAAGTGAGTTATAGTCCCATTTTTAAAATCTAATATTTTTAGGATGAGAATACATGCAGGTTTTATAAATGATTTACAAAATAGACACAAGTACGTGAAACTACATTCTATGGTTGAATTATCGAAATCGAATATGCCCCTTTTTATTAAGTCTGGTAATCTAAGAATTAGGGAACAGACACCCTAATTGACGCGAATCCTAAAGATAGATCTATTGGGCCTAACAAACCCCATCCAAAGTACCGGATGCGTTAGTACTTCGAAATTTATATCATATCCGAAGGGTGTCCCGGAATGATGGGGATATTCTTATATATATGCATCTTGTTAATGTCGGTTACCAGGTGTTCATCATATGAATGATTTTTATCTCTATGTATGGGATGTGTATTGAAATATGAAATCTTGTGGTCTATTATTATGATTTGATATATATAGGTTAAACCTATAACTCACCAACATTTTTGTTGACGTTTTAAGCATGTTTATTCTCAGGTGATTATTAAGAGCTTCCGCTGTCGCATACTTAAATAAGGACGAGATTTGGAGTCCATGCTTGTATGATATTGTGTAAAAACTGCATTCAAGAAACTTATTTTGTTGTAACATATTTGTATTGTAAACCATTATGTAATGGTCGTGTGTAAACAGGATATTTTAGATTATCATTATTTGATAATCTACGTAAAGCTTTTTAAACCTTTATTGATGAAATAAAGGTTATGGTTTGTTTTAAAATGAATGCAGTCTTTGAAAAACGTCTCATATAGAGGTCAAAACCTCGCAACGAAATCAATTAATATGGAACGTTTTTAATCAATAAGAACGGGACATTTCAGTTGGTATCCGAGCGTTGGTCTTAGAGAAACAGAATTTTGCATTAGTGTGTCTTATCGAGTTTGTTAGGATGCATTAGTGAGTCTGGACTTCGACCGTGTTTACTTGAAAAATGATTGCTTAACAAATTTTGTTGGAAACTATATATTTTTAACATGTGAATATTATGTGATATATTAATCTCTTAACGCGTTTGATATTATGTGATAGATGTCTACCTCTAGAACAAGTCCCATTGACTCACCTAATAATAATGAAGAGTCAAATGTAAATTGGAATGATTCGTAGACTGATTCACAAATTCCCGAAGAGGAACCGGAAGAAGAGTCAGAACCGGAAGAAGAGTCGGAACCGGAAGAAGAATCGGAACCGGAAGAAGAATCGGAACCGGATGAAGAAATAGAACCGGTGGGGGAAATAATAAAACGGTTAAGTAAAAGAAAATCCTCAACCAACCGACCAAGGTTAATTATGGTCAATGGTGTTTCCGCCAAGGAAGCAAAATATTGGGAGGATTACCAATTCTCCGATGAATCAGATTCTGACGAGAATTCCGATGATGTTATAGAAATTACCTCAACTGAATTTAAAAAGGCAAAAGAAAATAATAAGGGAAAGGGCATAAAAATAGAGAAATCTAATTCCAACCCCGATGAACTTTATATGTATCGTCAACCCCCGAAGTCCTTAAGTTGTAACAATGACCCGGGAACCTCTAAACCACCAGGTTTTTCTAAACCAATGTGGAAAACGATGGCTCGTATTAGGGGAACATCATATATCCCTAGAAACTTGGCAAAATGAACCAAAACCGAAGAAGAAGAAACAAGCGAGTCGTGTGGTGTAATATATGTAATATAGTGTGCTTATGCTTTATGATATATGTAAAAATTGCTTGTATTAATAAGTATTTTTTTTTTTATGAATCTAACTCTTGTCTATTTTACAGTATAAAAACACAAAATAGATAGACAACCTAATATTTTAAGAGACCTACCCGGAGACATGATTGATGAAATCTTGTCTAGAGTCGGTCAGAATTCTTCGGCACAACTATTTAAGGCGAGATCAGTTTGTAAGACATTCGAAGAACGTTCCAAGAATGCCTTGGTTTATAAAAGGCTTTCGTTCGAAAGATGGGGGATATCACATTGGGAAATCCATAAGTTACGATGTGTTTACTTTGACGCATATATTGCGGGGAACCCAAATGCTATTTTACGCAATGGGTTAAGAAATTATTTTGACTCAATATATCCGAATATTGGACTTCGTGATTTAGAAAAAGCGGCTAACATGCAACATAAAGAAGCATGTTATGCTTACGGATTAGTAATGTTCGCTTCTCACCAAAGTGAGAACAAGAACATCGGGCTACAACTATTAAACAAAACATTTCCACAAGTGACGGAGTCGGTAATTGGGGTAAGAAATGAGGTTTTTAGATTGTTACGGGACTGTTGGACATTACGTAACCCTCGTCCCTTTGACGACGTTACAACACGATGTCTTATCAACGGCCATAACGGTTATGTTCCACAAGACCAAGGATGGGAAGTAATCCTAGTAAAACCAGAATGCATGACTTGTTTCTGGACGTATGAATTACGTGTCTTTATTGCCTTTGCTGAACGACTTGTGTACTAGCTAGAATTATCTTCACAACCATCTTGTATCAAATTTATTGTGTGCTATATTTCATGCTATATGTAAAATAAGTGGTATTGTAAGTTTGTAAAATATTGTGTAAAAGTTTGAACCAAAAATATTATTATAATCAGTTTTTCATATAGAATTGTAGTAGTTGAATTGTATGTTAGCTACTAAGTATGAACTTAACGGGTAGGTACTACCCGAATTTAAACTTATAAAACGCTAATATGAAGAAAAAGCTTTTATAAATGAGTTCATATTATGCTACGAAATACTATTAACTACTCTTAATATTCTGTATGATTAACTTGTTCCATTTGACTATTTTGAAGGAAATGGCACCGACTACTCGACACACCGTGAATATGAATGAAGAGGAATTCCGTACTTTTCTAGGTTTAAACATAGCCGCAGTACAGGCTGCGCTACATACCAACAATAACCTTGGATCTAGCAGTACAGGAAATCGTGTAGGATGCACCTACAAAGAATTCACTGCTTGCAAACCTTTAGAATTTGATGGAACCGAACGACCGATCGGATTGAAACGGTGGACCGAGAAGGTCGAATCGGTGTTTGCCATAAGTAAGTGTACTGAAGAGGACAAAGTGAAGTACGCTACGCATACCTTCACAGGTTCTGCGTTAACATGGTGGAATACCTATCTAGAGCAAGTGGGACAAGACGATGCGTACGCACTACCGTGGTCAGTATTCAAGCACTTGATGAACGAGAAATACCGTCCCAGAACCGAGGTCAATAAGCTCAAGACAGAACTTAGAGGGTTACGAACCCAAGGATTTGATATTACCACGTACGAAAGACGATTCACAGAATTGTGCCTATTGTGTCCGGGAGCATTCGAAGATGAGGAAGAGAAGATCGACGCGTTTGTGAAAGGATTACCGGAAAGAATCCAAGAAGATATAAGTTCACACGAGCCCGCCTCCATACAACAGGCATGTAGAATGGCTCACAAACTAGTGAACCAGATTGAAGAAAGAATTAAAGAACAGACTGCTGAAGAAGCCAATGTGAAGCAAGTCAAAAGAAAGTGGGAGGAAAACGGTGATAAGAATCACCAATACAACAACAACAGCAATTACAACAATAATCGCAACAATTATCCCAACAATCGCAACATCAATCGCAACTACAACAAACGGCCCAACAACAACAACAACAACAACAACAACAACAACAGCAACTACAACAATCATCCCAACAACAATAATAACCGCAACAACAACAACAATCAGAAGCAGCTATGCCAAAGGTGTGAAAAGTATCACTCGGGGTTCTGCACCAAATTTTGCAACAAGTGTAAAAGAAATGGTCATAGTGCAGCGAAGTGTGAGGTCTACGGACCAGGGGTTAATAGAACGAAAGGAACAAATGGTGTCGGAACGAGTAATGGCGGAGCAAGTAGTGTCGGAGCAAGTTATGCCAATGTAGTTTGTTATAAATGTGGAAAATTGGGCCACATTATTAGAAATTGCCCGAACCAGGAGAACACGAATGGACAAGGCCGCGGAAGAGTTTTCAATATTAATGCGGCAGAGGCACAGGAAGACCCGGAGCTTGTTACGGGTACGTTTCTTATTGACAATAAATCTGCTTACGTTTTATTTGATTCGGGTGCGGATAGAAGCTATATGAGTAGAGATTTTTGTGCTAAATTAAGTTGTCCATTGACGCCTTTGGATAGTAAATTTTTACTCGAATTAGCAAATGGTAAATTAATTTCAGCAGATAATATATGTCGGAATCGAGAAATTAAACTGGTTAGCGAAACATTTAAGATTGATTTGATACCAGTAGAGTTAGGGAGTTTTGATGTGATAATCGGTATGGACTGGTTGAAAGAAGTGAAAGCAGAGATCGTTTGTTACAAAAATGCAATTCGCATTATACGAGAAAAAGGAAAACCCTTAATGGTGTACGGAGAAAAGGGCAACACGAAGCTACATCTTATTAGTAATTTGAAGGCACAAAAACTAATAAGAAAAGGTTGCTATGCTGTTCTAGCACACGTCGAGAAAGTACAAACTGAAGAAAAGAGCATCAATTATGTTCCCATTGCAAAAGAATTTCCCGATGTATTTCCGAAAGAATTACCGGGATTACCCCCACATCGATCCGTTGAATTTCAAATAGATCTTGTACCAGGAGCTGCACCAATAGCTCGTGCTCCTTATAGACTCGCACCCAGCGAGATGAAAGAACTGCAAAGCCAATTACAAGAACTTTTAGAGCGTGGTTTCATTCGACCAAGCACATCACCGTGGGGAGCTCCTGTTTTGTTTGTCAAGAAGAAAGATGGTACATTCAGGTTGTGTATCGACTACCGAGAGTTGAACAAACCTACCATCAAGAACCGCTACCCACTACCGAGAATCGACGACTTATTTGATCAACTACAAGGCTCGTCTGTTTATTCAAAGATTGACTTACGTTCCGGGTATCATCAAATGCGGGTGAAAGAAGATGATATTCCAAAGACTGCTTTCAGAACACGTTACGGTCATTACGAGTTTATGGTCATGCCGTTTGGTTTAACTAATGCACCAGCTGTGTTCATGGACCTTATGAACCGAGTGTGTGGACCATACCTTGACAAGTTTGTCATTGTTTTCATTGATGACATACTTATTTACTCAAAGAATGACCAAGAACACGGTGAACATTTGAGAAAGGTGTTAGAAGTATTGAGGAAGGAAGAATTGTACGCTAAGTTTTCAAAGTGTGCATTTTGGTTGGAAGAAGTTCAATTCCTCGGTCACATAGTGAACAAAGAAGGTATTAAGGTGGATCCGGCAAAGATAGAAACTGTTGAAAAGTGGGAAACCCCGAAAACTCCGAAACACATACGCCAGTTTTTAGGACTAGCTGGTTACTACAGAAGGTTCATCCAAGACTTTTCCAGAATAGCAAAACCCTTGACTGCATTAACGCATAAAGGGAAGAAATTTGAATGGAATGATGAACAAGAGAAAGCGTTTCAGTTATTGAAGAAAAAGCTAACTACAGCACCTATATTGTCATTGCCTGAAGGGAATGATGATTTTGTGATTTATTGTGATGCATCAAAGCAAGGTCTCGGTTGTGTATTAATGCAACGAACGAAGGTGATTGCTTATGCGTCTAGACAATTGAAGATTCACGAACAAAATTATACGACACATGATTTGGAATTAGGCGCGGTTGTTTTTGCATTAAAGACTTGGAGGCACTACTTATATGGGGTCAAAAGTATTATATATACCGACCACAAAAGTCTTCAACACATATTTAATCAGAAACAACTGAATATGAGGCAGCGTAGGTGGATTGAATTATTGAATGATTATGACTTTGAGATTCGTTACCACCCGGGGAAGGCAAATGTGGTAGCCGATGCCTTGAGCAGGAAGGACAGAGAACCCATTCGAGTAAAATCTATGAATATAATGATTCATAATAACCTTACTACTCAAATAAAGGAGGCGCAACAAGGAGTTTTAAAAGAGGGAAATTTAAAGGATGAAATACCCAAAGGATCGGAGAAGCATCTTAATATTTGAGAAGACGGAACCCGGTATAGGGCTGAAAGGATTTGGGTACCAAAATTTGGAGATATGAGAGAAATGGTACTTAGAGAAGCTCATAAAACCAGATACTCAATACATCCTGAAACGGGGAAGATGTACAAGGATCTCAAGAAACATTTTTGGTGGCCGGGTATGAAAGCCGATGTTGCTAAATACGTAGGAGAATGTTTGACGTGTTCTAAGGTCAAAGCTGAGCATCAGAAACCATCAGGTCTACTTCAACAACCCGAAATCCCGGAATGGAAATGGGAAAACATTACCATGGATTTCATCACTAAATTGCCAAGGACTGCAAGTGGTTTTGATACTATTTGGGTAATAGTTGATCGTCTCACCAAATCAGCACACTTCCTACCAATAAGAGAAGATGACAAGATGGAGAAGTTAGCACGACTGTATTTGAAGGAAGTCGTCTCCAGACATGGAATACCAATCTCTATTATCTCTGATAGGGATGGTAGATTTATTTCAAGATTCTGGTAGACATTACAGCAAGCATTAGGAACTCGTCTAGACATGAGTACTGCCTATCATCCACAAACTGATGGGCAGAGCGAAAGGACGATACAAACGCTTGAAGACATGCTACGAGCATGTGTTATTGATTTCGAAAATAGTTGGGATCGACATCTACCTTTAGCAGAATTTTCCTACAACAACAGCTACCATTCAAGCATTGAGATGGCGCCATTTGAAGCACTTTATGGTAGAAAGTGCAGGTCTCCGATTTGTTGGAGTGAAGTGGGGGATAGACAGATTACGGGTCCGGAGATTATACAAGAAACTACCGAGAAGATCATCTAAATTCAACAACGGTTGAAAACCGCCCAAAGTAGACAAAAGAGCTACGCTGACATTAAAAGAAAAGATATAGAATTTGAAATTGGAGATATGGTCATGCTTAAAGTTGCACCTTGGAAAGGCGTTGTTCGATTTGGTAAACGAGGGAAATTAAATCCAAGGTATATTGGACCATTCAAGATTATTGATCGTGTCGGACCAGTAGCTTACCGACTTGAGTTACCTCAACAACTCGCGGCTGTACATAACACTTTCCACGTCTCGAATTTGAAGAAATGTTTTGCTAAAGAAGATCTCACTATTCCGTTAGATGAAATCCAAATCAACGAAAAACTTCAATTCATCGAAGAACCCGTCGAAATAATGGATCGTGAGGTTAAAAGACTTAAGCAAAACAAGATACCAATTGTTAAGGTTCGATGTAATGCTCGTAGAGGACCCGAGTTAACCTGGGAGCGGGAAGATCAGATGAAGAAGAAATACCCGCATCTATTTCCAGAAGATTCGTCAACACCTTCAACAGCTTAAAATTTCGGGACGAAATTTATTTAACGGGTAGGTACTGTAGTGACCCGAACTTTTCCATGTTTATATATATTATTGAGATTGATATTTACATAATTAAATGTTTCCAACATGTTAAGCAATCAAACTTTTTAAGATTTGATTAATTGAAATACGTTTCATATAGACAATTGACCACCCAAGTTGACCGGTGATTCACGAACGTTAAAACTTGTAAAAACTATATGATGACATATATATGGATATATATATAGTTAACATGTTACTATGATAAGTAAACATATCATTAAGTATATTAACAATGAACTACATTTGTAAAAACAAGACTACTAACTTAATGATTTTTAAACGAGACATATATGTAAATATTATCGTTGTAAAGACATTTAATGTATATATATCATATTAAGAGATATTCATACATGATAATATCATGATAATATAATAATTTAAAATCTCATTTGATATTATAAACATTGGGTTAACAACATTTAACAAGATCGTTAACCTAAAGGTTTCAAAACAACACTTACATGTAACGACTAACGATGACTTAACGACTCAGTTAAAATGTATATACATGTAGTGTTTTAATATGTATTTATAAACTTTTGAAAGACTTCAATACACTTATCAAAATACTTCTACTTAACAAAAATGCTTACAATTACATCCTTGTTCAGTTTCATCAACAATTCTACTCGTATGCACCCGTATTCGTACTCGTACAATACACAGCTTTTAGATGTATGTACTATTGGTATATACACTCCAATGATTAGCTCTTAGCAGCCCATGTGAGTTACCTAACACATGTGGGAACCATCATTTGGCAACTAGCATGAAATATCTCATAAAATTACAAAAATACGAGTAATCATTCATGACTTATTTACATGAAAACAAAATTACATATCCTTTATATCTAATCCATACACCAACGACCAAAAACACCTACAAACACTTTCATTCTTCAATTTTCTTCATCTAATTGATCTCTCTCAAGTTCTATCTTCAAGTTCTAAGTGTTCTTCATATATTCTACAAGTTCTAGTTACATAAAATCAAGAATACTTTCAAGTTTGCTAGCTCACTTCCAATCTTGTAAGGTGATCATCCAACCTCAAAAAATCTTTGTTTCTTACAGTAGGTTATCATTCTAATACAAGGTAATAATCATATTCAAACTTTGGTTCAATTTCTATAACTATAACAATCTTATTTCAAGTGATGATCTTACTTGAACTTGTTTTCGTGTCATGATTCTGCTTCAAGAACTTCGAGCCATCCAAGGATCCGTTGAAGCTAGATACATTTTTCTCTTTTCCAGTAGGTTTATTCAAGGAACTTAAGGTAGTAATGATGTTCATAACATCATTCGATTCATACATATAAAGCTATCTTATTCGAAGGTTTAAACTTGTAATCACTAGAACATAGTTTAGTTAATTCTAAACTTGTTCGCAAACAAAAGTTAATCCTTCTAACTTGACTTTTAAAATCAACTAAACACATGTTCTATATCTATATGATATGCTAACTTAATGATTTAAAACCTGGAGACACGAAAAACACCATAAAACCGGATTTACGCCGTCATAGTAACACCGCGGGCTGTTTTGGGTTAGTTAATTAAAAACTATGATAAACTTTGATTTAAAAGTTGTTATTCTGGAAAAATGATTTTTATTATGAACATGAAACTATATCCAAAAATTATGGTTAAACTCAAAGTGGAAGTATGTTTTCTAAAATGGTCATCTAGACGTCGTTCTTTCGACTGAAATGACTACCTTTACAAAAACGACTTGTAACTTATTTTTTCGACTATAAACCTATACTTTTTCTGTTTAGATTCATAAAATAGAGTTCAATATGAAACCATAGCAATTTGATTCACTCAAAACGGATTTAAAATGAAGAAGTTATGGGTAAAACAAGATTGGATAATTTTTCTCATTTTAGCTACGTGAAAATTGGTAACAAATCTATTCCAACCATAAATTAATTAACTTGTATTGTATATTATGTAATCTTGAGATACCATAGACACGTATACAATGTTTCGACCTATCATGTCGACATATCTATATATATTTCGGAACAACCATAGACACTCTATATGTGAATTTTGGAGTTAGCTATACAGGGTTGAGGTTGATTCCAAAATATATATAGTTTGAGTTGTGATCAATACTGAGATACGTATACACTGGGTCGTGGATTGATTCAAGATAATATTTATCGATTTATTTCTGTACATCTAACTGTGGACAACTAGTTGTAGGTTACTAACGAGGACATCTGACTTAATAAACTTAAAACATCAAAATATATTAAAAGTGTTGTAAATATATTTTGAACATACTTTGATATATATGTATATATTGTTATTGGTTCGTGAATCAACCAGTGGCCAAGTCTTACTTCCCGACGAAGTAAAAATCTGTGAAAGTGAGTTATAGTCCCATTTTTAAAATCTAATATTTTTGGGATGAGAATACATGCAGGTTTTATAAATGATTTACAAAATAGACACAAGTACGTGAAACTACATTCTATGGTTGAATTATCGAAATCGAATATGCCCCTTTTTATTAAGTCTGGTAATCTAAGAATTAGGAACAGACACCCTAATTGACGTGAATCCTAAAGATAGATCTATTGGGCCTAACAAACCCCATCCAAAGTACCGGATGCTTTAGTACTTCGAAATTTATATCATATCCGAAGGGTGTCCCGGAATGATGGGGATATTCTTATATATATGCATCTTGTTAATGTCGGTTACCAGGTGTTCACCATATGAATGATTTTTATCTCTATGTATGGGATGTGTATTGAAATATGAAATCTTGTGGTCTATTATTATGATTTGATATATATAGGTTAAATCTATAACTCACCAACATTTTTGTTGACGTTTTAAGCATGTTTATTCTCAGGTGATTATTAAGAGCTTCCGCTATCGCATACTTAAATAAGGACGAGATTTGGAGTCCATGCTTGTATGATATTGTGTAAAAACTGCATTCAAGAAACTTATTTTGTTGTAACATATTTGTATTGTAAACCATTATGTAATGGTCGTGTGTAAACAGGATATTTTAGATTATCATTATTTGATAATCTACGTAAAGCTTTTTAAACCTTTATTGATGAAATAAAGGTTATGGTTTGTTTTAAAATGAATGCAGTCTTTGAAAAACGTCTCATATAGAGGTCAAAACCTCGCAACGAAATCAATTAATATGGAACGTTTTTAATCAATAAGAACGGGACATTTCAGTGTTGGGAGCTGAAGCATGAGTTAGTATAATATAATGACACTTGATCAACGTGATTATATTACAGTAAGTCATGCTGAGTTTCTAATGGGACGTGATGGTTCACAGATCATAACGTCATCATGTGCTACGTTACACGACTCTTACATTCTATCTAATCTATAAACATATCAAGAACATATTTTCTTGATAGTCCTATCTTTTCTCTTGAATTCTGGTAATTTAACCAATCAAGATTGTTCTATTACAATTTCACTCTTAGAACGTTAGTCATGTTCATTCGAAACTTCAAACCTACAAAATCTGGACCATTATTCATTTGACTTAAAGTCGGGAAGAGAAAACAAAAGTATGAACTAAGAAAGAAAGAATAAAAGGTATGAGCTGTGGAAATAAGGAAATAAAGGGGGTGGATTTATAGAGAAATATCTGACAGAGCAATCGAGAAAGATCATCGCATTTAACCAAAGAGGATCCTAATTTCCTTAATTACCGAAAGATCAAATCTTATTACAAAAATTTCCTCTAAATTCCTTGATTTCTGGAAATCAACAATGACTACATCACTGGTTAAGACAAACCTGCATTTATTCATTTCACTCTTTTGTGATAGCTTCACTCGTACTCTTCGAATAATCGAATCGATTTTTATATTACTCAACGATGATAAAACTCTATTTATCAACTCATATTCGTCATGAAAAACATTTTTACTGTTAGCCATGACGATCTCGATCAAATTTCGGGACGAAATTTCTTTAACGGGTAGGTACTGTGATGACCCGGGAATTTCCGACCAAATTTAAACTTAATCTTTATATAATTTCGATACGATAAGCAATGTCTACAATGTTGAGTCTCAAAATTTATGAGCTATTTACTTGACCTCATTTGACCTTTGACTAATTCCGACGATTCACGAACGAGTGTGTGTAAACAAATGTGAATATATATAAGTGTATATATATATATATATATATATATATATATATATATATATATATAAACAAAGGTATATATAAGAAATTGATTTAATAAAATATACTTTAATCAATTAGAATTAAAAATGTAAAATAACATATAAAATAATTAAGTTGCCATTAAAATAAATAGATAAATATATATATATATATATATATATATATATATATATATATATATATATATAATAACACATATTATTTATTTAATATTTATATATTTTATATATAATGCAACATACTTATAAATATTAAATAAACAATATGTTATATATATATATATATATATATATATATATATATATATATATATATATATATATATATAATGTTATTAAATATTACATACTTAATAATATGTAATATTAACATATTAAACTTATGATTATTACTATTATTAATATTATTATTACTTTTATTGAAATAAATATTAATATTAAAATTAGTAATAATAATATTATTATATATAATATATAGATATAAAATTGATACAATGAGTTTTGTTATAATGTTATTATTACTAATATTATTGTTATTATTATTAATATCATTATTATTAATTAAATTTATTAAATTTAGCATTTTTGATTAGTATTAATATTATCATTATTTATCATTTATTATTACTAGCCTATTTGTCAATAATATTATTATTATTAGTAATATTATTGTACTATTACTAGTATTAATACTAGTATTAATATATCTATACTTGCAATTATCATGATTTATGAATTTTATACTCTTAAATAGATATATATAAATTCAAATTTATATAAATACATATATATATATATATATATATATATATATATATATATATATATATATATATATATATATATATATATACAAACTTCAGTTATATGTATATATGTAAATACTTGTACAAGAATATAGATATATAAATACTGATTTATATAATTTTAAATACAAATAATACGTATTATGTTTTTTCATCACTATCAAACTATTTTAAATTGATAATCCTGTCTCAAAATTGATTACAATCGTACTGGAATCACCAAATACATCCAAATTCAGTTATCCATTGACTTCCTCTTTTATTTTTCTATATTATTTCTGTACCTGAACGAATCAAATCTTGTCGACCTTTAAAATGCTGTAAAACTCGATCACATTCAGTGATAGGTAATCCAGTCGGCTTTATTTTATCTAATACCAAATACAAGTAATCTTATCAGCCTTTAAACAAACGAATTGAAGCAGAAAAGAACGAAGAACGGGCACACTGCCCTGTTCTTGTATCATTTTCCAAAAACTTCGAATTTTTGCTTTAATTTAAAATCTATAAATGCAAAGATGTTTGAAACCTTTCACTTGAACTTCCTGTAAAGTTTCAAACGCTAATTTTTCATATTATGAACGAATTTTGAGGTCAAAGTTATAATTTCAAAAAGTCAACCATGTGTTCATCATTAAATTCGAGTTCATTTTTGTGTTACATGATCAATTGATGAATCATATAGTTTACATAAACGATTTTACAACCTTTTTCTTGTAGAAATTTCAAGCTAAAACGATCTCTATTTCCAAAATCAATTTTGAGTTCATGTGGGTTTTAAAACGAGCTGTACATTTTATTTTTTTTATTCTGTTCTAATTAAATTCAAACATTCTTATGAGTAGTGCCTGTTACTAGTACAGATTATAAAATAAATAATTGATATAAGGCTAGAAAGGTTTCAGATCAAATTGATTTTTAGTTTCAAAACGGGTTCAAGTGTTCTCCTATCTACTACTGTATTTTTTTTGTTTAATCAATTCAGCAGCAAGTAATTCTTTCTGTTTTAATTCAAGTCGTAAATCAAATTAGGAAATTAGCTGTGATGAATCGTTGGGTACTTCGTCGATCCAGTGTGGTGTAAAGAAGAAGAGGGGAGAAATAAACAAACAGGTTATATATATATATATATATATATATATATATATATATATATATATATATATATATATATATATATATATATATATATATATATATATTTTGTGAGCTTAATCAGAAAAATGGATACGGAGTAATGGTTAAGAGTGTTAACGTGTGAACGAGAGGTCTCGGGTTCGATTCTCCTCTCGGGCAATTCTTTTTGGAGAGGCTTTTTAAAAAGGGTATACATTTTTTTCTTTTCTCTATTATTATTATTATTATTATTATTATTATTATTATTATTATTATTATTATTATTATTATTATTATTATTATTATTATTATTATTATTAATTATTATGATTATTATTGTTATCATTATGATTAATGTCATTATTATGATTATAATTATTATTGTTATAATAATCATTATTATTATTGTTGCTATTGTTATTGTTATTATTAGTAATTATTATTATATATACTAAGACTAGTAATATAATTGATATTATCACTAATATTATTATCATTATCATTATTAGTATTATTAATATTATTAACATGAATATCATTCTTAATAATATTATTATTAGTATTAGTATTAGTATTATCATTATCATTATTATCATTAGCAGTAAAATTATTAAAGTTATTATTGTTATCAGTATTAGTATTATTGTTATTATTATCATTAATATTAGCGTTATTATCACATGTATAATTATTATTGTCATTACTATCATTAAGTATCATTATCATTAATATTAGTATTATAAGTACCATTTAACATTAATTTTAGTATTATTAATCATATGATCATTAAAATTTTCTATTAAAACGATAATTATTATTAAACTTACCATTACAATTAATTTTGCTAAAAGTATTATTTTTACTTTATCATTATTAGTTAAATTACCATTTTTATTAAAATTACTATTATCAGTATTATTATTATCTTTAAACTAGCATTATTACATGTAATAATATTACAAAACAAAAGATATATATAAGTATAAATATATTTATTATATATAAAGTATACTAATACTACTTAAAATTTTGTTTTTTAACTAATAACATTAATTAAAAATCAAATAAGTATCATAATATAATATAAGTATTAATAAAATCATATATATAAGAATATTAATCTTAATACATAAAATAATATGTATACATTTGTTTAATTATGATTATTTATTTTAATATATATACCAATGATATAGGTTCGTGAATCCGAGGCCAACCCTGCATTGTTCCGTATCGTCGTATGAATATTTTTACTACAAAATATTGTAGAGTGAGTTTCATTACTCCTTTTAAATTGCTTTTGCAATATATATTTTTAGAACTGAGAATACATGCGCTATTTTTATAAATGTTTGATGAAATAGACACAAATACTTAAAAACATTCTACGATTGAGTTACGAGTACACTGGATATCAACCCTTTATAGTCTGGTAATCTAAGAATTAGGGAACTGAGCCCCTAATTGACGCGAATCCTAAAGATAGATCTATGGGCACTCACAAGCCCCAGTCAGAGAATTTGAACTGCTTTAGTACTTCGAAATAGGTATACAACCGCCAGCTTTAAAAGATATGATATGTTTGTGAGGTGTACACAACCATCATATTTAAAAGAGTGGTCTGTTTGTAAGCTTTTGCATGACCGTGCGGAATGCCGGTATGCGGGGGATATTCTATATACATAATGTTAAGGTCGATTACCAGGTGTTTATATATCGTATGAATGATATAAGACTGTTGAATTAGATTCGAAGAATGTACAATGTAATAGATTATAGGACTTAGATTGATATTCCAAATCCCATAAGTTACGGAGGATTCTTCGGAACTGTCAGGAAAAGTTTACAGTCATAGATACGCTATGATATGAATTTACAGATACGCTAAGATATGAATTTTTGTCTATACACTATTCATGCAATCAATGCAGTAAGATGTGTCGGGACTAAGAATGATAAGCAGGTAATTTTCGACAAAAATGATAAGCAAAACTTTTGACATGCAGACACGGTCGATGTCCAGACTCACTAATGCATCCTAACGACTATCAGTTAGACAAACTAATGAAAACCTGGTTCACTAAGACCACCGCTCTGATACCAATTGAAATGGCCCGCTCATATACATTATAAATGATTCACAATAGTTGATTTCATTGCGAGGTACTTGACCTCTAAATGATACATTTTACAAACATTGCATTCGCTTTTAAAAGACAAACTTTCATCACATCAAAAATTGACGGTATCCATAACCTTTTATAATATATCCAACTATAAATGACTTAATAATATTCTTGATGAACTCAACGACTCGAATGCAACGTCTTTTAAAATATACCATGAATGACTCCAAGTAATATCTCTAAAATGAGCAAATGCACAGCGAAAGATTTCTTTCATACCTGAGAATAAACATGCTTTCAAGTGTCAACCAAAAGGTTGGTGAGTTCATAGGTTTATCGTAAATAATAAAATTCTTCATTTTTAATAGACCACAAGATAAATACAGTACACCTATCTCGTGTACGAAACCATATTTCACAATGCTTAGCAGAGTAGGTTCGTATCCTTTTCTCCCCCGTAGGTTGCCTCGCGATTTTTAATAATCGTATACATATCTCGTGCACAAAAACTAATACACATAACCTGTGTATAAAAGTCATTCATATGAATTACAAACACCTGGTAATCGACCTTAACAAAATGCATCAAGAATATCCCCTGCATACCGGCATTCTGCATGGTCATGCAAAAAGCATACAATCATGCCACTCTTTTAAATATGATGGTTGTGTACACCTCACAAACAGATCATATCTTGTAAAGCTGGTGGTTGTATACCTATTTCGAAGTACTAAAGCAGTTCAAATTCTCTGACTGGGGCTTGTTAGTGCCCATAGATCTATCTTTAGGATTCGCGTCAATTTGGGGCTCGGTTCCCAAATTCTCAGATTACCAGACTAAAAGGGGTGATATCCGGTGTACTCATAACTAATTCGTAGAATGTTTTTAAGTGCTTGTGTCTATTTCGTCAAATATTTATAAAAGCATTTCATGTATTCGCAGTTCAAAAATATATTTCAAAAACATTTAATAAAGCAGTTGTAAAACAGTGCATGTATTCTCAGTTCCAAAAATGTAAAAGGTAAAAGGGACTCAAATGAACTCACTATACTGTATTTTGTAGTAAAAATACATATGATGACATTGAACAATGCAGGGTTGGCCTCGGATTCACGAACTTATATCATTTGTATATTTATTTAAACATATAATCGTAACTGAACAAATTTACTTATTATATCTTTAATTTATATATTATCTATGTTTAATTTGTGTATATATTCATAATAGTTAATATTTATATAGTTATATTAATATATCTATATTTATATACATACTTGTTTAATGTTATATTTAAAAATCGATAATTTGTTATTTGTAAGTATTTATATAAATAATATTAGTAGGTTATATATATATATATATATATATATATATATATATATATATATATATATATATATATATATATATATATATATATATATATATATATATATATAGTTATGTAAAATTTTAATATAATCATAGTATATGTAATAAGTATATTTTATGTACAAAGTATTTATCTATTTAAAAATGATAGTTTTGATATTAATGATTTACTAATAATAATAATAATAACTTTATTAAAAATAATATTAATAATAATAATGATATTGTTATTAATGATACTTTTGTTTAACAATAATAATAATAATACTAATAGTTATAAAAGTGATACTAATACTAATATTAATGAAAATAATGATAACTCGTATTATTTTCATAATAATAATAATATTAATAATAATAATAATAATAATAATAATAATAATAATAATAATTATTATTATAATAATAATAATAATAATAATAATAATAATAATAATAATAATAATAATAATAATAATAATAATAATATTCCTAATCATAGTAATAATAATAATACAACTATTAGTGATAATAATAATAATATTCATATATCATGAGAATTTTATTGTATTGATTAATAATAATAAAAAAATGATACTAGTACTATCATTAATATAACTAATAGTAACTCTTATTATTTTCATCATGATATTGATAATAATCCTACTGATATTAACAATAATAATGATACATATGTTAGTAATATTTATAGTATTAATAAATATAATACTTTTAATAATAATAATAATTGATAATGATAATAATAATAATAATAATCATAATAATAGTAATAATACTTAAATGATAAAATTTACAATATTAACTATATTAATAATACTTATAAGACTAATCATAATAATAATAGTAATGGTGATACTAATAATAATTATGATATTCAAAATACTTAATAATAATAATGATATTGATAATAATACTAATAATTAATAATAAAAATACTACTAATAATAATAACAATAATAATAACAATAATAATAACAACAATAACAATAATAATTATAATAACAATAATAATAATGATAATAATATTAAAAGAAATAAAGGGACTACCTTAAAAAGTTTTGTAACAAAATTATGTTCCAGCCTAGGATTGAACTCAAGACCCCTCGCTAAACCCGAAACACCCAACACCACTCCTCTGATCTATTTTATCTATTTTAAACCCAACCGAATACTTTATAACCCGTATTATTTCATTCCCTATTCTCCTTCTTCTTCCTTTCAAACTAGTCGATCAGAGATCAAGCTATTATTATCTACTAATTATTATTTTAGTTTTAGGATCATTATCTGATACAGATACGATTATGAGTAATTAAAACAAAACAAAACAAATGAAAAATAAAAGGAAATTGACTGTAACAGTCGCTGTACACAATCGATGAACACAAAATCACTTCTCAATTTCTAGATCGTTTTAGACAAAATTTCTGACACAAAATATACTTTATTTCATTCCTAGAAACTTTCTGAAGCATCAATTGGACTTAAAACATAACTGGAAAACCGAATTTGATTGAAGAACAAACGTTGACTTTTAATCCAAAAACTTTGACCTCGAAATTTGGCTTCATTAGGAAGAATTGGAGTTTATGCATTTAGATTAAGTAAACAATTCCTAACAAAACAGCATTTAAAGATTTTACAATTTCATTCAAAATTGGGAGTTGAGTAAAAAAGTTACACGTACAGAGTGCTTGTTTCGATTTTAAAGAATTTCTGTTTTAATTCGTAAAATAGAGGCTGTTGTTATTGTTAATTGATAATGGTGATGAAAGAGGTGAATGAGGTAGTCCATACTACTGCACAATTTGATTGGTTTATAGTGGTAATTGGTCGACCAGTCTTGTTCAACTGGTACGAAGATAAATAAAAAAAAATAAACGCAGATATGGACCTTCAACAGAATTTAACCTCATCTGCTCAAAATCGAATATTATGTACAAGTTTGGATTGAGACTTGTAACAAATTTGGGACAGAAACAAGGAATTAAAACAGTTCGATCGTACAGAAAAGAAAAGAAGAAAATTAAAGTTGAAAGGGATCTCTGATTCAATTATATTCTGTATTTGTATGTAATTAATAATAATAATTAATAATAAGATTACTTTTAACATTATTAAGAATAATAAAAGTACTTAGTAATAATAATAATATTAATAAAAATACCAATAATAATAATAATAATTATATTATAATCATAAAAGTAATAATATCAATAATAATAGTATTAATAATAATAACTAATACAACTAACTTATAATTTTAATCATTCTTAACATTTTTAGTTAAAACCTTTATTTAATAACAATCATTAATAATAATCATAAAAATAATTAAAATAATAATAATATTATAATTAATGATACTTATATTAATATTAGTTATACTAATATTATTAATGATAATAATAATATTAATATAATAACTTATACATATCCAACTTTATATATATATATATATATATATATATATATATATATATATATATATATATATATACATATACATATACATACATATATATATATATATATATATATATATATATATATATATATATATATATATATATATATATATATATATATATATATATATATATATATATATATATATATAACACATTTAATATTTTGGGAACATTGACCAGTTATATTAAAAATCATTTACATTCAATATGCTCTCAATAATTAATTAATAGTTTAAGTAACATATTTTAAATTATCTTAAGTTATCTTTCATAATAAATAAATCACATAAAATTTTAATTTATTATATATAATTATATACATGTATAATTATTTATATATACATTTCTATTTACGATTTAAGGTTCGTGAATCGTCGGTAATAGTCACAGGATTGTTTAATATATGAAAACAGTTTCGTAGTTTTGAGACTCAACATTACAGACTTTGCTTATCGTGTCAAAACCATATAAAGATTAAGTTTAAATTTGGTCGAAAATCTCCAGGTTGTCACATTTGTCCTCCAACGGCCATCGTTTATTTCTTTACAAGTTCTAGTCCTTTTTAGGACTATAGAGACATATCCATTCTCTCTCTCTCTTTCTCTCTCTCTCTCTCTCTCTCTCTCTCTCTCTCCTTTTAATATAACCGTCTTCTTAGAATCTTCCATTGGTAGGCTTTGCAAAATTTTTACAAGATGCTTGTAGGTAACCATCTTCAAGAATCTTCTTTGAGGTGATTCTCATTTCTGGCAATTTCTCACGATTTTCTGATGATAGTGAAGTAGTGAAGGGTTTTGTGATAGGTGATAGTAGTTCAATGACGTTTATTGAGTTTTAGATCATAATAGCATAGGTGGTAGGGAAAGTTTTAAAGTTTAGCATATGTCTAGCTCTTCTGGTCATACATATATCACATTTCCCTACTCGAAAATGCAGATCAAGAGCAAGTTCTGATTCTGGTCACAGTCATCGACTCACTCAACGAAAAATAGTGAAATATTAAAAATGAATGTTTTTAGGGCCTTTATTTGCGTGCCTCACAATAATTATAATGGGTTGAATATGCCTAGTCATGCAATGATTTTTTAGAGAATTGTTTCGTCCTAACAATATTTCTACCTTAAGTGAACCTTATTTTTCGTCATGAATATTTTAGGTTTTCGAAAGAACTTATTCGCAAAGGATTACTTTTGTTAAAAAGTTATGAAATTTGGGCTAAGGATAGAAAAATCTATGAAACAGGCTTATTAAGATTTGATATTAAAGATATTTATACGGCTGTCCCACACTTAGACGAACATTGTGCCTAATGTTCCTAATGTGGTATCCCACACTTAACATTTTTAGTGTAAATATTTTTGGGAATATCTGTCTAGTGTCTTTAGGATGGAATTCTACACTTAGTTATAATCTAGGGTGTTGAGTCTGTAGGGGGTGAATAGTTACTTAATACGTTTTTAACAAGTTTTCGATTGATCACCGAATTCGATTAACTATGATCAACCAATTCAACTCAAACTTGATGTGTGTAGTGTATATGTTCAAAATGATGAATAAAGTAAGGTAAAGAACATAGACACGATGATTTATAGTGGTTCGGGTGGATGTTAACTAATCCACCTTAATCCACTCCATGATTACACTAATCGGGATTTCTTGCTTCACTAAGCACTTTTGTCCAAACCCGGTGGAGATTCGATTTACAATTCTTCAAATTCTTTGGTAGACAACAAACCTAATCCTTCTATCCCTTTGAAAGATCAACTCCAACCTAGATCAACTTGTCTTCACCTTGGACAAGTATTAATCTCCAAATAAGATTAATCAACTACCTAAGTCCCTTTAAGGAAGTAGATCACTAAGCTAGCCTATGCTTCTACTAAACGAAGTTACAAGACTTATACATTTTGCAATGATGATCCTAAGACAATACTAGGACATACATTACACTAAGTAAACTCACAAGATTAATAATTTTGATTAGTAAGTTTACAACAACCAAATTCTATATTTATAAGATCATAGAATCTTCTCTTGCTTGATAATATTTGAATAGTAATTAGAGCCCTTGTGATCTCTGGAAATAAGATTTTGAAATATGCAAAAGGGTCACCTTCAAATGCTCTTCAATGCTTGCCTTTTATAGTAGGATTCAAAAAATATCCGTTGACACACGTACCAGCAAGGTCGTCCGTGGTTCGACCGTGCGTGCTCCAGTCCAAAAAGTATATCCGTTGTATAGTCATTTGACTCAAATTTGAACACCATATTTTGGAACCTTTACTCCATCTAGCACCTGTAAAAGAAACTCAACATCCTATACAAGTACTATATGCATTAAGTGTGTGAGATTTGGTCTTATTGAGTGAAAGTGACATAACACTCCAATAGTGGTAAACCCAACATTCTTTGAGAAGTGTCTTGATTGATATTTTGGAAAATCTCATTTTGGTCAAGACTTAGTTAGTCACATTAATGCATTTGGTTCAATTCTAAAGACTAGTGAATATGTCATTAACTTCCTAGTTTCAGTTAATCACAAGTCATATTCATTTTAAGATTAGAGAGAGATTAATTGAATGATGTCTTCCTTAGATAATCTTTAGTGTGTAGAGACATCAAAGTTAAGTCCTACTTGGATAAGTAATCAAAACTTGTTACTTACACAAGACCAAATAGACAATTGACCATAATTCCATTGTGAACCATATTACACTTAATTCATTGGAGTAGGCTAGTTACTTGAATCCTAGTATTCTAACTAGTAAGCACATAGAAAGCATATTAATTAAGTTGACAAATTTATGAGTATTAAACATATTAGCAAGTAGCAAGTAATACTCACACATAGCAAGAGATAGTTATTCTAAAATCAATTATATAGACATTTGCACAACTTATAGTTTAAGCTTTTAGCAAGCTTACTTGCAATATATTGCATGATTAATGTGTAAGCACACATTAATGTCCAACACATGCACAAGGGAAGAGCAATCTCTATTTGGGACTTGGTGACCATCCTAAATGTATCTAAGTGTATTTTAGGATTACAAGTCTTTACTAGTTACACTTGAAAGCATAGTTCTTCATTTAGCCTTAATTAATCACTAAGTCATCTTTAATAGTAATTATTGTTCTAGTGACATTGGCTTAAGTGTATTGGTACTTGATGATCATACTAAAGATGTCTAGATAAGATTTAATATCACAAGTTGTTGATTAACACTTATGTGTTATGCCTAATCTTGGTTAATTTGTCATTAAGCTGTCATTAGGCGTAATTAATCAAGATTAGTGTTTTTATGGCCAAAAGTCAATTGAGTATGGAGAGGGCATCTATTTTAAGCATGTTGAGAAAGGTTTCATGAATTATAGATATCGTGAACTAGTCAAACTTAATTTGGTCAAAAGTGGTGACAGAGATAACTGCGGTCGCACTGCGGTTGACCATGGTGGTGACCGTGCAACTTGTTTTCATAAAACTGCGTGGCAATTCAGTTTGGGGTTCCACGCCTGGGTATGCGGTCGACTGTACCTTGACCGTGTATTTTGCTGATCTTTAATTCCATTCTTAAAGTTATGTTTGACTTGGTCATTTGCAAGATAAAGTATGGATTAGTGACCTTGCGTGTTTTATGTTAAGATGTCGGTCATCACTTATGCATATGTATGTGTCATCATCAAAACATATTCTTTGGTTAATCATCATACTTAACTTTGTCCTTTAGTTCATTAACCAACATTCAACCAACATTCTCCCCCTTTTTGATGATGACAAACATACAAGTGATGAGGGACATTTTGCTATAAATACGCAAGTGTTAACAATCACCTGTATTCATATTTCTCCCCCTTTTGGTCGAAGCAAAAAGGTTATCTCCCCCTAGAACTATGTTCGCCCTTAGAGCAAAGCTCCTCCTTAAATTGTGCACGTTGGAAAATATTTACTAAAACATAACAAGCACACATTTTATTCAAAGCAAATACGAAACATAGTTATGCATATATGAAAATATGCATGGAAAATACAGCAAGTCATTTAGCCTAAGATGCTTGAAAGCAACTCTTTAAGGAATTACGCATGGGTGATGATGCATTTGTTTCCTGAAGAGGATATGAAGGTCAATACGTTGAGATGTTTGAATAAGTGTGTCAAACGGCGACCATAGGGATAAGGTTGTGTAAGATCTTGTTTGAGATCTTGCATCCTTGAAGCCATTATAAAGGCAAGATTGACTGGTATGAACTTGGTTAGCCACCACATGAGTCCAAGTTCAGTCATGGACATTTGATCGTCACCTTCTTTTCTAACTTGGGAAGGAGTTGTATATGATTCTCAGTATCATAAAACTCAGCTCCTTTTGTTGGCACTCTAAGGATATAGCCAAATCTTTTGAGTCATCACATGCTCTTGGTCAAACAGAGTGAATTTTACCTTTCAATTAGTGGTAAATTTAAACTTTGAATAGAATTATTTGACAAGTGAAGGAAATGTGTCGGTTTTGAGTGAGAGAAATGATCCCCATCCAATTTTGTCAAACTCTCTTTGAAGAGTAGGATAATCATAGAACACTTCATGTTCTTCTTGGATATGTCTTGAATCATCTTGAGAGTTCTTCTTTTCATCAAATGGAAGTTTGTTGAGAACTTTTAACATTTTGAGATTTGAGTGATGTTTGGAGTTTGAGAAGACAAAGGGTTTTGAGGAACTCATTGCTTTGAGGTGCAAGATGTTCTTTGAGATTTCTCAATTTAAGGAATCTTTAGTGAAGGGCTTACATCCATTTTGAGTAATTGTTTTTTTTAAGAATTTTAAAGTTGAAGTTAAAATTGATTGTATTTGGATATTGTTTGTAAGATAGTGATATTGATTTTCTATTGGTATGCATTTAATGAAACTTGAATGGATTGCAGTCAATCTGCGGTCAAGATCACGGTCAACTATGACTACGACCGCATTTTGTCTGCAACATATTTTCAAGTTGTTTAACATCTTAATTTTTTTTTTTTGAGCAAGTTATTTTGAACAGATTAAGGCATTACAATATTCAAATGCATCATGTCTACATTCAACCATATAGTCATAGCATAATAATCTTACACATTACACAACATAATTATGCTGCTTCAAGGATTTCTTAAGTTGACGCACTTGAGTTGTCATCCTCCGTATCACTTATCTTGCAGGTCAACTTCTTTATTACCCCCTTCATCATCTTCATAATCTTTGACTCCTTTTTGAGGTTCTTGATTTGTTCTTTGTAGATTTTGTCCATCTTTGCCATCATCCTTAATTCTTGAATTTGTTCATCAGCCTCTTCATCTTCGCTGTCAGGAATCACAATATTTTCTCTACTAGTTCATGCTTCACCGGTCGTTCTTCTTCTATTGCGGGTGGTTACTTCTGAAATCTTTGGTCCTTTGAATATGGCAAGAGTGGGTTGACGAAGTGATGTTAAAGCTAAGGGATATATTTTACTAGAAAATACTATTAAATACGTGAAATACTATATATTTTTGATACGAAAAGCGATACAAATTACACAAGTTTTAATTATTTATTTACAAATGAGATATACCTAAACCGTGCTACAACACTATAGGCAGTGTACCTAATCATAGAGTAGTATAGTTTTTAGTAAGTTCGGTTCGTTCCACAGGGAGCGGGCTTATTGCACACTATATTTTTAAACAACTATATTTGTACAATATATATATAATTATATATAATAATATATAAAAGGGGGTTTATCGTTTAATGACCGGTTTGTCGATTTATATTTTAAGCGAAACGTATAGTAAATGACGATATTTATATAATAATATAAAATAAATAACAATAATTAAAATGACAATAAATAAAAGTACGAGGAAATATGAAATAAAATATATTTTGGTGCGATAATTAGAAGTGCAATTAAATATGAAAATAAAGGAATTATGCTTATTTAAACTTCCGTAATCATGATGTTTGACGTGTTGATTTTAGTTTATTCCCATGGGTTAATTATTCTTTGTTCTGGATTATTTAATATGTCCATACGGATTTGTCCATAATAGTCCATCAGTCATAAATATAAAGAGCGAAAGCCTTCGTCAAATTATTCTTATTCCCGAAGTCAAATATTCCAACTAATTGGGGATTTGAATTGTAACAAGGTTTTAATACTTTGTTTAATGAATACACCAGGTTATCGACTGCGTGTAAACCAAGGTTTTACTACTTTTTTAACAATTACACCAATTACCCTTGAATGTAATTCACCCCTGTTTCAACAAGTCTATTAACTATTAATCCAGTTCCGTGTCCGGTAAAATGAATAATTATTGGTATTTATAGATATCCCGCCCACCGTACCCAGTCAAGCGTATGTGGTTATATATAAATACGTCAAATTATAAGTTTGTATATTAAATTAACAAGGTATTGTTTAGTTAATATAAAACCCATTAATAGCCCATAGTCTAATTTTCATAAGTGTCGTTCTTTTATCCAAACCCCAATTATGGTACAAAACTCAATTACCCCGTCTTTAATTTTTAGCCCAACATCATGATTACTTCAGCTCAAATAAGCATAATAATAACTTAAGCACGAGACATTAATTTAAAAAAGAGAACATAGCTTACATTGATTATTTATCGCGTAGTGGTACACGAACAGAGCTCCGACCTTAAAACCCATAAAAATAACTTTTACATAACCCAAACTAATCTAATATAACACTAATCTATACTATATATATATATATATATATATATATATATATATATATATATATATATATATATATATATATATATATATATATATTTATTTATTTATATAAATATATATATATATATATATATATATATATATATATATATATATATATTTATTTATTTATTTATTTATATTATACTACGGAGTATTATTATTATTATGTTATTTAAACTCGCAGAATTCGTGGCCTTTTATAGGGATTTCTGATTTTTCAAACTCCGCGAGTCGTGGAGTTTTTGGCCTTCAAACTCCGCGAGTCGTGGAGTTTGATTTTCCAGCTCACATCATTTTAGATCTTAGTCTGCCGACGTTATTAAATAATAATATAATATATATATAATTTTTAAGAATTATTTATACATTATATTTTATTTATGTGCATAGTTGACTTGTAGTTTTTAGTCCGTTGCATCGAGCGTTGAGAGTTGACTCATGTCCCGGTTCCGGATTTTCGAACGTCCTTTCGTATAATTTAATATCTTGTACTTTGCGTTCCGCAACTTGTACTCTTGTCATTTTTAGACGTTTCTTATCAATAAATTGAACCACTTGGATTGTATCTTGTAAATTGAGCTTTTTGGTCATTTGCGTCTTCAAATCGTCGTTTTCGCCTTTTGTCTTCGCACTTATTTAATATAAACAATTACAACTTAAAATAAGACAATTACAACTAAATAATTTACATATTGGGAGGATATTGCTACTAAATATATGTTCATTTTGGAGCACTATCAAATATCCCCACACTTGAACGTTGCTTGTCCTCAAGCAATACATAACTTGAAATAATATAATACATCACACGAATCACTTCTTTATTCTTCACACTTTATACATCAGTGATTTTGAGATGGCGGTATAAACAATGATAGTAATGATAGAACCATGGTTAAAGGTGGGTGTGTCATCCACAGTTGCCTCGGGTTTAGGCCAACGACACTTGCAATCAAATAGCCAATTTACTTTCGGTTTCCAAAGCAGAGTGCACATTTGAAAGGCGGTTTACAGTCCCACATGACTATGAAAATTTAGATCCGTTAGGAAATTGGATCTTTATGAAAACATTTGATCTTTTGAAAATTCAATCTAGCTTTTACCCTAGACAAGTTTTCCGGAATAACCCTTCACCGGTGTTGCAAAATATTTTTGTGGGTTTTGTGGGTTTCAGATTTGAAAATTTTAGCTCAAAACTTATGTTTTTGTGTCACCCACTTGCTAACCTTATATTAGGAAAGCAACACGTCCAGTATACTTGCTCCGTATATTACCTTTCGGCAAACTACCGTCCAGTTGTAAAGGAAAGCGATGAACAAGAAACTGTTAAGGCAAAGTCTAATGACATGCATTTGATTATGGTCTATTACGTGTCGGATGCTAGTACTATCCTTTGTAGGAGCAATAGTAAAGATCATCCAATAATTTTTTGGTCTGGCACAAGGTCTTGTCTCCGACCATGCTATGCAACCACCGTTCTTACGGTTGACACCCGATTTGGTTCAGGTGACCTAATGAATTCCAGGTGAATTCCTAGGATTTTACGTTCAATGGTAATGAACGCATTGAAAATGGGTTTTCAGAAAACAAATCGGTTTGTATTTTTGATCAAAATATTTTCTCGTTCAAGCTCGAGTTTAGATATCATTGAATTCCATGAGTTTGTAATTCTCAATATTTAAGGTCAATCTCAAGGATTTAGTAATATCAGTCTTAAAAGCTGATTTTTGATCTTTAAGGAGATTATTCTTTCTGGGGATCTGATTCATTAGTCTTATCAAGCTAATTTGCACGGTGCCCCCCATTGTACGAGATAAATCCTTCTCATGGTTAGGATAAATCTGACCACCTGGCGACCCTGTTTGATGCTGAGGTCCGTGGATTTCCTGCTGATTTTAGAGATGACTTTTCTAGATTTTTCGTCAACCTACAGCTGGTCTGGACGACAACTTCTTGACCTAAATCAAGAAGCGCGTGTCTTTTTCGGAAGACTTTACTTCCTTTTAATGTTGGAATTGATTCATCGTGTAGATCCATCTTTCATTACAGTAAATCAGGTAAAACAGTTAATTTAGTCCAAAACAAAAGCACCTGCAATAACTTTACAGAAACATGTGATAGATAGTTTTTAATTGAATAACTTGGTACATTCTCCCCACACTTGGCTTTTTTCATGCGTCTTTTTATATCTTAATAAATAAATTCAAACGTTTTAGTTGTTTCTCAATTTATGTCCTTTTCGAGGTAACGATAATTTCGGTATTAACACCTAGTTTTCATCGTTCATAAATATGTATAAACATGATTTTGAATTCATTTAGTTGAAAATTTTTAAAATTTTCACAAAATTTAGAAAATAAACTAAGTGCAAACCCGAGAGAATTTATAACCCTTCCCCACACTTGAGATCATGCAATGCCCTCATTTTCATGAAATCAGACTATAATTATAAATTCATGAGGGTGATTAGTGTAGAAAATTGATTAAAAATACCCAGTTTGTAATTACAAAGCTCGTCGAATGATAGATGGCGTGCCTCATCGTTCATTCCTTCTTGTTTTATCACCTATGTTTTTTTTCTTCTTCAAAAATAGTTGCTTTTCTGAACTGTTTGCTAATCTTTAAAAATGCGTTTTTTACCCTAATTTATTATGCATGTTTATTAACGAGTTATGCACTAACCCGAACCCCTAATTTAACGTTAAGTGGGGTTGAACTTCCCCACACTTAGCTGACGACATGTGAAGTCGGTAGAATAAGTTCCACGAATTAAAATAGTGAGCCAGTTATTTACATCTCGGGTGGTGTATAATATATCAATGGGTTTAAAGTTTAGACTCACCCGATCGTCACTACTTAATTCTTTTTTAAGTGTAGCTTTTAGTAAATGGATATGTCTCTTTTCTGGTTCTTGGTCAAATGGATCGATACACACCGACATACATATTATAGGGTGGACAATTCCTAACATTTCCTTCCGATCATTCTCAGGATAAAAGTTTTCACCTCTATTACCCAATTGGGTAAAATCTGAGGTGTCAATATCTATTACAGCTCGTAGTTCATCTTCGGTAGATGACTCATCTATTGAGAATATTGGGTTGGAAGGTTGTGGAATGGTGAATTTCGGGATTGGAGTAGATTCTTCTTTATTAACGGTACTTATCGGTCCCACCACTTTGGTCTCGGGGGTAAAATTTTCAACGTTATCGTTTTCCCAAGAGTACCAATTTGTCACCCTTACTTCTTCTTCTTCATCCATTGATGGATCGTTGATTTTGTCGGTAGAGGCTAATGTGTCGATATGTGGTGAAATTGGTAAAACTGAATAAAAAGTATCATCGGGATAGTTGGTGATTTCGGAGCTCTCGAATTCATCAAAATTCGATGATATGAGATTTTCTTGCACAATACTCCTTAGATCAACAGGTGTGTAATCTGATAGAGTTTCAGCTTGCCTATTTACAAACTCTCTCATTTGTTCATTTTGAGCATCAAGTTCTTCGAGTTTGATTTTCATATTGTCTAATAAATTTTCAGACACGTAATTTTCCTCGTCTACTGGTTGTTGAGTTTGGATATATTCTTGGGAATAATCCCAATTAGAATTGTATTCCTCATAATCATTCCATTCAGGTTCCATGGGTGCGTAATTTTCCATAGGAACGTAATAATAGCATTCCCATGTTGAGTGATAATCTCCACAGATTTCACAACCAGTTATTGTTTCGTCATTCGTGATCCAAGATTGACTGAATGAATTATCATCAACACCCGTTTGAGAGTATTGATTAAATTGATTTCGGATGTCATAAAGAGTTTCCAAAATATTCTCAAGATTTTTCATAATGCGCTTATTAGCAAATTTTAATTATCCTATTAGTTATAAATATAAAAATTATATAAGTTATCAAATTAATAGACTTTTCTGCTTTTGCCCACATTTCGAATAGCCAATAGATGCAGCAGGGAGCCAGAACCCTTTAAATCGGAAGCTCACAACTCAGCCACTAACAAATCCAACTATTACTACGAAGCAGAAAATTTGGATGTCTATCAATTTAACCACTTAAAATAATTTTTCGTTTGGAATTATTAGAGAAGAAGTAGAGAAAATTTCTAAGTCCTAAAACTAGCGTGTCGAGAAATAAGAAAGAAAAAGATTACGCGTCGAAAAACGTCGAAAAATAAAAATGAGAAAGAAAAATGTCGAAACTTAAAAGTCTAAAAACTATATCTAAAAATTTGCGCCTAAAGGTCTAAAGGTAAATGCAATTTTATTCGAAAAACGGCAATTACTTAAAAGGCACTAAAATCTATTTAAAATCAAAAGCGAAAAATGGCGTCGTAAAATTCTAAAGCGCCTAAATCTTAATCTAAAAAAAAGCACTTAAGGGATTTTACGCCAAATCTTAAAAAAAACTAGAAATAAAAATAAACTACGGCAAAAACTAATCTTAAAACTAATTACGAAAGAATAAACGATAAAAATAAAAATTATAAATAAATTGATAAAAATACAAATTTTATAAAAATATTATTTTTATATTATATTTTATAAAAGTATTAATTTAAATATATATTTAATAATACTAATTAGTATTTAAAATACAAATTAATTTAAAAACTAAAACTAAATATTAATATTAAATATAAACCTAATTAAGTTTTAATAATAATAATTAAATTATACTCGTAATAAATGCCAAATTAGGGTTCTGGGTGCGTCTGGCAGGGCGGCTCCACGAGTCGTGGAGTTTTAAGCATGCAAACTCCGCGAGTCGTGGAGTTTTCATTTTCGGGGGGTTTTTTTTTAAAATTATTTTATATTGTTTTTCTAAAAATATATATAAATATATTTATACAAAAATAAATTAAAAATATAGAGTTTCGCCGACTTCCCCAGCAGCGGCGCCAAAAACTTGATGTTAAAGCTAAAGGATATATTTTACTAGAAAATACTATTAAATACGTGAAATACTATATATTTTTGATACAAAAAGCGATACAAATTACACAAGTTTTAATTATTTATTTACAAATGAGATATACCTAAACCTTGCTACAACACTATAGGCAGTGTACCTAATCGTAGAGTAGTATAGTTTTTAGTAAGTCCGGTTCGTTCCACAGGGAGCGGGCTTATTGCAAAATATATTTTTAAACAACTATATTTGTACAAAATATATATAATTATATATAATAATATATAAAAGGGGGTTTACCGTTTAATGACCGGTTTTTTGATTTATATTTTAAGCGAAGCGTATAGTAAATGACGATATTTAAATAACAATATAAAATAAATAACAATAATTAAAATGACAATAAATAAAAGTACGAGGAAATATGAAATAAAATATATTATGGTGCGATAATTAGAAGTGCAATTAAATATGAAAATAAAGGAATTATGCTTATTTAAACTTCCGTAATCATGATGTTTGACGTGTTGATTTTAGTTTATTCCCATAGGTTAATTGTTCTTTGTCCTGGATTATTTAATATGTCCATACGGATTTGTCCATAATAGTCCATCAGTCATAAATATAAAGAGCGAAAGCCTTCGTCAAATTATTCTTATTCCCGAAGTCAAATATTCCAACTAATTGGGGATTCGAATTGTAACAAGGTTTTAATACTTTGTTTAATGAATACACCAGGTTATCGACTGCGTGTAAACCAAGGTTTTACTACTTTGTTAACAATTACACCAATTACCCTTGAATGTAATTCACCCCTGTTTCAACAAGTCTATTAACTATTAATCCAGTTCCGTGTCCGGTAAAATGAATAATTATTGGTGTTTATAGATATCCCGCCCACCGTACCCAGTCAAGCGTATGTGGTTATATATAAATACGTCAAATTATAAGTTTGTATATTAAATTAACAAGGTATTGTTTAGTTAATATAAAACCCATTAATAGCCTATAGTCTAATTTCCACAAGTGTCGTTCTTTTATCCAAACCCCAATTATGGTACAAAACCCAATTACCCCGTCTTTAATTTTTAGCCCAACATCATGATTACTTCGGCTCAAATAAGAATAATAATAACTTAAGCACGCGACATTAATTTAAAAAGGAGAACATAGCTTACATTGATTATTTATCGCGTAGTGGTACACGAACAGAGCTCCGACCTTAAAACCCGTAAAAATAACTTTTACATAACCCAAACTAATCTAATATAACACTAATCTATACTATATATATATATATATATATATATATATATATATATATTATATATATATATTTATTTATATTATACTACGGAGTATTATTATTATTATGTTATTTAAACTCGCAGAATTCGTGGCCTTTTATAGGGATTTCTGATTTTCAAACTCCGCTAGTCGTGGAGTTTGATTTTCCAGCTCACATCATTTTGGATCTTAGTCTGCCGACGTTATTAAATAATAATATAATATATATATAATTTTTAAGGATTATTTATATATTATATTTTATTTATGTGCATAGTTGACTTGTAATTTTTAGTCCGTTGCGTCGAGCGTTGAGAGTTAACTCATGTCCCGGTTCCAAATTTTCGAACGTCCTTTCGTAATTTAATATCTTGCACTTTGCGTTCCGCAACTTGTACTCTTGTCATTTTTAGACGTTTCTTATCAATAAATTGAACCACTTGGATTGTATCTTGTACATTTGAGCTTTTTGGTCATTTGCGTCTTCAAATCGTCGTTTTCGCCTTTTATCTTCGCACTTATTTAATATAAACGATTACAACTTAAAATAGGACAATTACAACTAAATAATTTACATATTGGGAGGATATTGCTACTAAATATATGTTCATTTGGAGCACTATCACGAAGGTTATCACTTGTGACACCCAAATAGTCAAACACTTTATTGAGATGCAATCCGTAGGGTAATGCACGAGTGGTTTCTGTGGCAATTCCATTCATCTTTGATGCCATGAGATAGGCCATGTTTACTTTAATGTCATTTTCTAAGCACCACATTAAAGCGAATTGAGTGGCATGGACATTTGAGTGATTATCGGATTTACCGGATTTGCAATAGATGTTGTAAATGATGATTTTGTTCCAGATGTCGTACTCATGATGAAGGTGTTTTCCTTGTATACCAGATTTCTTAATTTCAACTCTAGGAGCATCATTTTTGCAAAGCGTATCGATCAGAGGAGTTTTGTCTGAAATGAAGTCAGGAAGATTTGATAGATCATGTTACATATTGTAGAACTTTTCACCATCGGTGGGAACATCTAGCATAATCCCAAAATCTTTGAGTGGATAACGATAATTAATGCCCAGAAGATTGAAGAATACTTTGTCATTCATGAAGTTGAAGTTTGCGTAGAATTCTCGAATGAGTGAAGGATAAATAGGACCGTTCAGAGTAAGAAAGGATTTCCATTTGAGTTTTTCAAATTGCCTTACTAGTTCAGGCATTTGAGTGTGAGCAACTCTTCTTCCTTCATCGATTTTTTTGCCTGTCAGAAATTCAATGTTGTAAGCAATTCTCTCTTCAGGATCCGATGGTGGATCGTATGAGTCTTTTCTTTTTGCGACAACATTCTTGCCCTTTCCTTTTGCCATTTCCTACACAATGATACTTATAATTCAATTGTAGGCAACAAGCTTTGTAAACTTTAATTATCATCAATACTTAGGTGTTTTGATATTAATGTTCTTCACATTTTCACTCTTCATTAGTGTCAATGAGTTTTCAACTAGATTATGATTTTCACAAAGTTCATATGTGTTCTAGACTTTTATGATCATCATCAACGCATGTTTTGACATCTAACATTATCACACACAATTTGCAACAATGTCATTTATATCATATGGACAATGATTCTAAGAAAATCTGACCTAGATGTATAATGAACCCTAGAATTGTTCAAGGTTAAATCAATGCATAGATAGGCACTACTACAATTGTTTCTAAGTTATTCTTCAAGAATAATTTTGATTGTTTGCATCAATTTGAGTTTTGATTCATTTTAGTTAGGGTTTCTTCATAGCCCTAATTCATCGTACAAACACAATTAAATGCTAGGAAAGCAAGGATTAATCATACCGAAAGTAGAAATTGAGATAGAAGGAATGCGTGTTCTTCTTCATGCGGTCGATCTCCTCAGCCGTGTGGAAAGTGTGTGTTTTGAAGTGAGTTTGAATGAAATAAACGGTGAGGGTTTTATTTAATTTAAAACAGAATCAGACCACGCACGGTTGCAGCACGATCGACCGTGGTGTTAGCCGTGAGAGAATTTCCAAACGTATAAAACAATAATCTGCAGTTTAGTCTGCGGTCAGCCGTGATTCAGCCGTGGATTCTTCTGATCACCAATTTCTTCACTTCTTCTCCTCTTGAGCGCGTTTTGACAATTCTTAGGTTCTATAGAATACTTGAGGACAAGCGTTCTTTTCCTAACATTGAATGATCGCATCCTTCCTATGTTTAATCACCAATGACACGTAATATACTATATTTATATGTATGTATATATATATATATATATATATATATATATATATATATATATATATATATATATATATTCAATTATACACATAGTATACACAAAACGCATCAATCTTGTATTTAGCATGAAATTTATAGTTTCACATAAACACACAATCCTAATACAAGTAGACTTTCTTCAATAATCCTGTTAAAATCATTTTTCAAAAACAATTTTGTATTTGCAAGAAAAACCTTTCATCAATTTTAAACTCTTTTGAAAAGGTTATATTGATTAGCATTTTGATCATTGATTTTGATTGATTTTAAGATTACCCAATCCTTGACTTATCCCTACCATTGAATTGCTAGCTTGGTCCATTTTTCCCATGTTCTCAATTCTCCTAATAATAGACAATGGACTTTGATTACATGATTTGCGTTTGCTAGAGTTGTGACACACATTCATTTCAAGTTTGTGTTTTGATGAATCATAAATAATCATTCTTTCAAGTTTTCTTTTCAAAGTGTTGTTTTCATCAATTGAAACTTTGTTGAGTTGTCTAACTTTGTGTAATTCTTTTTCTAAAAGTTTTACTTTGTCACGACTACTATCATATACAAATTTAATAGACTTGTAATCATCTAACAATTCTTCATAATTAGAAGGATAGAATACATGTACCTCATTGCAATCCATGCTTGAGACATCATCTTCTTTGAAGGGAGATTCAACCTCTTCTTCACTTTGACCATCTTGATTTAGATCTTTCCAAGAACTCATGAGGCAAAAACTCCTAGAGTTTTTTTCTTCATGAGAGCATAGTGAATCCCAACATTCCTTTGCACTTTCACATAAAGTTATCTTTATTCTTTCTTCTTTAGGAAGAACTTCATGAAGTAGCGAAATTGCATCAAATTGTTTCAAGACATCATTGTTTTGAAATGTTGACTTCACTAATCTTGAACTTGCTTGTGGAACAAAGTCTCCTACTTTGATTATTCTCCACAAGTAGTAATCCTTGGATTTGAGATAAGTCTTAAATCTCAATTTTCACACATCAATATCTATCTTAGCAAAGATTGGTGCTTCTTTCACCAAATCTTCCAAGTATCCCATAGTTTAAGTTGATCCAAGAATCGTTTACTCAAGTTTTTTGTATAAAACGAAATTTGGCACTTTCAAAAACATTTATAGAGCAATGATTTGAGCAACCGCTCTGATACCAATTGTAAGTAACTAGAGGGGGGTGAATAGTTACTTAATACGTTTTTAACAATTTTTCGATTGATCACCAAATTCGATTAACTATGATCAACCAATTCAACTCAAACTTAATGTGTGTAGTGTATATGTTCAAAATGATGAATAAAATAAGGTAAAGAATATAGACACAAGGATATATAGTGGTTCAAGTGAATGTTAACTAATCCACCTTAATCCACTCCCCGATTACAATAATTGGGATTTCTTGCTTCACTAAGCACTTTTATCCAAACCCGGTGGAGATCCGATTTACAAATCTTCAACTTCTTTGGTAGACAACAAACCTAATCTTTCTATCCCTTTAAAAGATCAACTCCAACTTAGATCAACTTTTCTTCACCTTGGACACGTATTAATCTCCAAATAAGATTAATCAACTTCCTAAGTCCCTTTAAGGAAGTAGATCACTAAGCTAGTCTATGCTTCTACAAACTGAAGTTATAAGACTTATACACTTTGCAATGATGATCCTAAGACAATAATAGGACATACATTACACTAAGTAAACTCACAAGATTAATGATTTTGATTAGTAAGTTTACAACAACAAAATTCTACATCTATAAGATCATATAATTTCTCTTGCTTGATCACATTTGAGTAGTAATTAGAGCCCTTGTTGTGATGCCCCGTACAAAACCATCGTGTACGAATCATCAACAACAGGATCATTACAAGGTTAAGTACTATATGCTGTAATAAGAGAAGTTGCATTCACGATAAAAAAGTGACGTCATAACCGACATCAAATGTTTTACACCAACAGTATACTTCTACGAATAGCAAGCATGAATAAATGTATGTGACCCTTAGGTCATTACAAAACATAGTTTCAAATGTATTAAAGTTTGAATGCAAGATAAACAGTTCATGCGGTGATAACACTAGAGCAGCGGGTGTCTACGGCAAGACTAGCACGACAGCGGAAGCAAATAACCTTAAGCACCTGAGAAAAATATGCTTAAAACGTCAACACAAAGGTTGGTGAGCTATATTTTAAGTATAACAGTAAGTAAGGTAGGCCACAAGATTTCAGTGCAACAAAGAGAGTTTCAAAATAGTATGATAAAGTATATGTTAACCGTGGGCACTTGGTAACTAACTTAACGTTTATACCCCCTGAAAGTACACTTGGCAAGTGCGTATGTCTAAGAAGTATTAAACACTCATTAAATGCTAGCGCGACTAGCCCGAGTGGGGATGTCAAACCCTATGGATCCATATCTAAGATTCGCGTTCACCGGTTCAAAAACCAATAATTAAACGTTACCGAGCTAAAGGGAATGTTTATGCCGTTGTATAACCCACACATATATAAGTTTAAGTACTCGTGCCTAGTATGTAAAACATAAAATCTTCATGTATTCTCAGTTCCCAAAATAAGTTTAAAGTAAAAAGGGAATGCTATAACTCACAATGATAAAGTAGCGGTAAAGTATGACTCGGAAAGTAAGGAAGTAATGAAGGTTGTCCAAACGGGTCCTCAACCTAAATCAAATAGTACTAAGTTAGTAAATTGTCTGAATAGGTTTAAAAGTATGTAAATTAGGTCTTAAGGGTCATCATCATTCATCATCAAACAAAAGGCGTAAAGTAAGTTTCGTTTATGAAAGTAGTTTAAAACAAGGGCTGACTTCGATCAGTCACCACGGCCTCTACCCTTACTGAATTAAGGTGAGACCAATGGCCATGGCTCCGTATATGAGTCCTTTAAGTGTGGTAAAATGAAAGGACCCATTCATATACATTATAAACGATTCACAATAGTTGATTACATTGCGAGGTATTTGACCTCTATATGATACGTTTTACAAACATTGCATTCGTTTTTAAAAGACAAACTTTCTTTACATCAAAAATTGACGGCATGCATACCATTTCATATTACATCCAACTATAATTGACTTAATATTAATCTTGATGAACTCAACGACTTGAATGCAACGTCTTTCAAAGTATGTCATGAATGACTCCAAGTAATATCCTTAAAATGAGCTAATGCACAGCGGAAGATTTCTTTAATACCTGAGAATAAACATGCTTTAAAGTGTCAACCAAAAGGTTGGTGAGTTCATTAGTTTATCATAATCAATCATTTCCGTAATAGTAATAGACCACAAGATTTCATTTTCTATAAATATCCGTACACTCGCAAGTGTATAAAAGTATTCTATAAGTTGTAGGCACCGGTAACAAGCCTTAACGTTCATATTTTACCCTCTGAAGTACACCAGATCAGGTGTGTTTAATATAACTTCGAAGTACTAAAGCATCCCATAGTCAGGATGGGGTTTGTCAGGCCCAATAGATCTATCTTTAGGATTCGCGCCTACCGTACATAGACAAGTAGTTTAATGTTACCAAGCTAAGGGTATATTTCTGGTTTAAACCCACGTAGAATTTGTTTTAGTACTTGTGCCTATTTCGTAAAACATTTATAAAACAGCGCATGTATTCTCAACCCAAAAATATATATTGCAAAAGCAATTAAAAAGGGAGCAAATGAAACTCACGCATATAATTATTGTAAAACAGTTAATAAAACATTGCATGTATTCTCAGCCCAAAAACGTAAAGAGTAAAAGGGAGCAAATGAAACTCACGCATATAAATATTTTAAAACAGTTAATAAAGCATTTGCATGTATTCTCAGCCCAAAAACGTAAAGAGTAAAAGGGAGCAAATGAAACTCACGCATATAAATATTTTAAAACAGTTAATAAAGCATTTGCATGTATTCTCAGCCCAAAAACGTAAAGAGTAAAAGGGAGCAAATGAAACTCAAAATACTGTATTTCGTAGCAATTATGTATATGACGGCACTGAACAAGTGCAGGGTTTGTCTCGAATTCACGAACGTATCAATATTGTGATTCAATATTGCAGGAAAGTACGTAGACGCAACGAAAATGATAAACGTTAGGTTGACCCCACGAGCAATACCCTCGATCAATACCCATAACCTCCATAGCTATAACCCATAATTTCCTTAGCTCTATCCCGTTTGAAAACTTATTTTGAAATCGTCTGAATATAACTCCGTCGTAGTATTTTATGTATACTAATAATATCTTGAAATAATACTAAGTAAATATATATATGAAATTCGATTGAGAGAGTTTAGAGAAATATATTTTCAAGTTTCTATGAAATAATGAAACCTATTGAATTCTATTTATAATAGATTTTTGAATTATTAAAGTATGAGTTATTAAAGTGAATTATTAAAGTATGAATTATTAAAGTGAATTATTAAAGTATGAATTATTAAAGTGAATTATTAAAGTATGAATTATTAAAGTGAATTATTAAAGTTAAAGTAAAGTAAAAGTAAAGTAAAGGTAAAGTTAAAGTATAGTAATAGTATAAAACTATGTACGTATAATACGCGTATAAATATATATAATATTAATTTAAATTGTTATATATATTTAATAAAATAAAATATAAATATCGTTATCTTTATCATACTCGTTAAGTAATGAGTTGTCAAAAGTGGTTCTAGATATTTATAAAAGATATATACGTTTTAATAATAAAGTTCTTTTTAAACTGAAAACGTTTTTTTTTTTTTTGTACTTTTGAAACTAAATCAAATAAATATGATAATTTTGTTTTCCAAAACTAAATATATTTAAGAATCATTTTGTTAAAAGGTTAAAATAATGGAAATCGTTATATCATAAAACATTTTAGAAAAGTAGAATTATATATATTCATAATAGGTTTCAAGTTTTTAAATTATAGTCTGTCGGTGAAGCATGGGATAAAGTCCAAAGGTTAAATAAACGTATGAAATTATCTTAATGAAAAATGTCGAGTTACTTAACTTGTTGATATCCAACATCTAAGTTATTTACACTCCACGTTCTTATTTTTATATTAAATAAAATGAAAGTTAACATAGTTATCTTATCAAGGTCATGAGAAAAATATTATAAAACATGTCTTGGAAATTAAACAGGAATTTCCACTAACCCTTGTCTAGTTCCCGTTAATTGACACATTTGTTCTTACTTATAAATCACTTTACCATTTTCCGAATGTTGTCAAAAAGAATAGATTTCTTAAATCACAGTGGACCTCATAACATAGGCCCGTAATCATATCATAATGTATCTGATAATTCAATCATTTGATATTATCTCTTAATTCTGTCGATAAATATATCGAAACAAATACGTTCATGTAAAGTATCATATATCTAATACTTTGTTAATGTTTTTTTGTTAATATTATATATTATATATATACAAATCTATATACACATAATTGTTCGTGAATCGTTGAACACGGTCAAAGGGTAATTGATTACATGAATGTAGTTCCAAACTTTTTGAGATTCAACATTACAAATTCTGCTTATCGTGTCGGAAACATATAAAGATCAAGTTTAAATTTGGTCGAAAATTTCCGGGTCGTCACAGTACCTACCCGTTAAAGAAATTTCGTCCCGAAATTTGAGTAAGGTCGTCATGGCTAACAATAAAAAAAATATTTTCATGACGAATATGAGTTGATGAATAGAGTTTTATCATTATTGATTAAATTAGATAAAACAATTCGATTACTCGAGGAGTATGAGTAAAGCTATCACAAAAGAGTGAAATGAGAAAATAATGTATCGTCATATCCTTTGATGTAGATATGGTTGATTTCTGGAGTTCAAGGAATTTGGAGAAAATCTTCTGATATCATTTTGATTCTTCGGTAATTAAGGGAATTAGGATCCGCTTTAAATGCGATCATCTGTTTTGATTGCTCTGTCGGATTTTCAACTATATATCCACCCCCGTCGTTTCCTTACAACTCACACCTCTATTCTTTCTCCCTCAACTCATACTTTAAAGCATCCATTAGTATGCTCCATCCAGTACTGATTCTTGATATACTCCTAACTTTCATATCTGTCATTCTTCTTTTTCATTTATCACCGGAGGATTTTATTTGTTTTTACTATTACCTTGGGGTTATAGTAATTTTAATTCTCCCGTGCCTTTACGTGGCAATACGTATTGATATGCATGGTTTGTAATTTATATGTTGTTGTCGAGCTTTATATTTTCTTTTATATTCAATAGTTCCATACTTTTGTCTCCTCTTCCCGACTTCAAGTCAAGCGAATAATGGTCCGAAATTCGTAGGTATGGATTTTGAAATGAATATAGTTAATGTTCTAAGAAAAAAATCGTAATGGCACGATCTTGATTTGGCAAATTACCAGAATATCCGAAAAGATAGAACTATCAAGGAGATATGTTCTTAATATGTTTGGAGATTGGGTAGAATGTAAGAGTCATGTAAATGGCACATGATGACGGTATGTTCTGTGAATCATCACGTTCCATTAGAAACTCATCATGAATTACTGTAATATAATCACGTTGGCCGGACGTCATTATATTATACTAACTCATGCTTCAATTTCCAACACTTCTCCAGAAACCATTCATAATTTATACTTAAATTTTACAGAAATTTTCAATATAATGGAATACAGAAAACACGAAGAGGTAGATAATTTCGGACAAGAATATTTATGAAAATATCCTCAGAAATATCGAAGATATTTTGGAATTTCTAAGTTCGATAAATGATGAAGAAAAATTTTCCGCAAGATTTTAACATGACTTCGGAGCAAGATATTCTCTAAAGATTTCATCGAATCCGGATTTATCTGGGTTATATGAATTTAGGGTATGTTACTTGTATTTCTCCTTGGTTTCCTTTATGGTTAGCTCAATCCGTTTTTCAGTTCCAACTTTTCTGAGCTTTTCCAACATACCATTCTTATTGTCAAGCTTTTGGCCATTAAGACTATCTATAGCTTTCGCTGCTTTGTCAGTATTTTCAAAGTTAACGAATTTGGATCATTGGTTATCAAATCGAGGTGTTTTCGAGAATCATGAAAGGTTTGAACGCAAATTGTAATCGTCAAGATACGAATGAGGTTTAAGATGAAAATCAAGTGGCAAACTTGAAGAATTATTTAGTTTCATATATTATAATCAATATTTTAATTCATTTTTATTGTCCAAAGTTAGTAGTCCAATAGTCCAATAGTTCATATATAGTTTAATATATAACATTCGAATTAATTAATACGTATCGTGACCCGTGTACCGGTCTCAGTATTGATCACAACTCAAACTATATATATATTTTGGAATCAACCTCAACCATGTATAGCTAACTCCGTCATTTGCATATAGAGTGTCTATGGTTATTCCAAGATAAATATATAGATGGGTCAATATGATATGTCGAAACCTTGTATACGTGTCCCGTTATTTAAAGTGCGTAAAATAAATACAGAAATTAAATGACGATAAATAAAATTGCGAGAATGTAAATTGCGAGAATATAAATTGCGAGAATGTAAATTGCGATAATTAAATTGCGATAAATAAAATGTAATCAGTTAGCTAGGAACAGTTAGCTGGAACAGTTAGCGTGGATTCTTAACAAAATTTCAATTAGTTAATTCGTTTGTTTCTAACAAATTTTATTTTGTCCAATATTTTCTTCATTATGCCACTTGTTAGATTTTGATAAGTCAAAATCCAATTATGAAATTGAATGAAAATGGTTACTCTGTGGTGAACGGATTCGTATAGCTGTGGATGTGAGTAGAATAGTAATGACTGTTGAATCAGATTCAAAGAATGTACAATGCAACTTATTAATATGAAATCTAAATATTCCTCGAGTATTACCTACCCGTTAAAATATTTTCACCATTAACAGTTTGTACGAAAGAATTTTTAATTACAATCTTTATGAAAAAAAATATATATACATATATATTTTCTTCAGATGTAATTATGGATTTTATGAGTTAATATGATATTAAACTCATTTGATTTACCGTTAGAACAAGAATATTTAATCTCTAAAACATTAGAAATTACATAATCGCCATGTCGAACGAAGATAAATGATGTAGAACGTCATGTAGAATGATGATTATACTCGAGGTACAGAATGAGATGTTGAGGCATGGGATGTTGAAACTTAGGTTGTTGGTGTTACTGGTATTGATGTTGGTGGTACGGTTGGTGCCGGTACTGCTGCTGGTGCTTGTAGGTTCTGCACCATGTTTTCCAAAGCTACAACTTGAGCGCAAAATTCGTTGACTTCTTCTATTACTTTGGGATGATTATCGATCGGAACGAGCGGATGAATAAGATTTAGAATTTTAGATAGAAGATAATCGTGACAAGCTACACTGGAGATGAGGCTAAAAATGGTGTTTCGGATAGGTTCACCGGTAAATGCTTCAGGTTCTTCGCCGAGGGTGCAGGTTGGTGGGCAGAAAGGATCGCCTTTTTCTCGTCTCCATTGGTTAAGTCGACTACGAACCCACCAGATAAATTAAGGATGGCTGATTGGTTGATTCATTCTGGTGACGCTGCTTCTGGGGCTGGAGTGGGACTCCCTATCGGAATCCGAGGGACTTGAACTAGTTGTGAGTTTCATTGCGTACAATTGAATAAAGGATTTTTCGATATGAAGTGATTTTCGGATATCGAATGATATTCTAATTATATAGAATACCTATACATAGTACAGAAGATCCCGTAGATTACGAAGGGATTTAAGGAAACGTGTCAGATAAAGTGTACAGTAACAGATACACTAGGATATGAATTTATCTATACACTATCTATGCAATTAAGGCAGTAAGACGTGTCTAGACTTAGGAATGCTAAGCAGGAAATTTTCCACTTGGAATGATAAACAATACGTATAATATGCAGCTAAGGTCGAAGTCCAGACTCGCTAATGCATCCTAACAACTATCAGGTAGACACACTAATGCAAGACCTGGTTCACTAGGACCAACGTTCTGATACCAACTGAAAGGACCCGTTCATATACATTATAAACGATTCACAATAGTTGATTACATTGCGAGGTATTTGACCTCTATATGATACGTTTTACAAACATTGCATTCGTTTTTAAAAGACAAACTTTCTTTACATCAAAAATTGACGGCATGCATACCATTTCATATTACATCCAACTATAATTGACTTAATATTAATCTTGATGAACTCAACGACTCGAATGCAACATCTTTCAAAGTATGTCATGAATGACTCCAAGTAATATCCTTAAAATGAGCTAATGCACAGCGGAAGATTTCTTTAATACCTGAGAATAAACATGCTTTAAAGTGTCAACCAAAAGGTTGGTGAGTTCATTAGGTTATCATAATCAATCATTTCCGTAATAGTAATAGACCACAAGATTTCATTTTCTATAAATATCCGTACACTCACAAGTGTATAAAAGTATTCTATAAGTTGTAGGCACCGGTAACAAGCCTTAACGTTCATATTTTACCCTATGAAGTACACCAGATCAGGTGTGTTTAATATAACTTCGAAGTACTAAAGCATCCCATAGTCAGGATGGGGTTTGTCAGGCCCAATAGATCTATCTTTAGGATTCGCGCCTACCGTACATAGACAAGTAGTTTAATGTTACCAATCTAAGGGTATATTTCTGGTTTAAACCCACGTAGAATTTGTTTTAGTACTTGTGCCTATTTCGTAAAACATTTATAAAACAGCGCATGTATTCTCAACCCAAAAATATATATTGCAAAAGCAATTAAAAAGGGAGCAAATGAAACTCACGCATATAATTATTGTAAAACAGTTAATAAAACATTGCATGTATTCTCAGCCCAAAAACGTAAAGAGTAAAAGGGAGCAAATGAAACTCACACATATAAATATTTTAAAACAGTTAATAAAGCATTTGCATGTATTCTCAGCCCAAAAATGTAAAGAGTAAAAGGGAGCAAATGAAACTCACGCATATAAATATTTTAAAACAGTTAATAAAGCATTTGCATGTATTCTCAGCCCAAAAACGTAAAGAGTAAAAGGGAGCAAATGAAACTCACAATACTGTATTTCGTAGCAATTATTTATATGACGGTACTGAACAAGTGCAGGGTTTGTCTCGAATTCACGAACGTATCAATATTGTGATTCAATATTGCAGGAAAGTACGTAGACGCAACGAAAATGATAAACGTTAGGTTGACCCCACGAGCAATACCCTCGATCAATACCCATAACCTCCATAGCTATAACCCATAATTTCCTTAGCTCTATCCCGTTTGAAAACTTATTTTGAAATCGTCTGAATATAACTCCGTCGTAGTATTTTATGTATACTAATAATATCTTGAAATAATACTAAGTAAATATATATATGAAATTCGATTGAGAGAGTTTAGAGAAATATATTTTCAAGTTTCTATGAAATAATGAAACCTATTGAATTCTATTTATAATAGATTTTTGAATTATTAAAGTATGAGTTATTAAAGTATGAATTATTAAAGTGGATTATTAAAGTATGAATTATTAAAGTGAATTATTAAAGTATGAATTATTAAAGTGAATTATTAAAGTTAAAGTAAAGTAAAAGTAAAGTAAAGGTAAAGTTAAAGTATAGTAATAGTATAAAACTATGTACGTATAATACGCGTATAAATATATATAATATTAATTTAAATTGTTATATATATTTAATAAAATAAAATATAAATATCGTTATCTTTATCATACTCGTTAAGTAATGAGTTGTCAAAAGTGGTTCTAGATATTTATAAAAGATATATACGTTTTAATAATAAAGTTCTTTTTAAACTGAAAACGTTTTTTTTTTGTACTTTTGAAACTAAATCAAATAAATATGATAATTTTGTTTTCCAAAACTAAATATATTTAAGAATCATTTTGTTAAAAGGTTAAAATAATTGAAATCGTTATATCATAAAACATTTTAGAAAAGTAGAATTATATATATTCATAATAGGTTTCAAGTTTTTAAATTATAGTCTGTCGGTGAAGCATGTGATAAAGTCCAAAGGTTAAATAAACGTATGAAATTATCTTAATGAAAAATGTCGAGTTACTTAACTTGTTGATATCCAACATCTAAGTTATTTACACTCCACGTTCTTATTTTTATATTAAATAAAATAAAAGTTAACATAGTTATCTTATCAAGGTCATGAGAAAAATATTATAAAACATGCCTTGGAAATTAAACAGGAATTTCCACTAACCCTTGTCTAGTTCCCGTTAATTGACACATTTGTTCTTACTTATAAATCACTTTACCATTTTCCGAATATTGTCAAAAAGAATAGATTTCTTAAATCACAGTGGACCTCATAACATAGGCCCGTAATCATATCATAATGTATCTGATAATTCAATCATTTGATATTATCTCTTAATTCTGTCGATAAATATATCGAAACAAATACGTTCATGTAAAGTATCATATATCTAATACTTTGTTAATGTTTTCATTTAATATTATATATTATATATATACATATCTATATACACATAATTGTTCGTGAATCGTTGAACACGGTCAAAGGGTAATTGATTACATGAATGTAGTTCCAAACTTTTTGAGATTCAACATTACAAATTCTGCTTATCGTGTCGGAAACATATAAAGATCAAGTTTAAATTTGGTCGAAAATTTCCGGGTCGTCACATAAAATTTACAGAATGAAACTCGTCTTCGTTTGACCGATGGTCTAAGTGCGAGTAGGTCAGAAATTTCTGCACAACGTTAAAAGGAGATAGTGACGATCGGAGGGCCATAAATCCTAAACCGTAACTCGGATTAAGACGAGTCCTATATGAAAAATTATCTACTCGAAAAGATCTATCTGAAAATCAAGGTTACAGTAGCCCAGGTGTACTGGTCTGTTACAGAAACTAGAAAACAGTAGGTAGAAGACAGAAAGCAGAAAAATAATGGGTTCCGGTGAGTTTGGTGCTTGATGTTCATCATGGTTCTCATGCTTGATGCCTATAGCTTCAAGTGTACAACTCATTGATGTGTTTACATCACCTTTACCATGGTTTGACCATAATAACCCAAGTGTAAGTCTAAGACATGAAGCACAACTCCATTAAGTGTTGCAAGTGTTTTGATGAACAAAAGTTACATCAAAGTCTTAGATTTAACACATATGAAATATAAAAGTAGTATTGAACTATAAATTTGAAAGTAAACTAACTAATCAAGATCTTAAGATGTAGAACATAGTTCTTAGTTAGATCTTGAAGATCCAAGACTCAAAAGTCTAGATCTAAAGTTATTAAGTTAAATCTTAAGGATTAATACTTGTATCTTTACTTTAGTGAAACCATAAGTTACAAAACTTAGATTATCAACTAGTAAAGTGTATGTAAGCTTGAAAGCTCTTGTTAATGACAAAATAAGAAGACCATACGCTATATAACTTAGATCCATTACAAGTACTTGAAGTTAAAATTAAAGAAAGATTACTTTCATGTTCTTGAACTTTTTAAAGTTAATTTTAGTTCAAGATTAATGAGATCAAAGTTAAATAGTAACATTTGACCAATAACAACCAACAAATATGAAATTAAAGTGCATAAAATGAAGACATAAACTAAGTAAACAAGTAAATGATTCATGGTGGTTCATACTTTAAAGATTCAAACCAAAGTTTGATCTTTAAGAAAGTAAACTTTAAAGTTTACTAACATGAATTACAAGTATGAGTTTAACAACCATGAACCTTAAATCTTTTGAAACAATAAATGTAGAACATAAACTAGTAAGTTTAGTTCTTGTGTGTTCTTGTAATTACAAGATAAAAGAAGAATGAAACTAATGAGTTTGATTCTTGTATATGTAAGTAAGTAACAACAACTAGTAACTACAAGTAATCAAACATTAAACAAGAACAAGTATTGATGATGATGAGATGTATTAGGTTCGGTTTTACAAAGAAAAAGAGAGGAAGAAAAAGCTTCAAGTTTACTTACAAGAACTAGAGAAAAGAGAGAAAGTGTTTGAGAGAAAGTAAGTGTGTTTGAATGAGAGAAAATGCAAGTGAACAAGTAATGTAAAAAAAAAGATTTTGAATCCCCTCTAACCCCTTGGGATGCCACGGTTCTGCAGCAAAAAAAAAGGGAAGAGAGTTGTCTACAAGGTTATTGCATGTAAAAGTCCTTAAAGTTGGTTAATAGATGGTTGTATGCATGGGGATAACAAGTAACTAGCTAGTAACATGATTCTTAATGAAATAAACTAACTAGTTTCCATCTAATTGATACTTACAAGTGTTAGTGGGCTAACTAAGTCCATTAATATGGGTAGGTGGGCTTCTAAGCCCATGTACATTTAAAAGGCCCAAGTTTGTAAGTAATTTAACAAGTAATCCAATAAAAGTCCAAGTAACTAACTAATCACCATAGTTAATTAAAATGATTAATAAAATCAATCATGAATGTAAATAATACTCTAAAAATATTATTCGTGAAAGTTTCGTGGGTCACAAAGACGTTTCGGGCAATTAAAGTCAAGTTCGGGCAATCATGGCAACATGTAAATGTAATAACATACATTCGTTTTATCACACGTATTAATAATAACAATTATTAATAAATAAACCTTGGAAAATCCAGGGTCGTTACATTACCCACCTGTTAAAGAAAATTTTGTTCCGAAATTTAAGCTGAGGTAGATGGAGGAGTCGAGAAAAGGTGAGGATACTTCCGCATCATTTGATCCTCTCGCTCCCAATTAAACTCAGGTCCTCGTTTGGCATTCCATCGTACTCGGACGATCGGAATCTTGTTGCATTTCAAAGTTTTGATCTCACGATCCATAATTTCAACAGGTTCTTCAATAGAGAGAAGTTTGTCGTCAATCGTAAGTTCTTCCAGTGGTATGATAAGTTCGGGTGCAGCAAGACACTTCTTCAGGTTTTACACGTGGAAGGTAGGATGAACTGAGCTCAATTGTGCTGGTAGGTGAAAGGACCCATTCATATACATTATAAATGATTCACAATAGTTGATTACATTGCTAGGTATTTGACCTCTATATGATACATTTTACAAACATTACATTCGTTTTTAAAAGACAATCTTTCTTTACATCGAAAATTGACAGGCATGCATACCATTTCATAATATCCACTATCCAACTATAAATTGATTTAATAATAATCTTTGATGAACTCAATGACTCGAATGCAACGTTCTTCGAAATATGCTATGAAAGACTCCAAGTAATATCTTTAAAATGAGCAAATGCACAGCGGAAGATTTCTTTAACACCTGAGAATAAACATGCTTTAAAGTTTCAACCAAAAGGTTGGTGAGTTCATTAGTTTATCATAATCATTTATTTCCATCATTATAATAGACCACAAGAATTTCATTTCCAGTTCTCATAAATATACGTCCTGTGATGACCCAGGAATTTCCGACCAAATTTAAACTTAATCTTTATATGATTTCAACACGATAAGCAAAGTCTGTTATGTCGAGTCTTAAAATTTTGAAACGATATTCATATATTCAATTGACCTTCGACTGCTCTCGACGATTCACGAACAGATAATTGTAAATAGATTTGTGTGTATTTAAATATATATGTATATATAAATATAATAATTTGGAAACTTACTTTAAATATTATATGTTGTTGTATTAAAATTATTTATGTAAAATAAAATAAATAAAAAATAAATATGATATTACAATAATTATCATTTACAAAATAGTTATATATAACTAATGTATATTAAAAAAAAATATTAAATGATTGTATTACTCGTTTGATGTTTCGATGGATATTAAGCAAGTTAAATTCAAACTTATGTAATTTTAAAATAAACGGTGATCCGGAAATGAGTTCTATAAATTTTAGGCTTACTAAAAATGTATTTAGGATCTAGTTATTTAATTTTAACACTTTTTATATTTTACCCATAAATGAGAGGGACAGTTGATGTAATTTTTATTTAATAGTTAATGATCTAATTTTATATCATAATGATCAAAATAAATAAATATAGTTAATTTAAAAATATGGAATTTTTCTGAAGACTTTTTATTCGACACTGAGTGAACAGCGGGGCACGATATTATAGTCCGCGAAAACTGTCGGTATAATCAAACAATTATATCGGCTGCTAACTGTACAATTCTTGAAAATCTTGGTTGTTACTGTGTTAATTATTATTATTATAGTAATCACATCCGTAAATAAGTCATGCAAATTGATTTAAATGGGGTAGTGTGTTTGACAAGTTGATTGATATTATATATTACTATATCTATATATTATGCACATACATATAACAACATATTTACACATTTACAGAGAATTGTATAATCAACCTTCATCTCCTTCTCCATCCCATCCATCGCCACCTTAAATCTCACCACCTCCGGAGAACCACCACTAACCACCACTCTCCACCATTTGAAACCCCAACACCACCACCACCTTAAACCATCGAACAACCCACGACAAATTTTGTTGTTTGCATGATATCGTTTATGTTTCTACTTCAGTGGTACGATCAACCATAACAACCATAACTACCGAACAATCACCATATCTCTCTCTCTCTCTCTCTCTCTCTCTCTCTCTCTCTCTCTCTTCGTTGAAAACCCTAACCCACTTCTAGTTTTCTATTTTCATTCGACACCCAAAAACAAGTATATAACCACCATCTTGAACCCACCATGATTACGCCACAAACACCAATACTAAACACTACAAGACTGCTATTACTTGTTTCCTGTTTCTCTTCATGATCGAAACAATACACAACCATCATCAACCTATAACCATCGACTAGTGCAATTACTGTGCTGCTATACTTAATTTTCTTTTTTCTGTCCAACCAAACCATAACCAAGAACATAAGTATCCAAACAGTTTCTGTTAGATTTTGTTCCTTTTGTGATTACCAGCGAGCACCTTTCAAACTATTCTCACTCTCATTCACTTCATTAATTTCTGTTTAACAGTTGAAGTTGATGGTGGTAATCTCAATAGCATTAGCGATTGCAGCAGTAGTATTAATATTAGTAATTCGTATAAGATGAAACCGCCACCTGTGTCTTGTAATACAACCACGACTGATGCATGTTTTCTTTTTGTGTTCCGTCGAGCAAAAACTGAAGGGTTAAACACCCCTTTGATTTGCTTACCCGTTATTGTTGCTATTATTACATTTTTCCTGCGAACCATTGCAATCGTTTATGTTTTGACGATGATGGTGATTGAACGATAATGATGGAGACTATGATGGGATGCACGTTAATGATAATATATGTTAACGATGAAGATATGTTGTGATGTTAATGATGATAGTAATATGGTTATGAGCATGATGAACGAGTGATAATGATACGGTGATTATAATTATAAGATAACGATGCTATAATGAAGATGTTGATGATTGATGATAGTTGGGTTTTAAGATGAAAAATAAACTGAAATCGTGTTAAGTAAATTTAAAATCATAATCAAATCGGGAAGTACTAGACAGATCGATGGTTGGGTGTTTGTGTGCTAACCGAGAGGTCACAAGTTCGAAACCAGGTCACGACCTATTTTTTTTCTAAATTGGCAATAAAAGCTGTTGGATCTTAATTTGCTTTGTTGGGCCAAGTTCTGGGTTGGGTTGATTAGCAGGCTAGAAACAGAAATCGGGTTAAAGAATATGGTTGTGGGGTTATAAACAGAAAAATGAGCTGGAGCGATTGGTTTGGCGTGTGTTATGTGAACGAGAGCTCACGGGTTCGAACTCGGGCTGAGGCATTTTGTTTTTTTAAGGCTTACTTATTTGAGGTAGTTATTTATTTATTTATTATTTTTATTATTATCTCATTATTATTATTATTATTATTAATATTAACATCATTATTACGATAATGAATAAACTTTTTTATGAAAATATATATTATAGATAATAAAATAAATATGTATGAAAACATAAAATTCTAATACATTACAGTATATAATCATGTATATAAACTTTAATACATTATATATATTTTAACTAGAACACTTTAATATGCATTTAAAATATAAATATTAAGTACTTATTTAAAATATATAATTAGACATAACTAAATTATTTATTAATAAATATTAATATATAAACTTGTTAATTGTTATTACGTGTGTTAATATATATACTTGATATAGGTTCGTGAATCCGAGGCCAACCATATACTTGTTCAATGTCGTCATATGTATTTTTTACTACAAAATACATTAGGTGAGTTTCATTTACCTTTTTTACCCTTTATATTTTTGGGCTGAGAATACATGCGCAATTTTTATAAATGTTTTTACGAAATAGACACAAGTACTCAAAACTACATTATATGGTTGAATGATCGAAATCTAATATGCCCCTTTTTATTAAGTCTGGTAATCTAAGAATTAGGGAACAGACACCCTAATTGACGCGAACTCTAAAGATAGATCTATCGGGCCCAACAAACCCCATCCAAAGTACCAGATGCTTTAGTACTTCGAAATTTATATCATGTCCGAAGGAGGATCCCGGAATGATGGGGATATTCTTATATGCATATTGTGAATGTCGGTTACCAGGTGTTCAATCCATACGAATGATATTTTGTCTCTATGCATAGGACGTATGTTTATGAGAAATGGAAATATGAAATCTTGTGGTCTATTAAATTTATAAACTGATTATTTATTTAAACTAATGAACTCACCAACCTTTTGGTTGACACTTTAAAGCATGTTTATTCTCAGGTATAAAAGAAATCTTCCGCTGTGCTTTTGCTCACTTTAAAGATATTACTTGGAGTCATTCATGACATATTTCAAAAGACGTTGCATTCGAGTAGTCGAGTTCATCAAGATTATTATTTAGATAATTATAATTAGATATATTATGAAATGGTATGCACATCGTCAATTTTCGATGTAAGGAAGTTTGTCTTTTCAAAACGAATGCAATGTTTGTAAAATGTATCATATAGAGGTCAAGTACCTCGCGATGTAACCAACTATTGTGAATCGTTTGTAATCGATGTGGACTTTGTCCGGATGGATTAGGACGGGTCTTCACAGTTGGTATCAGAGCGGTGGTCTTAGCGAACCAGATCTACATTATTGTGTCTAACTGATAAATCGTTAGGATGCAATAGTGAGTCTGGACTTCGACCGTGTCTGCATGTTAAAAGTTTTGCTTATCATTTTTGTCGGAAATCGTCTGCTTATCATCCTTAGGAAATTACTTGCTTATCATTCTTAGTCTAGACACATCTTACTACAATGATTGCATGAATAATGTATAGACAAAAAAAAATCATATCTTAACGTATCTGCTACTTCATATCTTAGCGTACCTGTTATTGTTATCTTTGCCTGGCAGCTTCCGTAGATTCCTCCGTAACTTATGGGATTTTAGTATTATATATGCATATGTAAATTATGTATTGGAGGGTACTAATCTACATCCTATAATCTAATTCTTATCGAAAATCCTTCATCTGATCGTACGGGATGAATTCTTCAACCAGTTCGAGTCCCTCGAATTCTGATAACTATTCTGATAGTTATTCCGACAGCTATTCCGACGTAGACGTTCACCTAAGCTCCGAAAGCAGCGTCACCAGAATGAATCAACCAACCAACCATCCCCAATTCATATGATGAGTTCGTAGTCTACTTAATCATTGGGGACAAGAAGAATCGATCCCTTTCACCCACCATATTGTTCGCTGGGCGAAGAACTTGAAACATTCACTGGCAAACCAATCCAAAACACCATCTTCACCCTCATTTCCAGAGTAGCTCGACATGAATATATTCTATCCATAATTTGAAACCTTACTCATCTGCTCGTTCCGACCGACAATTATTCCAGAGTAATACAAGAAGTCAACGAACTTCGAGATCGAGTAATCAATTTGGAGAATATGGTGCAAAACGTACCAGCTTCAATAACATCACTGGCATCAACAGTATCACCAACAACACAAGTTTCGACATCACATGCCCCAATATCTCATTCTGTACCTCGAGCATAATCATCATTCTACGAATCATTCTACATTATTTATCTTCGTTCGACATGGTGATTATATAATATTTAATATTTTAAGAGATTATATATTCATATTCTAACGGTAAATCAAATGAGTCTAATATCATATTGACCCATTAAATTCATGATTACATCTGAAAAAAATATATATGTAAGTATATTTTCATAAAGATTGTAATTAAAATTCTTTTGTACAAACTAATAATGATGAAAATATTTCAACGGGTAGGTAATACCCGAGGAATATTTAAATTTCACATTAATAAGTTACACTGTACATTCTTCAAATCTGATTCAACAGTCATTTACTATTCTACTTACATCCACCGATATACGTATCCGTTCACCACAGAATAACCATTTTCATTCAATTTCATACTTGAATTTTGATCTGTCAGAATCCAACAAGTGGCATAATGAAGAAAACATTGGACAAAATAAAATTTATTAGAAACAAACAAATTAACTATGAGAATATTGTTAAGAATCCACGCTAACAAAATCCTAGCTAACTGTTCCTAGCTAACTGACTACATTTTATTTATCGCAATTTTAATTCTCGCAATTTCATTTATCGTTATTTAATTTCTGCTATTTATTTTTCTCACTTTAAATATCGGGTCACGTATACAAGGTTTTGACATATCATATCGACGCATCTATATATATTATTTGGAATCACCATAGACACTCTATATGCAGTAATGATAGAGTTCTCTATACAGGGTTTAGGTTGATTCTATAATAATATATATACTTTGAGTTGTGATCGAGTCTGAGACATGTACACGGGTCACGATACGTATTAATTAATTCGAATATTATAAACTATATATGAATTATTGAGTTAGTAACTGTGGACTGCAAACTACCAAGATTGGACAATTAAAAATGAATTAAAATATTGATTATAACATATGAAACTAAACAATTCTTCAAGTTTGCTACTTGATTTCATCTTAAACCCCATTTGTATCTTGACGATTACAATCTACGTTCAAACCTTTCATGATTCTTTAAAACATTTCAATCGAGAGGATGAACCAATCGCACATCATTTACGGAAGAAAAGATTGATGCATATAGTTATGCACCTGAAAATACTCAGAACCTGAGTAAACGTTTAACACGTAGCTGTGCTAATTCCTTTAGCGTTATTATTACCGAAAATAACTTTGCATCTGCTGTTCGAGATAGCCAGTTTTGTCACAGCTCCAGCAAGACAACTTCGACTTTTAGTACAAAACAACTTTATTATAACGTTGATATATACGCGTGCTCTTTTATGGTTACCAGGGAACCTTTCATATTCTACCATATTACCATCAGCGTTTAATCATCTAAAAACACAATTTTCCTGAAACTACCTCGGATTAATAACCGATTATTCAGATATCATAGCATTAAATGCAGAGGGAACAGAAAAATGGTAGGTGGTCTAAATGACCAAAAGTTTGATGATAAAGAAAGGAGTGTTAGAAACGCTCGATAGAAAAGTGGAAATTGAGAAACAGATTGAGCTACCCATGAAGGAGACCAAGGACAAATACAAGGACCAAACCCTATATTCAAAGAATTCAGGTAATTCTGGATCCGTTGAAATCTTTAGAGAATATCTTGCTCCGAAGTCATGTTAAAATTTTACGAAAAATCTTTCTCTATCAACCATCGAACTTAGAAATTCCAAAATATCATCATCAATATCTTCGATATTTCTGAGGATATTTTCATAAATATTCTCGTCCGAAATTATATACCTCTTCGTGCTTTCTGTGTATCATTATATTGGAAACATTCAATAGAAAATTTAGTACCGAAAAGCAGATTATGCGAAACTATGAAGAAAGCCGTGGACAAATCACAAAGAATAAGTTTGACTTCAAAGAATCCAAATGATTCAATGTCTGCTAAAGTCTTTAATGAATATCTTGCTCCTTACTCTAAACCCTTGCAGACAATAGTTTCTATCATCCTCTGATCTTAGATATTCCGAGATATTATCGAATATTTCATTATAAATATCCTCCATATTTCTGGAGATATTTTTATAACTATTCTTATCTGAAATCATTAATCTCTTCGTGCTATCAGTATTACATCATATAGAAACTGTTAGTTTCTATATTCTGTAAACTTTCGAGCTTAAAATATGAATGTTATTGAAGTAATGTTGGGAATTGATGCATGAGTTAGTATAATATAATGACACTTGATCAACGTGATTATATTACAGTAAGTCATGCTGAGTTTCTAATGGGAAGTGATGATTCACAGATCATAACGTCATCATGCGCCATGTTACATAACTCTTTCATTCTATTTAACTCCTGAACAAATCATGAGAATGTATTCTTGATGATTCTATCTTCCGTGATGTTGATAAATTTGAAAATCAAATCGTGCTATCACGTTCCTTCCTGCTTAGAACATTATAATCATTCGAAACTCTATATCTACAAATTCTGGACCATTAGTCGCTTGACTTGAAGACGGGAAGAGAAAACAAAAGCATAGAGCTTCGAAATATAAGGGAGAATATAAAGCCCGATAACAACACATAAATTACAAACCGTGTATATCAATGCTTATCGCAACATAAAGACATGGGAGAATTAAAAACACTATAACACTAAGGGCGAAGTAAAAGAAAACAGATTCCTCTGGTGGAAGTTGGAAAAGGAAAATGATTGTTGCGATAGTAAGGATGAGAACAAGGATCAGAACTGGATTAAGCATTTTCAAAATCTTTTGGATGTATGAAACAAGTAGGAAAGTATAGGAATGGTGAGAATAATGGAACGAAAGAGTAGAATTTATAATGGAAATATCAGACAATGTAATCGAGACAGATCATCGTATTTAATTATAGAGATCTTAATTTCCTTACTCACCGAAGAATCAAATCTTTTAGATTTCGAAGATTTTCTTTAAATCCCTTGAATTCTGGAATTCAACCCTCTACGTCAAAAGTTAAGACGCACCTTATTTTCTAAATTCAATCGCGACTACGTCAAAAATTATGGAAAATCTCCATTTCTTCATCTCGATCTTTTGTGATAACTTCATTCATACGCTTCGATTAATCGAATAATTTTATCCATATTGCTCAATGATAATAAAACTCTATTTATCAACTCATATTCGTCATAAAAACATTTTTATTGTTAACCATGACCACCTCACTCAAATTTTGGGACGAAATTTCTTTAACGGGTAGGTACTGTGATGACCCGGGAATTTCCGACCAAATTTAAACTTAATCTTTATATGATTTCAACACGAAAGCAAAGTCTGTTATGTCGAGTCTTAAAATTTTGAAACGATATTCATATATTCAATTGACCTTCGACTGCTCTCGATGATTCACGAACAGATAATTGTAAATAGATTTGTGTGTATTTAAATATATATGTATATATAAATATAATAATTTGGAAACTTACTTTAAATATTATATGTTGTTGTATTAAAATTATTTATGTAAAATAAAAAAAAAATATGATATTACAATAATTATCATTTACAAAATAGTTATATATAACTAATGTATATTAAAAAAAAATTAAAAAAATATTAAATGATTGTATTACTCGTTTGATGTTTCGATGGATATTAAGCAAGTTAAATTCAAACTTATGTAATTTTAAAATAAACGGTGATCCGGAAATGAGTTCTATAAATTTTAGGCTTACTAAAAATGTATTTAGGATCTAGTTATTTAATTTTAACACTTTTTATATTTTACCCATAAATGAGAGGGACAGTTGATGTAATTTTTATTTAATAGTTAATGATCTAATTTTATATCATAATGATCAAAATAAATAAATATAGTTAATTTAAAAATATGGAATTTTTCTGAAGACTTTTTATTCGACACTGAGTGAACAGCGGGGCACGATATTATAGTCCGCGAAAACTGTCGGTACAATAAAACAATTATATCGGCTGCTAACTGTACAATTCTTGAAAATCTTGGTTGTTACTGTGTTAATTATTATTATTATAGTAATCACATCCGTAAATAAGTCATGCAAATTGATTTAAATGGGGTAGTGTGTTTGACAAGTTGATTGATATTATATATTACTATATCTATATATTATGCACATACATATAACAACATATTTACACATTTACAGAGAATTGTATAATCAACCTTCATCTACTTCTCCACCCCATCCATCGCCACCTTAAATCTCACCACCTCCGGAGAACCACCACTAACCACCACTCTCCACCATTTGAAACCTCAACACCACCACCACCTTAAACCATCGAACAACCCACGACAAATTTTGTTGTTTGCATGATATCGTTTATGTTTCTACTTCAGTGGTATGATCAACCATAACAACCATAACTACCGAACAATCACCATATCTCTCTCTCTCTCTCTCTCTCTCTCTTCGTTGAAAACCCTAACCCACTTCTAGTTTTCTATTTTCATTCGACACCCAAAAACAAGTATATAACCACCATCTTGAACCCACCATGATTACGCCACAAACACCAATACTAAACACTACAAGACTGCTATTACTTGTTTCCTGTTTCTCTTCATGATCGAAACAATACACAACCATCATCAACCTATAACCATCGACTAGTGCAATTACTGTGCTGCTATACTTAATTTTCTTTTTTCTGTCCAACCAAACCATAACCAAGAACATAAGTATCCAAACAGTTTCTGTTAGATTTTGTTCCTTTTGTGATTACCAGTGAGCACCTTTCAAACTATTCTCACTCTCATTCACTTCATTAATTTCTGTTTAACAGTTCAAGTTGATGGTGGTAATCTCAATAGCATTAGTGATTGCAGCAGTAGTATTAGTATTAGTAATTCGTATAAGATGAAACCGCCACCTGTGTCTTGTAATACAACCACGACTGATGCATGTTTTATTTTTGTGTTCCGTCGAGCAAAAACCGAAGGGTTAAACACCCCTTTGATTTGCTTACCCGTTATTGTTGCTATTATTACATTTTTCCTGCGAACCATTGCAATCGTTTATGTTTCGATGATGATGGTGATTGAACGATAATGATGGAGACTATGATGGGATGCACGATAACGATAATATATGTTAACGATGAAGATATGTTGTGATGTTAATGATGATAGTAATACGGTTATGAGCATGATGAACGAGTGATAATGATACGATGATTATAATTATAAGATAACGATGCTATAATGAAGACGTTAATGATTGATGATAGTTGGGTTTTAAGATGAAAAATAAACTGAAATCGTGTTAAGTAAATTTAAAATCATAATCAAATCAGGAAGTACTAGACAGATCGATGGTTGGGTGTTTGTGTGCTAACCGAGAGGTCACAAGTTCAAAACCAGGTCACGACCTATTTTTTTTCTAAATTGGCAATAAAAGCTGTTGGATCTTAATTTGCTTTGTTGGGCCAAGTTCTGGGTTGGGTTGATTAGCAGGCTAGAAACAGAAATCGGGTTAAAGAATATGGTTGTGGGGTTATAAACAGAAAAATGAGCTGGAGCGATTGGTTTGGCGTGTGTTATGTGAACGAGAGCTCACGGGTTCGAACTCGGGCTGAGGCATTTTGTTTTTTTTAAGGCTTACTTATTTGAGGTAGTTATTTATTTATTTATTATTTTTATTATTATCTCATTATTATTATTATTATTATTAATATTAACATCATTATTACGATAATGAATAAACTTTTTTATGAAAATATATATTATAGATAATAAAATAAATATGTATGAAAACATAAAATTCTAATACATTACAGTATATAATCATGTATATAAACTTTAATACATTATATATATTTTAACTAGAACACTTTAATATGCATTTAAAATATAAATATTAAGTACTTATTTAAAATATATAATTAGACATAACTAAATTTTTTATTAATAAATATTAATATATAAACTTGTTAATTGTTATTACGTGTGTTAATATATATACTTGATATAGGTTCGTGAATCCGAGGCCAACCATATACTTGTTCAATGTCGTCATATGTATTTTTTACTACAAAATACTTTAGGGGGGTTTATTTACCTTTTTTACCCTTTATATTTTTGTGCTGAGAATACATGCGCAATTTTTATAAATGTTTTTACGAAATAGACACAAGTACTCAAAACTACATTATATGGTTGATTGATCGAAATCGAATATGCCCCTTTTTATTAAGTCTGGTAATCTAAGAATTAGAGAACAGACACCCTAATTGACGCGAACTCTAAAGATAGATCTATCGGGCCCAACAAGCCCCATCCAAAGTACCGGATGCTTTAGTACTTCGAAATTTATATCATGTCCGAAAGAGGATCCCGGAATGATGGGGATATTCTTATATGCATATTGTGAATGTCGGTTACCAGGTGTTCAATCCATACGAATGATATTTGTCTCTATGCATGGGACGTATGTTTATGAGAAATGGAAATATGAAATCTTGTGGTCTATTAAATTTATAAAATGATTATTTATTTAAACTAATGAACTCACCAATCTTTTGGTTGACATTTTAAAGCATGTTTATTCTCAGGTATGAAAGAAATCTTCCGCTTTGCTTTTGCTCACTTTAAAGATATTACTTGGAGTCATTCATGACATATTTCAAAAGACGTTGCATTCGAGTAGTCGAGTTCATCAAGATTATTATTTAGATAATTATAATTAGATATATTATGAAATGGTATGCACATCGTCAATTTTTGATGTAAGGAAGTTTGTCTTTTCAAAACGAATGCAATATTTGTAAAATGTATCATATAGAGGTCAAGTACCTCGCGATGTAACCAACTATTGTGAATCGTTTGTAATCGATGTGGACTTTGTCCGGATGGATTAGGACGGGTCTTCACACGTCCCATGCATAGAGACAAAAATAATCATTCATATGGTGAACACCTGGTAACCGACATTAACTAGATACATATAAGAATATCCCCTATCATTCCGGGATCCTCCTTCGGACATGATATAAATTTCGAAGTACTAAAGCATCCGGTACTTTGGATGGGGTTTGTTAGGCCCAATAGGTCTATCTTTAGGATTCGCGTCAATTAGGGTGTCTGTTCCCTAATTCTTAGATTACTAGACTAAAAAGGGGCATATTCAGTTTAATAATCCAACCATAGAATGTAGTTTCGATCACTTGTGTCTATTTCATAAAGCATTTATAAAAGCAGTGCATGTATTCTCAGTCCCAAAAATATATATTGCAAAAGTATTTAAAAAGGGAGCAAATGAAACTCACCATACTGTATTTCGTAATAAAAATACATATAACGTCATTGAACAAGTGCAAGGTTGGCTTCGGATTCACGAACCTAAATTAATTATATATATTTATGTGTTGGTCAATATTTGTCTAACAAATTAGGTCAAGTCATAGTGTACCACAATCCTAATGCTCGAGACTAATATGCAAAAGTCAACAAAAGTAAATTTGACTCAAAATAATTTTCAAAAATCTATACATGATTAATATATAGTTTAAATATCGTCATTTTATATTTTTAAATATTTTTAAAATATTTATTAGAGTAAATAATATAATTTATTTATTAATAAATAAAATTTTATATTAAATTTATATAATAATATATACTTTTATATATATTAAGTAATAAAATTTATACGGTTCATTTAATATCATAAGGATAATATGATAGGTATTATTAAAGTAAGTTATTACACGTAGTAAAATATGTTTGTATCACATATTTATTTGATAAAATAATATCTATAATGATAGTAAGTAAAAGTTGTATTATTTTGTAATAATTATTATTATTATAAAAATATCAATATTTATAATTACTAAGATGACATTATGATAAAACGATAATTCTAATTATGATAACTTTAATATTTATGATAATTTTTAATATTATCTTTAAAATAATAATTCTATTTAAAATAATAATAATAATGATATTTTATAGTAACAATGACATTTCTATTAAAAAGATAATTTTTGTTAAAATGATAGTTTTAATACTAACGATACTTTTAATAATAATAGTAATGATAAAAATAATAAGAACGATAATTTTATCTAAAACAATATCTTATAATATTTTAATTTCATCATGATACTCTTACCCATTATTTCCTAATCGTTTCGTTTAATAGCTTTTAATCGTATTTTATATTGTGTTCATAATAATGATAATAATAGTAATCAAAATAATTAGGTGTTACAAATATTTGTTTTAATTACACTAATATTAATAATGATAGTTACTATAACATTATTAACGATAATACTAATAATTATCTTAATGATAATATAGTAATAATAATAATAACAATAAAAATAACCATTTTTAAATAATGATATATATATTAATAATGATAATAATAATAATAATAATATTAATAATAATAATAATAATAATAATAATAATAATAATAATAATTGGATAATAATAATAATACTAATTATAACTTTAACGATAGTAATAATTAAAAAAAATAACAATTTTTAATGATAAATCCCTTTTATTGATAAAGATAATAATAATGATAATAATAAGATAAAACTAGAACGACGATAAAAACGAAGAAAATAATAATCATTTTTAATAAAAATATCGAAAATTCAATTGATTATAACTTCTAATCCATTCATCGAAACCATTCAATATCTAAAGGAAAAGTACTTAATTTTTCGCTAGCTTTCCAAGGACATGCATATCTTATACCTTATCTCAACCGCAAGTGTAACTAATTCAAGATTCAACCTAACCTGTCTAAGGGTAATATCAAAAGTACAAGCATGCATAATCCTAAATACTCGAGCACTAGTCAGGGATACACTATTAGTATGTAAAAGATAAATTATGAGTACTCACGTATCAATATTGAGATTCAATATTGCAGGAAAAGGTACGTAGACGTAACGAAAATGATAAACACTATATTGACCTCACGAGCATACCCATGAACCATACTCAATCACCTCCATAGCTATAACCCATAATTTCCTTAATCCTATCCCACTCGAAAAACAATTTCGAAATCACTCGGACAGCACTCTGTCGTAATATTTTATGTATACTAATAATATCTTGAAATAATACGGAGTAAATATATATATGTAAATTGATTGAGAGAGTTTAGAGAAAAATATTTTCAAGTTTTTATGAAATAATGAAACCTATTGAATTCTATTTATAATAGATTTTTGAATTATTAAAGTGAATTATTAAAGTATGAATTATTAAAGTGAATTATTAAAGTATGAATTATTAAAGTGAATTATTAAAGTATGAATTATTAAAGTGAATTATTAAAGTATGAATTATTAAAGTGAATTATTAAAGTATGAATTATTAAAGTGAATTATTAAAGTTAAAGTAAAGTAAAAATAAAGTAAAGGTAAAGTTTAAGTATAGTAAAAGTATAAAACTATGTACGTATAATACGCGTATAAATATATATAATATTAATTTAAATCGTTATATATATTTAATAAAATAAAATATAAATATCGTTATCTTTATCATACTAGTTAAGTAATGAGTTGTCAAAAGTGGTTCTAGATATTTATAAAAGTTATATACGTTTTAATAATAAAGTTCTTTTTAAACTGAAAACGTTTTTGTACGTTTGAAACTAAATAGATCAATTGAGTCTTTATGAGATTCAATCTTCCACTATCCTTTGTCTAGTTCTCAATGATTAACAATTTGTTCTTATTTATAAATCACTTTACCATTTTCCGAATATTGTTAAAATGGAAAGATTTCTCAAATCAACGTGGGACTTTCAACAGAGACTTGTAATCATAATTCAATATATCTGATAATTCAATCATTTGATCTTATCTTCTAATTCCATTGATAAACATTTTGAAACATATACAATCATATAAAGTATTTAATCTAATATTTTGTTTACGTTTCAAGTTATAATATATATACACATATACATATATAATCATATTCGTTTAATGGTTCGTGAATCGTTGGAACTTGGTCGAGGTTGAATGAATGTATGAACATAGTTTAAAATTCTTGAAATTTAACTTAACAAATATTGCTTATCGTGTCGGAAACATATAAAGATTAAAGTTTAAATTTGGTTGGAAATTTCCGGGTTGTCACAGTTCCTACCCGTTAAAGAAATTTCGTCCCGAAATTTGAGTGGAAAGGTCGTGAATGATAATAAGTATGTTTTCATGATGCATACGGGCTGAAAATTAGAGTTTTATCATCAGCGAATAATTTGGATAAACAATCCATTTATATGAAGAGTACGAATGAAGCTAACATAGAAGAGTGAAATGAGTAAGTGTAGATTCATCTTATCATTTGACGTAGATATGATTGATTCCCAGATTTCAAGGGATTTGAAGAAAATCTTCTTAATAAGATTTGACTCTCCGATAATCAAGGGAATTAGGATCCACTTTAAATGCGATCGTCCATTTTAATTGTTCTGTCGGAGATTTTCTTATAAATTCACCTCCTTCGTTTCCTTACAACTCACACCTTCTGTTGATGCATTTTATGCAAGTCCCTAGACATCTACCCACGTCCATTGCAAGTACAACAGTTTACAGGCTACCATGATTGCTCATTATTATCCTATCTGTGTTTGTATGTGGTTACAGGAACTGCAGGTATGAGATTTAGATGTTTGACTATGTTAGACTTAGTCAGACGTACGAGTGAAGCCTCACTAGTACGGCTGACAGGCTCATACGCACGGTTGATGCTGAGCTAAGTCACAATTACAACCTAAATGAGAAGACACGAGTGAGTGATCACCCGTACGGCTGATGAAGCCAACTCGTACGTGTGATGAATGAATCGTATGGGTGAGTCAACAGCAGGGGTATGTAAAGTCTTATGTTCTTCATTTTAGGTTAAGCCTCTCATTTGTTACACACACTCAGATCTCGTGAGCTCCTCCGATTCTCTCTCAGTCCAAATCACCCAGGTGGTGAATAATAGCTCTAGGTGTTGATCTAATCACACTTGATTTAGTTGTGGTTTGACTAAATTAATCAAAAAAAAAACTTAACCTATTCACTAGAGGGTTTGATTCACTTATTCCGCCATTGTGTGAGTTAAATCTGTTGATTTCTAAGTTCCTAGTCATGTTTCATCACCTTCTATTCTTTCCCCCTCAACTCATATTTTAAAGTATTCATCAATATGCTCGATCTAGTTCTGATTCTCGATATACTTCTAACTTTCATATCGATCATTCTTCTTTTTCATCTACCGCCGGAAGAATCTATTTACTTCTACTATACTCTTGGGTTTATAGTGTTTCTAGTTCTCCCGTGTCTTTATATTGCTATATGCATCGATATATATGGTTTATAATTTCTGGTTTATCGTTGGGCTTTATATGTTCCCTTATATTTCAAAGTCTCTGCTTCTGTCTTCTATAATCATTATCATTCACAGTTAATGCTCTCTTTTATTTGCTACAATTTATACCCCAATTTCTATTTCGGAGTTTTGTCCTTTCGTTTCTTCTTCTTGCGATTAAGCACCGCTTGTAATGGTCCAGAATTCACAGATATGAATTTCGGAATGAACATTGTTAATGTTCTAGGAAGGAAATTGTGATGGCACGATCTTGACTTGTCAAATTACTAGAATACCTTGGAAAAGGCCGAATCATCAAGAAATATTTTCTTGATATTTTAGAGGTTAAATAGAATACAAGAGTCGTATAACATGGCACATGATGATGTTATGATCTGTGAATCATCACGTTCCATTTAGAAACTCAGCATGACTTACTGTAATATTATCACGTTGATCAAGTGTCATTATATTATACTAATTCATGCTTCAGTTCCCAACACTACTTCAAAATATTCCTATTTTAAACTTGAATGTTTCAGAATTTAGAAACTAAAATAGTTTCTTTTATGATGTAATACAGATAGCACGAAGAGGTAAATGATTTCAAATAAGAAAAATTAAGAAAATATCTTCAGAAATATGGAGGATATTTATAATGAAAGATACGATGATATTTTAGAATTTCTAATATCAGAGGATGATGAAGAATATTGTCCGTAGGGGTTTAGAGTCAGGAGCAAGGTATTCGTTAATGACTTCAGCAGGTACTGAATCATTTGGATCCTTTGAAGTCAGGTTCAGTCTTTGTAATTTGTCCACAGCCTCCTTCCTACTTTGCTCAATCCGTTTTCCAGTTCCAAAACTTCTCTTTTTCTGCGCTTTGCCAGCACACTTCATCATTATCATCCAGCTTTTACCGTTTAAAGTCGTTTATAGTTTTTGCTGCTTCATCAGCATTTTTTCCATTTTCGGAGAACCAATTCGTAGTTCGGAGTGTTTTTCAGAAACTTCACATTCAAATTAAGTCCAGAAGATAGACATTATATATACACATATAACTGTTGGTGTAGACATGCTGCGAGATTTCAAAATACTGATTGCTAATTCCCAATGATTCGTATGGAAATTCTCATTACAAGATGCGAATGAGTAAATGATGGGGTTTCAATAAATAATTATAATGACTTTTTGGAGAGGCTAAAGTCAAAGGGTAATGAAGTTGTTATTACATCTGCTAATAATGTGGTGGAATGTAAAAGGTTCCCTGGTAACGATGGTGTATATCTCAAGGTTATAATAAGGTTAGTCTAACTGAAAAGTCGAAGTTGACTTGCTGGAGCTGTGACAAAACTGTCTATTTTGAATAAGAGTCGCAAAGTTATTTTTGCTAATAAATGCCAAAGAATCTGACGCGGATACGTTGTTTAAACTTTTACTTTGGTTTCAAGAGTTTTTCAGGTACATAACTGTGGGTAACATGTGGTTGGATCATCATCTCGATTGCTCATCATTCGAAGTGTCTTCAGAAATTTTCGAAGGGTTTGAACACAGATTGTAATCGTTAACATACTTTTGATGTTCTAACACCGTTTTGAAGTCAAAATATAGCTTGTGAAAGATGTAAGGATCTAAGAGTGATGATTTTGGTCATATCTCGAGTTAAATTTTGAGATTTCAAAATTAGAATATGTAATTAAATTTTGAATGAGTATGGTTGTTTTGATTTCTATAAAAGAATGTATATTGTTGTGAAAGTAGGGAGTATAATGGATGATTTGCTGAATCAGATTCGAAGAATGTAACATATTATTTGTGAATTTATATATCCCTCGTGTATTACCTACCCGTTAAAAAAAATTCACAATTAATATTTTGTACAAAAGAATTTTATTACAGTCTTTATGAAAAAATATATATGTATATTTTCTTCAGATGTAACATAGATTTAATGAGTTAATGTTAAATTAAACTCATTTGATTTACGGTTGAAACTAGAGTTGAATAATCCCTAAAGGCTTTAAAAAGTACATAACTTTTACGCAGTATTTCTTTAATGACATTGAAATTATGAATCAATACTTCGTTATTTGTTGATGTATGATTTTTGGTTCGTGGAATTCTTGTGAATTTCGCAAGGTACGAATGATGTTATCTGAAAAGTTTTGGGTGCATCGATGATGAAAGTGTAAAATCAAATATATACTTGATTTATTATGAATTGGAATTTGTTGAATTGCGACAGAGATTGTACTTAACGCTGGTTAAGTTGCGGCCGAAGGACGTACATTATTGCATATTTGTAATATTAATTAACCGAGTAGTTAAGATTCACACACAATAGCTTAGCACGGAAAGATTTATTTCAAAAAATATATATATATAATATACATATAATTTCTTCAGAGGGAATGAGTTAATTCTTCATAACTCGTTGATACAATATACACGTTATTGATTCGTAATGATGTCCACAGTGATTCTTGAACTGACGGAGTTTGTGATGTTATCGGTGTTGTTGATTCGGATGTTGACTGTACTGACGATGCTGGTAACGCTGACGGTACTGTTGATGTTGTTGGTAAAGCAAGTTTAGCTTGTTAATCACACACCATTTTTGTCAGGGTTTCTACTCTTCCTTCTATCATTTTGGTTCGCTTAACTGATTTATGGTAATTGCTAGATTAGATAATCTCTAAGACTTTAGAGATTACATAATCGTCGCGGAATGTTTCTCCAATGAAGTTATGAATTAATACTTCATCAGTTATTGGTGTTGGTACTCTTTGGTATCTATGGTGCGTATGACGTTGATGCTCGTGGGACAGATTGTGAAGTTGAGGTTTACCACGCGGTTGTGGTTGGAGGTGGTAATGGTACTGTTGGCGTTGATGATGGTGGTACTGGTTATACTGCTGATGCTGCTGCTGGTGTTTGTAATCTCTGCACCATATTCTCCAAAGCCACTACCCGAGCGCGAAGCTCGCTGACTTCTTCTATTACACTGGGGTGATTGTCGTTTCGGACGAGCGGATAAATAAAATCTAAAATTTGATGTAATATATAATCATGACGAGATACTCTGGAAATGAGCGAGAACATGGTGTTTCGGACAGGTTCGCCGGTAAGTGCTTCAGGTTCTTCGTCAATAGGGCAATGTGTTGGATGGAGGGATCACCTTCTTCTTGTCTCCAATGCTTGAGGAGGCTACGAACCCATCCCCAATTCATCCAGAATAGGTGATGACTGATTGGTTGATCTATTCTGGTCACACTGCTTTCGGAGCTTGAATGGGATTCCATTTCAGAATCTGAGTGACTTGAACTGATGACGAATTCCATTTCGTACGATTGGATAAAGAAATTTTTTTTTCGATATGAAATGATTTTGGCTAACGGATGGTATTCTAATTACATTGCGGAGGACTTTGCGGGATATGTCAGGCAAAGTTTAAAGTAACAGATACGATAAGATATGATTTAGCAGATATGCTAAGATATGAATTTTTGTCTATACACTATTCATGCAATCAATGCAGCAAGATGTGTCTTAGACTAAAAATGATAAGCAGGTAATTTCCTGAGGATGATAAGTAGTTAATTTTCGACACAAAATGATAAGCAAAACTTTTGACATGCAGACACGGTCGAAGTCCAGACTCACTAATGCATCCTATCGACTTATCAGTTAGACACACTAATGCAGACCTGGTTCGCTAAGACCACCGCTCTGATACCAACTGAAAGGACCCGTTCATATACATTATAAACGATCCACAATAGTTAATTACATTGCGAGGTATTTGACCTCTATATGATACATTTTACAAACATTGCATTCGTTTTTAAAAGACAATCTTTCTTTACATCGAAAATTGACAGGCATGCATACCATTTCATAATATCCACTATCCAACTATAAATTGATTTAATAATAATCTTTGATGAACTCAATGACTCGAATGCAACGTTCTTCGAAATATGCTATGAAAGACTCCAAGTAATATCTTTAAAATGAGCAAATGCACAGCGGAAGATTTCTTTAACACCTGAGAATAAACATGCTTTAAAGTGTCAACCAAAAGGTTGGTGAGTTCATTAGTTTATCATAATCATTTATTTCCATCATTTTAATAGACCACAAGAATTTCATTTTCAGTTCTCATAAATATACGTCCCATGCATAGAGACAAAAATAATCATTCATATGGTGAACACCTGGTAACCGACATTAATTAGATACATATAAGAATATCCCCTATCATTCCGGGATCCTCCTTCGGACATGATATAAATTTCGAAGTACTAAAGCATCCGGTACTTTGGATGGGGTTTGTTAGGCCCAATAGGTCTATCTTTAGGATTTGCGTCAATTAGGGTGTCTGTTCCCTAATTCTTAGATTACCAGACTAAAAAGGGGCATATTCGGTTTAATAATCCAACCATAGAATGTAGTTTCGATCACTTGTGTCTATTTCGTAAAGCATTTATAAAAGCAGTGCATGTATTCTCAGTCCCAAAAATATATATTGCAAAAGCATTTAAAAAGGGAGCAAATGAAACTCACCATACTGTATTTCGTAGTAAAAATACATATAACGTCATTGAACAAGTGCAAGGTTGGCTTCGGATTCACGAACCTAAATTAATTATATATATTTATGTGTTGGTCAATATTTGTCTAACAAATTAGGTCAAGTCATAGTGTACTACAATCCTAATGCTCGAGACTAATATGCAAAAGTCAACAAAAGTAAATTTGACTCAAAATAATTTTCAAAAATCTATACATGATTAATATATAGTTTAAATATCGTCATTTTATATTTTTAAATATTTTTAAAAGATTTATTAGAGTAAATAATATAATTTATTTATTAATAAATAAAATTTTATATTAAATTTATATAATAAAATATACTTTTATATATATTAAGTAATAAAATTTATATGGTTCATTTAATATCATAAGGATAATATGATATGTATTATTAAAGTAAGTTATTACACGTAGTAAAATATGTTTGTATCACATATTTATTTGATAAAATAATATCTATAATGATAGTAAGTAAAAGTTGTATTATTTTGTAATAATTATTATTATTATTATAAAAATATCAATATTTATAATTACTAAGATGACATTATGATAAAACGATAATTCTAATTATGATAACTTTAATATTTATGATAATTTTTAATATTATCTTTAAAATAATAATTCTATTTAAAATAATAATAATAATGATATTTTATAGTAACAATGACATTTCTATTAAAATGATAATTTTTGTTAAAATGATAGTTTTAATACTAACGATACTTTTAATAATAATAGTAATGATAAAAATAATAAGAACGATAATTTTATCTAAATCAATATCTTATAATATTTTAATTTCATCATGATACTCTTACCCATTATTTCCTAATCGTTTCGTTTAATAGCTTTTAATCGTATTTTATATCGTGTTCATAATAATGATAATAATAGTAATCAAAATAATTAGGTGTTACAAATATTTGTTTTAATTACACTAATATTAATAATGATAGTTACTATAACATTATTAACGATAATACTAATAATTATCTTAATGATAATATAGTAATAATAATAATAACAATATCAATAACCATTTTTAAATAATGATATATATATTAATAATGATAATAATAATAATAATAATAATACCAATAATAATAATAATAATAATAATAATAATTGGATAATAATAATAATACTAATTATAACTTTAACGATAGTAATAATTAAAAAAAATAACAATTTTTAATGATAAATCCCTTTTATTGATAAAGACAATAATAATGATAATAATAAGATAAAACTAGAACGACGATAAAAACGAAGATAATAATAATCATTTTTAATAAAAATATCGAAAATTCAATTGATTATAACTTCTAATCCGTTCATCGAAACCATTCGATATCTAAAGGAAAAGTTCTTAATTTTTCGTTAGCTTTCCAAGGACATGCATATCTTATACCTTATCTCAACCGCAAAGTGTAACTTATTCAAGATTCAACCTAACCTGTATAAGGGCAATATCAAAAGTACAAGCATGCATAATCCTAAATACTCGAGCACTAGTCAGGTATACACTATTAGTATGTAAAAGTTAAATTATGAGTACTCACGTATCAATATTGAGATTCAATATTGCAGGAAAAGGTACGTAGACGTAACGGAAATGATAAACACTATATTGACCTCACGAGCATACCCATGAACCATACTCAATCACCTCCATAGCTATAACCCATAATTTCCTTAATCCTATCCCACTCGAAAAACAATTTCGAAATCACTCGGACAGCACTCCGTCGTAATATTTTATGTATACTAATAATATCTTGAAATAATACGGAGTAAATATATATATGTAAATTGATTGAGAGAGTTTAGAGAAAAATATTTTCAAGTTTTTATGAAATAATGAAACCTATTGAATTCTATTTATAATAGATTTTTGAATTATTAAAATGAATTATTAAAGTATGAATTATTAAAGTGAATTATTAAAGTATGAATTATTAAAGTGAATTATTAAAGTATGAATTATTAAAGTGAATTATTAAAGTATGAATTATTAAAGCGAATTATTAAAGTATGAATTATTAAAGTGAATTATTAAAGTTAAAGTAAAGTAAAAATAAAGTAAAGGTAAAGTTTAAGTATAGTAAAAGTATAAAACTATGTACGTATAATACGCGTATAAATATATATAATATTAATTTAAATCGTTATATATATTTAATAAAATAAAATATAAATATCGTTATCTTTATCATACTAGTTAAGTAATGAGTTGTCAAAAGTGGTTCTAGATATTTATAAAAGTTATATACGTTTTAATAATAAAGTTCTTTTTAAACTGAAAACGTTTTTGTACGTTTGAAACTAAATAGATCAATTGAGTCTTTATGAGATTCAATCTTCCACTATCCTTTGTCTAGTTCTCAATGATTAACAATTTGTTCTTATTTATAAATCACTTTACCATTTTCCGAATATTGTTAAAATGGAAAGATTTCTCAAATCAACGTGGGACTTTCAACAGAGACTTGTAATCATAATTCAATATATCTGATAATTCAATCATTTGATCTTATCTTCTAATTCCATTGATAAACATTTTGAAACATATACAATAATATAAAGTATTTAATCTAATATTTTGTTTACATTTCAAGTTATAATATATATACACATATACATATATAATCATATTCGTTTAATGGTTCGTGAATCGTTGGAACTTGGTCGAGGTTGAATGAATGTATGAACATAGTTTAAAATTCTTGAAATTTAACTTAACAAATATTGCTTATCGTGTCGGAAACATATAAAGATTAAAGATTAAATTTGGTTGGAAATTTCTGGGTTGTCACAGTAGGTCCAAATGGTAAGCAACGGGTCCAACACGTTCCAAGATTTCAAAAGGACCAATGTATCATGGGTTTAACTTTCCACGTTTTCCAAAACGGATCACACCTTTCCAAGGTGCAACCTTCAACATTACACGATCACCAACGTTGAATTCAAAGTCTTTACGTTTGAGGTCTGCATAACTCTTTTGATGATCACGGGCAGTCTTAAGTCTAGCTTGAATTTGAGCAATCTTCTCCGTTGTTTCATGGACTACCTCGGGTCTGGTGATTTGCTTTTCGCCTACTTTGGCCCAACAAATAGGAGATCGGTACTTGCGGCCATACAATGCTTCAAAAGGTGCGGCATTAATGCTCGAGTGATAACTGTTGTTGTACGAGAATTCGGCTAGTGGCAAATGCCTTTCCCAGGCTTTTCTAAAGTCAATGACACATGCACGTAACATGTCCTCCAAGGTCTGAATCGTTCGTTCACTTTGCCCGTCAGTCTGAGGGTGATAAGCAGTACTCATATCAAGACGAGTTCCCATGGCTTCTTGCAAAGAACTCCAAAATCTAGAAGCAAAACGGGGATCGCGATCTGAGATGATCGATAAAGGTACACCATGACGAGATACAACCTCCTTGATGTATAGATGAGCAAGTCTTTCCATTGTATCAGTTTCGTTCATCGCTAGAAAGTGTGCGGATTTGGTAAGGCGGTCAACAATAACCCAAATTGTATCGTATCCGCCCACCGTCTTTGGTAGCTTAGTGATGAAATCTATTGTGATCCTTTCCCACTTCCATTGTGGGATTTCCGGTTGTTGGAGTAAACCAGAAGGTCTGTGATGCTCGGCCTTAACTTTCGAGCAAGTTAAACACTTACCAACATAGGTTGCAACGTCTTTCTTAAGATTCAACCACCAATACTGTTCTTTAAGGTCGTGGTACATTTTTCCCGCTCCGGGATGAATCGAATATCTCGATTTGTGTGCTTCATCAGGTATGAGGTTCCGTAGATCTCCATAATGTGGTACCCAAATTCTTCCGGCATAACATCGGAGTCCAGACTCCCTAACCTCAAATCGAGAGACAAGTATGTTCAAATGTTCGTGAGATATATTCTCCTTCTTAAGAGCCTCATCTTGGGCTACTCTGATCTGGCTGTTGAGGTTTGAATGAATGGTGATGTTCAGAGCCCTAACACGAAGATGTGCCATCCTCTCCTTTTGGCTCAAAGTGTCAGCTACAACATTAGCCTTGCCAGGATGATAGCGAAGTTCACAATCGTAGTCGTTGAGCGTCTCGATCCATCGACGCTGTGTCATATTCAGTTGCTTCTGATCAAAGTTGTGTTGGAGGCTTTTGTGGTCGGTGAAGATAGTACTCTTAGTTCCTTACAAATAGTGTCTCCACAATTTAAGCGTAAAGACAACGGCTCCAAGTTCAAGATCATGAGTAGTGTAGTTCCGCTCGTGAATCTTCAATTGGCGGGAGGCATAGGCAATAACTTTTGATCGTTGCATCAGTACACAACCAAAACCACTCTTCGATGCATCACAATAAACAACAAAGTCGTCATTGCCCTCAGGAAGTGATAGGATAGGTGCGGTGTTTAACTTCTTCTTCAAAGTTTGAAATGCAGATTCGTGTGCGGGTTCCCAAATGAATTTCCTCCCTTTGTGTGTTAGTGCGGTTAACGGGCGCGAAATCAGAGAGAAACCTTCGATAAACCTTCAGTAGTAACCGGCTAGACCCAAAAATTGGCGGATGTGAGTTGGAGTAGTGGGAGTCTCCCACTTGCTGATAGTTTCAATCTTGGCGGGATCAACTTTGATACCCAGGTCACTCACAACATGGCCCAGAAACTGAACTTCCTTTAACCAAAATTCACACTTGGAAAACTTTGCGTATAGTTGCTCTCACCTCAAGAGTTCAAGTACTAATCGGAGATGATGCTCATGCTCTTCTTCGCTCTTAGAGTAGATGAGGATATCATCTATGAAGACGATAACGAACTTATCCAAGTACGGCTTGCAGACACGATTCATGAGGTCCATGAACACGGCAGGTGCATTTTTTAAACCGAATGGCATCACGAGAAACTCATAATGACCATAACGAGTCCTAAATGCAGTTTTCATCACGACACTTTCCTTCACCCTCAACTGGTGATAATCGGATCGCAAATTGATCTTTGAGTAGACACTCGATCCTTGTAGTTGTTCAAAAAGATAGTCAATTCTAGGAAGAGGATACCGATTCTTGATAGTTAATTTGTTGAGTTCACGGTAGTCGATACACATACGGAAGGATCCATCCTTCTTCTTTACAAACAAAATGGGTGCGCCCCAAGGCGAGAAGCTCGGTTGGATAAATCCACGGTCAAGTAACTTTTGTAGTTGGCTTTGTAACTCTTGTATCTCGGAAGGTGCGAGTCTATAAGGTGCGCGAGCTACAGGTGCAGCTCCTGACACTAAGTCAATTTGAAATTCTACTGCTCTCTGCGGTGGTAATCCCGGCAATTCCTCAGGGAAGACATCAGAAAATTCGTTCACAATTCGAATGTCGTTCACGCTCTTCACCTCAGTTTCTACTGTTTTCACATGCGCTAGGACAGAAAGACGTCCCTTCTTCATAATCTTTTGCACTTTCACGCAACTAATGAGGTTTAACTTCGAGGTACATCTCTCTCCATAGATAACCAGTGGCTCGCCATCTCCTTGTGGTATACGAAGTGCTTTATCTCCACATATAATATCATCCTTTATTTTGCTCAACCAATCCATACAGACTATCACGTCAAAACTTCCCAGTTTGATGGGTATCAAATTGATTTCGAAATCTGCATCAGCTATGTTGATAATAGCTTCTCGACTGATATGGTCAAATTTCTCAAGTTTTCCATTGGCGACATCGACAAGCATACTGTCTTTTAACGGGACTAATGACCAATTAATCTTATCGCAAAAATGTCTACATACATAACTTCTATCCGCACTATTATCAAACAAGACAGAAGCTAAAAGATTGTGGGTTTTGAATATACCTGTCACCAAGTCGGGGTTTTCGCGTGCGTCCCTTGCATTAACATTGAAAGCTCTAGTGCGCGGTGGTCCGCCATCTTTTCGCTTATTTGGACACGCATTTCTGAAATGGCCTATCTACCCGCATTCGTAACACTTCCTTGGCCCTGTGGGGTTCGGCTTCCCATTCAAAGTGGTGACCTTGCAGTCTTTTCCAACATGCCCAGACCGTTGGCACTTCTTGCAGACAACATTGCAATACCCAGTGCGGTGTTTGTAACACCTCTTGCATTGTGGTAAGGTTCCTTTGTAGTTCGGGTTGGAGTTGGTGTTGTTGTTGGGGTTGGGGTTTCCACCATTGTTGTTTCCTCTGAAACCCTCATGTCGTTTCGCCGGGTTCTGTTCATAGTTTCTTCCCCTGTTGTTGTTGTTGTTGTTGTTGTTGTTGTTGTGGTTATTTCATTTGCGCTTCTCACTAGTACCCGCTTCAGACTTAGTTTTCTCCGGTTCATCGATGGTTATTTGATTCATTAAAGTATGCGTCATGCGCATCGCTTCGGGAACATTTGGTGGTTTGGATGAGGTGACGTTTCCCTTAATGCTCTTAGGGAGTCCCCAGAAGTATCTCTCCATTCGCTTGAATTCTGGGGTGACCATTGTTGGACACATCAGGGCTAGTTCCAAAAATCTCCTGTTGTAACCATCAAGGTCGTTCCCAACAGCCTTTAACTACATGAATTCCATTTCCATCTTTTGGATTTCGGTTCTCGGACAACACTCCTCAATCATGGCACACTTAAATTCTTCCCATGGCGTAGCATACGCCTCATCAATGCCTTGTGCCTGTGCCATTGTGTTCCACCATGTGAGCGCGCCGTCAGATAGTGTGTAAGAAGCAAATTTGGTTTTGTTGTCCTCGGAACAGTTGCTGACTCGAAATACTGATTCAAGTTTCTCGAACCATCTGGTGAGACCAACCGGTCCCTCAGTGCCGCTGAAGTTATGTGGTTTACAGCTCTGGAATTCCTTGTAAGTACACCCATTTCGAACGGGTTGAATAATCGGTGGTGGTGGCGGTGGCGGTGGAGCTTGGGGTTGCATTTCCGCAATGGCTGCGGCTACACGTTCTTGGATCAACTCTTCAATTTGAGCAGCAGTAGGTGTGGATCGACCGTTAGCCATTGTGTTCTATACAAAAATTTTGACTCAAGTCAAAATCCAGCATTCAATATATAATAATATAGTATATAACAACCAACATGTAAACAGCACAACACATGTTAATTAAGTAACGCAAGTTGATACAAGTACTGCAAAACACCATACAGTAAAGTAAATAGAACACTTGTGCAAAAAATAACATCACAAAGTTTCTATTCATTAATAATAAGTTTCATACATCATGATAGAAGATTCGTACAATACATAAGTGAAATATGAAACTACAACTAGATTATATCATGAAATCTAATACAAAAGGTCCTACGGTGAAGGTGGGGGTAGGATGTCTAAAACCTGAGCCAACAGCTCCTCGAGCTCAGTAACCCGAGCTCGGAGGATTCCCACCTCCCTCCTCAGATCCTCGTTAGAGGGAGATGGTGGGGCAGGCGGTGCAGGTGGAGCGGGTGGTGCGGGTGGTGCCGGTGGTGCCGGTGGTGCGGGTGGTGCAGACCGCACGAAACGGGGTGCAGACGATCCGGCTCCAGAAATAGTCAGTACGTAACGGGGTGTCTTACGCACTTGTGGGTCGGCAGGGTACGGCACAAGCCGCTTACGAGCAGTAACCCTACGACGTCGACCTAACGCGTCAGTGAAGGCTCGTCCTCCGTTAATCCCCGGAATGATGGTACCGTCGAAGCGATACCGCTTCTTCGACGGGGTGGAGGGTGGCTGAATAGGTGCATCAGCATGGTCCTCATCATCACTGGAGTCGTCTGAGGAGGTGTCATCTGATGAAGAATCAGTGGATGACGGGTCGTCCGAATCATGTGGTGGCTGTACGGGTGGCTGAAATGGCCATCCGCGGGCGACCATCATCTGTCTGTATCTGAATGGCGAAATTGGCACTAAACATCCATTAAGAGCGCGTCGGCATGGCATGCGCATATGGTTACGGAATGGCCCTTCCCCGAACTCTGCGGGAATCACAACACCACCGATGCGGGGCTGTGGCTCTGAGGGTCCAGGAGCAGACGGAGCTGGAATCTCCGTAGGGTCTACGTGTCTGTCAATAGTAGCCACTAGTGCTGGCACACTACTACTAGCTCCGGAAGACGAAGCGCCGGGGTCACTGGTGCGTATCGGGATCGGTGTGTCGGCAGCAGCAGCAGGTGGGGTGGCTGACGAGTATGGACTGCCCAAAACGATAGCAGGTGGAGTATCCGACATCTGAACAAGGAAAAATAAATTTTTCCATGTCAGTAAGTCATAAAGCAAGCACGTATTAGGCCAACAGTTTTAATCATGTATAACAATAAGTAGCATGGCAATAATAACGAATCGTACAGAAGTAGCATGCAATCGAAAGCAAGTAATATCATACAGTAGTGAAATCATGTAGTAGCATGCGGCATATAGCAGTAAAAGTAAGCAGTAGCATTCAGTACGTTCAGCAGAAACACGTAAACTAGCAAGTTGTAGATTAGTCCTATTAGTGAATCCTACCCGGGTTGGTCTTAGACTCACTAATGCAACCTAATTCCCTACAACCAATGCTCTGATACCAAATGTGATGCCCCGTACAAAACCATCCTGTACGAATCATCAACAACAGGATCATTACAAGGTTAAGTACTATATGCTGTAATAAAAGAAGTTGCATTCACGATAAAAAGGTGACGTCATAACCGACATCAAATGTTTTACACCAACAGTATGCTTCTACGAATAGCAAGCATGAATAAATGTATGTGACCCTTAGGTCATTACAAAACATAGTTTCAAATGTATTAAAGTTTGAATGCAAGATAAACAGTTCATGCGGTGATAACACTAGAGCAGCAGGTGTCTACGGCAAGACTAGCATGACATCGGAAGCAAATAACCTTAAGCACCTGAGAAAAACATGCTTAAAAACGTCAACACAAAGGTTGGTGAGCTATAGTTTAAGTATAACAGTAAGTAAGGTAGGCCACGAGATTTCAGTGCTACAAAGAGCGTTTCAAAACAGTATGATAAAGTATATGTTAACCGTGGGCACTTGGTAACTAACTTAACGTTTATACCCCCTGAAAGTACACTTGGCAAGTGCTTATGTCTACGAAGTATTAAACACTCGTTAAATGCTACCGCGACTAGCCCGAGTGGGGATGTCAAACCCTATGGATCCATATCTAAGATTCGCGTTCACCGGTTCAAAAACCAATGATTAAACGTTACCGAGCTAAAGGGAATGTTTATGCCGTTGTATAACCCACACATATATAAGTTTAAGTACTCGTGCCTAGTATGTAAAACATAAAATCCGCATGTATTCTCAGTTCCCAAAATAAGTTTAAAGTAAAAAGGGAATGCTATAACTCACAATGATAAAGTAGCGGTAAAGTATGACTCGGAAAGTAAGCAAGTAATGAAGGTTGTCCAAACGGGTCCTCAACCAAAGTCAAATAGTACAAAGTCAGTAAATTGTCCGAATAGGTTTAAAAGTATGTAAATTAGGTCTTAAGGGTCATCATCATTCATCATCAAACAAAAGGCGTAAAGTAAGTTTCGTTTATGAAAGTAGTTTAAAACAAGGGCTGACGTCGATCAGTCACCACGGCATCTACCCTTACTGAATTAAGGTGAGACCAGTGGCCATGGATCCGTATATGAGTCCTTTAAGTGTGTTAAAATTACAGAAGCAAACTCATCTTCGTTTGACCGTGGCGACGGTCTAAGTGCGAGTAGGTCAGAAATTTCTGCACAACGTTAAAAGGACATAGTGACGATCGGAGGGCCATAAATCCTAAACCATAACTCGGATTAAGACGAGTCCTATATGAAAAATTATCTACTTGAAAGGATCTATCTGAAAATAAAGGTTACAGTAGCCCAGGTGTAGTGGTCTGTTACAAAAACCAGAATACATTAGGTAGAAGACAGAAAGCCGAAAAATAATGGGTTCCGGTGAGTTTGGTGCTTGATGTTCATCATGGTTCTCATCCTTGATGCCTATAGCTTCAAGTGTACAACTCATTGATGTGTTTACATCATCTTTACAATGGTTTGACCATCATAACCCAAGTGTAAGTCTAAGACATGAAGCACAACTCCATTAAGTGTTGCAAGTGTTTTGATGAACCAAAGTTACATCAAAATCTTAGATTTAAAACATATGAAATATAAAAGTAGTATTGAACTATAAATTTAAAAGTAAACTAACTAATCAAGATCTTAAGATGTAGAACATAGTTCTTAGTTAGATCTTGAAGATCCAAGACTCAAAAGTCTAGATCTAAAGTTATTAAGTTAAATCTTAAGGATTAATACTTGTATCTTTACTTTAGTGAAACCATAAGTTACAAAACTTAGATTATCAACTAGTAAAGTGTATGTAAGCTTGAAAGCTCTTGTTAATGACAAAATAAGAAGACCATTCGCTATATAACTTAGATCCATTACAAGTACTTGAAGTTAAAATTAAAGAAAGATTACTTTCATGTTCTTGAAATTTTTAAAGTTAATTTTAGTTCAAGATTAATGAGATCAAAGTTAACTAGTAACATTTGACCAATAACAACCAACAAACATGAAATTAAAGTGCATAAAATGAAGACATAGACAAAGTAAATAAGTAAATGATTCATGGTGGTTCATACTTTAAAGATTCAAACCAAAGTTTGATCTTTAAGAAAGTAAACTTTAAAGTTTACTAACATGAATTACAAGTATGAGTTTAATAACCATGAACCTTAAATCTTTTGAAACAATAAATGTAGAACATAAACTAGTAAGTTTAGTTCTTGTGTGTTCTTGTAATTACAAGATAAAAGAAGAATGAAACTAATGAGTTTGATTCTTGTATATGTAAGTAAGTAACAACAACTAGTAACTACAAGTAATCAAAGATTAAACAAGAACAAGTATTGATGATGATGAGATGTATTAGGTTCGGTTTTACAAAGAAAAAGAGAGGAAGAAAAAGCTTCAAGTTTACTTACAAGAACTAGAGAAAAGAGAGAAAGTGTTTGAGAGAAAGTAAGTGTGTTTGAATGAGAGAAAATGCAAGTGAACAAGTAATGTAAAAAAAAGATTTTGAATCCCCTCTAACCCATTGGAAGGCCACGGTTCTGCAGCAAAAAAAAAAAAAGGGAAGAGAGTTGTCTACAAGGTTATTGCATGTAAAAGTCCTTAAAGTTGGTTAATAGATGGTTGTATGCATGGGGATAACAAGTAACTAGCTAGTAACAAGATTCTTAATGAAATAAACTAACTAGTTTCCATCTAATTAATACTTACAAGTGTTAGTGGGCTAACTAAGTCCATTAATATGGGTAGGGTGGGCTTCTAAGCCCATGTACAATTAAAAGGCCCAAGTTTGTAAGTAATTTAACAAGTAATCCAATAAAAGCCCAAGTAACTAACTAATCACCATAGTTAATTAAAATGATTAATAAAATCAATCATGAATGTAAATAATACTCTAAAAATATTATTTGTGAAAGTTTTGTGGGTCACAAAGACGTTTCGGGCAATTAAAGTCAAGTTCGGGCAATCATGGCAACATGTAAATGTAATAACATACATTCGTTTTATCACACGTATTAATAATAACAATTATTAATAAATAAACGTTGGAAAATCCAGGGTCGTTACACTTGTGATCCCTAGAAATAAGCTTTTGAAATATGCAAGTGGGTCACCTTTAAATGCTCTTCAATGCTTGCCTTTTATAGTAGGATTCAAAAAATAGCCGTTGACACACGGTTACCAGCACGGTCGACCGTGGTTCGATCGTGCGTGCTCCAGTCCAAAATGTGTATCCATTGTATAGCTATTTGACTCAAATTTGAATACCACATTTTGGAACCTTTACTCCATCTAGCACATGCAAAAGAAACCCAACATCCTATACAAGTACTATATGCATTAAGTGTGTGAGATTTGGTCTTATTGAGTGAAAATGACATAACACTCCAATAGTGGTAAACCCAACATTCTTGGAGAAGTGTCTTGATTGATATTTTGGGAAATCTCAGTTTGGTCAATACTTAGTTAGTCACATTAATGCATTTGGTTCAATTCTAAAGACTAGTCAATATATTATTAACTTCCTAGTTTCAATTAATCACAAGTCATATTCATTTCAAGAATAGATAGAGATTAATTGAATGATGTCTTTCTAAGATAATCATTAAGTGTGTAGAGACATCAAAGTTAAGTCATACTTGGATAAGTAATCACAACTTGTTACTTAGACAAGACCAAATAGACAATTAACCATAATTCCATTGTGAACCATTTTACACTTAATTCATTAGAGTAGGCTAGTTACTTGAATCCTAGTATTCTAACTAGTAACCACATAGCAAGCATATTAAATAAGTTGACAAATTTATGAGTATTAAACATATTAGCAAGTAGCAAGTAATACTCACACATAGCAAGAGATAGTTATTCTAAAACCAATCATATAGATATTTGCACAACTTATAGTTTAAGCTTTTAGCAAGCTTACTTGCAATATAATATATTGCATGATTAATGTGTAAGCACACATTAATGTCCAACACATGCATAAGGGAAGAGCAATCTCTAGTTGGGACCTGGTGACCATCCTAAATGTATCTAAGTGTATTTTAGGATTATAAGTCTTTACAAGTTACATTTGAAAGCATTGTTCTTCATTTAGCCTTAATTAATCACTAAGTCATGTTTAATAGTAATTATTGTTCTAGTGACATTGGCTTAAGTGTGTTGGTACTTGATGATCATACTAAGAATGTATAGATAAGATTTAAGATCACAAGTTATTGATTAACACTTATGTGTTATGCCTAATCTTGGTTAATTTGTCATTAAAATGTCATTAGGCAATTTTAACTAAGATTAGTGTTTTTATGGCCAAAAATCAATTGAGTATGGAGAGGGCATCTATTCTAAGCATGTTGAGAAAGGTTTCATGAATTATGAATGTCGGGAACTAGACAAACTTAATTTGGTCAAAAGTGTTGACAGAGATAACTGCAGTCGCACTGCGGTTGACCGTGGTGGCGACCTTGCAACTTGTTTTCATAAAACTGCGTTGCAATTCAGTTTGGGGTTCTACGGCTGGGTATGCGGTCGACCGTACCTTGATCGTATATTTTGCTGATCTTTAATTCCATTCTTTAAGTTATGTTTGACTTGGTAATTTGCAAGATAAAGTATGGATTAGTGACCTTGCGTGTTTTATGTTAAGATGTCGGTCATCAATTATGCATATGTATTTGTCATCATCAAAACATATTCTTTTATTAATCATCATACTTAACTTTGTCGTTTAGTTCATTAACCAACATTCAACTAAAAGAGTCCCCTAAGCAATTAAAGATGTAATTATGACAAAACATGATTATTAACACTAATTGTAATGTGCAGCCATCATAGGTTTACTTAAATTATTCTAAGTCAGTAAACAACATTGTACATTGTTTCTTAATGTTTTATTGTGCTGCCTTGAGTATTAGCACAAGATAGAAAAATAGAAAGAGTTCTTCATAAGCAGCAGAAGACCACAGAAGAACCAGTAGAAGAATTAACTAGCACAAAATACTTAGACAAATTATGCTGATAAAAAAAATAGACAAGATGGAAAAGTTGGCAGAGATTTATCTGAAAGAAGTGGTGTCCAGACATTGGGTGGCTATATCCATTATCTCCGACCGAGACAGCAGATCCACTTCTAGATTTTTGAAAACATTGCAAAAGGAAATGGGAACTCGCCTAGACATGAGTACCGTGTATCACCCACAGACAGATGGTCAAAGTGAGAGGAGCATCCAGACTTTAGAGGACATGCTGAGAGTGTATGTTATTGACTTCGGGAATGGATGGGATAAACATCTATCACTGCCAGAGTTCTCGTACAACAACAGTTATCATACGAGTATAAAGGCTGCACCTTTTGAAGCACTATAGGGAAGAAAGTGTAGATCCCCCATATGCTGGAGTGAACTAGGGTATAGTCAATTGACAGGCCCTAAGATTATTTATGAAACTACCGTTAAAATTGTACAAATTCAAGAGTGGTTGAAAACAACTCGAAGCCGTCAAAAGAGTTGAGCTGACGTTAGAAGACAACCTCTAGAATTTCAAATTGGTGACAAACTCATGCTAAAAGTATCACCCTAGAAGGGTGTAGTGCGTTTCGGGAAGCGAGGATAATTGAGTCCAAGATATGTTGGACCATTCGAGATAACTGAAAGAATTGTACCAGTAGCATATAGACTGAATCTACCTCAAGAAATTAGCAAAATTTGTCGTTTCATGTGTCATATTTGAAGAAGTGCTTAGGCGACGAAGACTTGGTAATTCCTTTAGAGGATATACGCATTGACAGCAAACTTCACTTCATTGAAGAACTTGTTGAAATCATGGATTGCGAGGTCAAATTGCTAAAACATAGCAATATACCCATCGTTAAGGTTCGGTGGAACACCCGTATAGCACCAGTGTTCACGTGGAAACGTGAAGACCATATGAGACAAAGGTATCCGTAACTGTTTCTTGATGGAACAACTTCAGCGGACGTGCACTAAAATTTCAGGATGAAATTTTAAATAATGGGTAGGTAATGTAACAACCCTACTTTTTTCGTTACGTCTGTTAACTATCTGTCAATTACCTTAATGGTTAATACTTGAATTCTACGTGTTTAGCTAAGTGAATTCATACTTAATACTTAGAGGGTTATTAGAATTAATATGATTAATATATTAATTGAACAACTTATTTCGAATGATTAAATCCAAAGAAAATAGAATGGTTATGATAACTGCAAAAGGTGTCTTTCGTAACCGCGAATTACACAGTTATTACATAAATAATTATTTTAATAACTATTTACTTTAGAAAAATATTTTTTATTTTATTTATTGGTTTAATTAATAAATGAAATGTGTAGATTTCATTTTAACGTACGGTTGACGTATCAGGAATTCAGTATCGTTAATGATGTAGTGAAACGAGACCAAACGACATCCTAGCTAACCAAAATGAGCCCATGGACACCCCTTTTGGGCCATTCGGCCGAAACCCATCTCTCATCCCCATGTTTTGATGTTTTGGGCCACTAGTAAATTAATTGCATCCATTAATCAATTTAATTAGGCCTAAAATCTATCCTTAAGTAACAAGCATACCCCAATTCTATCCTTCTAAAAATTCTTGGTCGATTCCTTCTGCTCTCTTCCTCTCTTTCATCGCCCATCTTCACCATATCAGTTCATCATCAAATTGTATTTTTACTATTGCTTGTTTGATAGAATCGTTCTCCGCGTTGTTCACTACGTTTTGGCATATCTAATTGATTGTATTGTGATAAAATTTCTCAAAACCTAGAAACTAAATTCAGTATTCTTAATATTCATAGTGTATAGTTTATTTTTGTCAGTGCTCATGTCCATGTCCGATTATATTCGTTTTGTTACTCAGTTTGCTCGTATGTGTATTGTAAATAATTTTCATTTTTAGATCAGACCTTAACCATATGTATGACTTGAAATTAGTAAATTATATATGTATAATTGGATTTCTATCAAAAAACTATTGAATTTGGACTTAAGAATCACCTAGTTTCGATTAACGGTTCACCCGGTACGCTTGTCGGAAGATTGCAAGTTTACATAATGTTTATCGTGGTGTTTTTGATATTTGAGCCATGCTACTAATTATAAAAAGTTTATAATCATATAGGTCTTGAAAAATAGTATAATTTTCATATAGGACTTGCGTGAATCGGACGAATATGTTGCATGCTAATGAAATTCAAAGTTTGACACGTGTTGATTGGTGAACTACTTAAAACATGTCCAATTGGAAAATTGATATGACTTCAGGAACATAAGCACTTAATATCTGATAAATTCATGTTTTATACATAATTTTCCATGTTAGATATGTATCGATTAGAGCTATACTTTATGATATAATTGCATGCAAAAAGGCACAATCGAAATTGGGTCGACTCTGACCGGAGTCTACAAATAATGTCATAAAGTGAACTTTATGATGATTAAAGACTTGTACTTCTAGAAAATGATGAATTATATGTATAGAAACATTTAGTCATTGTATGTCAATATCTGAAACTTTCTACCTTAGGAGCTATAAGGGTCACAACATGATAACTTTAGAATCTAATCAAATCAGTACACCTGACTTCTGTGGTAAACTTGTACGAATTGGCTACACAAAATGATTAGCTCTTTTTATAGATTAATATTTTGGATGTTCATGACCACCTCCTACTGGCCTTGTATGATTTTTATTTTTCTATAATTAATTATAGTATTTACAAAACTGACGTGCATGCTGAAAATGTTACGTGTAATGTGGACTATAAATGCGTTTTTGTAAATGTGTTGACAATATGTGTAACAACCCTACTTTTTCCGTTACTATTGTTAACTATCTGTTAGTTATTTTAACGGCGATTACTTGAAACTTTGTGTATTCAACTTAATAAATGCAAGCTTAGTCCTTAGAGGATACATAATAATATGTGATACATATTCAATAAGATAACGCTTCGTTTTAGAAGTACTTGCAATACGAACGGTTGTTGAAAATCGGGAAAAACGTCTTTTAGTCAACGAAATGAATAACAACTTAATTGTAATAATTATTTTATATAATTATTATGTTTTAAAATATAATTAATTTGGTAATTGTTTAAATAAATTGGATCACGTGATTTCGTTTAAACGATCGATTAACGATCCAGGAATTCGGTACGGTTAAACGGCAACTAGGAACGAGCCCCAGGATCATACGTTTTAGCAAATAAGTAGTCCATGGTCTCCCCCATTACCCATTTTGGCCGACGACCCCTAGCCCACCATCTAATTAAATTAATGGTGGCCCGATTGCTTGTTGCCCAAGTATATGTAATTAGGAAAGCCCAAACTACATAATTTCATAGAACAAAAAGATTTTGACAAAGCCTTTTTCCTCCCTCACAAATCATAGCTGCAAATCCTCTCCAGCCCTCTTTTTTTTCGTCGACCACAAACACCCCAAGAACACCATGAATTTTCGATATTTTACTCTTTCTTGTTTAAGAAGAGTTAATCCCCGCATCTTTCTCTACACTTTGGTGTGCAAAAATTAATCTTTAGATGTATAATTTTGTAACCCTAATTATTAGTTTGAGTGTTTTTACATGTATTCATGGTGATTGTTGTTAGCTCTCATGTCCTTGACCAATTAAATGCATGTGATTGATCGGTTTACTCGTATAGGCATTGTTGTTAGTTTCAGTTTTATTTATATTCAGTAGATTATATGTGTCTAAATGGATTTCTATCGAAAAACTATTGAATTTGGACTTAAGAATCACCTAGTTTCGATTAACGGTTCATCTGGTACTCGTGTTTAAAGTTTTCGGTTTGTATTTTGTGTGAAACTGATTTATGAATGAATATCTTTGTGAAATAGAATATAAAATCTTTAATAACTTATAGATTTTGAAATATCAATCAAGTTAGACTAAGATATCACATGTTTTGGATTCTTAAAACTCGTTTTATGCTAGTTCGAATATTCATGACAACTTTTATTGATCGTAACTTAAAACAGATTTGTTTAGATAATTTCTTTGATTTATGGAATATATTCTTATAATATTTGAAATGTTTAGGATTAGTAATTGACTTTTCATGTAGACATTGTATCTTAAAGGTTTTTAGATGTTGAGATAATTCCATGCGAATATGACTACCTGAATTGCGACCGAATCTGTCCCGAATGCACAGAAAATGAAATAACTTGATTTGTGTGATGAATTGAGTTTTAATATTCTAGAATATTCATATACATGTTATGGAACATATTTTATTTGAATGTCAACAAGTAAAACTTGATGAATTGTGTGTTATAAGGGTCATAACATGCTATGTCTAGAATGTGTTCAAATTAGAACACTCGAATTTGGATGTAAAACTGTACGAATTAGCTGCACAAAAAACTTAGAAATTTTAACTAGTGAAACTTTGGGATGTTTTTTATCACCTCCCACTGGTATTATGTGTTTTTATTTTTTCTAGAATAAATGGTAGATTTTGTAAATATGGTGCGCGAATTGAAACTGTTATATGCAATGTGTGATTGTAAAACGTGTTTATACAAAGGTGTAAACCATATGGCCTAGGTTTGTAGAGTTTTATGAACCTTACCTAATGACATGTATATCACTATAGTCATATATTATTTTCTTGTTGCTTTATGGTACACTATTTGGTCGTTAACGAATTGTTTACACGATACGTAACCATAAACTACTGAAACTACGAGACTGAAATCTGAAAGTGACCAATTGAACATGGTTTAAACTATTGACCAATATTGCATTACCTACTGATGTGTGTGACTTAGGTCAACCATCTTGACCAAGTTTGACTTTTGTTGACTTGCATTAACTCTGTTGACAATTTGTTGACTTTTACAACCTAATCAAGTCTGACTGAGCGTTAGGACAACGCACACCATGGAAAATATCTATTTGAGATAGACATATCTGACCACATGATATTATATCTAAATTGCATTACACGGTTATAAATGTCCCACATTTCTTTGCTTTTGCAGTACTTATCAGAGCACTTAAGGTGAGTCTACAGTCCCATTTCTACTTTTACTTTGGGATGAGATAACATGCTACTTTCAAATTGTTTTACAAGTAGGACACAAGTACTAAAATTTATACATATGATTTTTGCTCAGAAATCCCTTAGCTTGAATATTATAGTTATTTTTTGTAAGCGCGAATCATAGGGACAGATCCGTTAGGTTTGACAGCCTCACTGCTACATATTGTGATGCGTATTACTTCGTAAACTGTACACTTGAGCTGGTGTATAATGAGATAGTATAAGGGAAATCGCGTAGTTGTATACTAATCATGGTGTTAAGCTTTGTATGCAAGTTCTCATAGGAATGTATATGCTATACAACTGGGTTGTACGAAAACTCGTGGTCTAATATTGATAAACGTTTACTGATATCCGATTTACGATAAATGATTTCGGATACTTATTACTGATAACTGTTTTCTGAATACTGATTTCGAAAACTGATTACTGATAAAAGATTTCTGATAACTAATTTCAAAAAAGCGATTTCTGAAACATACTGGTATATGTTTACTTAAAATTGTAGATTCACCAACTTTATGTTGACTCATTTTGCATGTTTTATCTCAGGTACTTACATGATTTACTTCCATTGTTTGCTTAAAGGTCGCATGCATTTTTGCTACTGAAGTCCAACTTTTATTCAGACATATATTTATTCGCATTTAAACTTTTAAACATATTGACGCTATTTATCACCACATGACCTTTGGTTTGTAACTGTTTAACGGGAATTTACATTACGATTCAAACTTTTCAGTTAATGATAAATGCGAATACTTTTGAAAACGTCTCATTTAGAGGTTGTACCATTACTGTGGGACCCGATGGTTAACGCAACGTTAATGGACTTTCACGGGGTGTTACATTTGGTATCAGAGCTAATGGTTGTAGAGAACTAGCACTTGCAATAGAGTGTCCTCCTGAGTTATAGGACGTATTAGTAAGTCCAGACTAAAACCCAGCCTTAAGATATTATGTGGTACTGCATGCAGAATATATATATATATATATATATATATATATATATATATATATATATATATATATATATATATATATATATATATGCCTAATATATTTGTGTAATAACTATTCTGATGTAAGTGCGTTCTAACTGTGTAACTAGATGACCCCTTCTCGTGATATTTACTTTAGTGCTTCCGATATGGATACCGAATTCGAAAATTCTTTTGCTGCTCGGGGTGCTCTCACACCCTATTGATAACTCCTATATTATACAATTTTTTGACAACATTTTGAGGAGTTATCTTAGTATTTTAGATTCATTTTAATACCAAAACACGCTAAAATGGGTAAAAAGGGAAAAAGGTATTTCTAATGATTTTATAAAAGTTGTGTATCAAACAGGATCAAAAATAGAGAAAATCGCAGAAAGGCTAAGGAAGCCACCGACAAGGTAAAAAGGAAGCCGCCGGCTTGGAGCTGAATATGCCAGAATGTTCCTGAATCTCTGTAAAATTGAAAGAACTTGTTGATCAAGTAAAAAGCAAAGGAAGCCGCCAGCTTCATCCAGAAGCCGCCGGCCTAATGAACACGGTTTCTTAACTTATCGACCAAGTTCAAGTAAAAATGAAAACAAAATCAAAAAGATTTGGCTGATCTTTGAAGCTGTCGGCCTTCCGTGAAGCCGCCGGCTTAGTTATGACGGTTAAAGATTTGAGCTTGTGGATTAAGTTAAACTTGCAGAAGGAGTCACTGACCTAAGGCAAGCCGTCGGCTTCCCATTGAAGCCACCAGCTTGGCCATCGTCCCTGAACACTATAAATAAAGGCCTCTAGTCTCAGTTTTCATATGTAGTTTTCAGAATTCAATAATTCTGTTTAGTTCATTTTTCTTTTTAGGGTTTTCACTAAACCCTTAGGTTAGATTAATTCATTGTAATCAAGATTCATCCAAGTTTTTAATTCAAGTTTTTTACATCTACCTTTTTAAGGTATGATTCTATCTTTACTTTATCGTTTCATCTATTTTATTTATTGTAATAGTTTCTATTCGTTTTCTGCTATGAACTAAACGTTCATAGTGGTTACGTGGACAAAAATTGAACTTCATCTGGGAATCAGATGAAGCCGTCGGCGTCACCTTCCAAGCCGTCGGCTTGGTTGGAAGGAAGTTTTCGGCTTCGTGTGCTTTATCCGTACAGTTCCTGGTTCTTTTCCAGATCTGTATGGTTGAGTTTCCGTAATGATGTTTGGATTGTTTCGAATCTGTTTTGCTTAAATACACTTATTTGCCATTCTTAATGATCAAATAACATGATTTTAGGATTGATTAATACTTGATTCGATGATCTAATATTCAATTCATGATACTTGTTTAGATATAATCCATCAAACTTGTTAATTAAATTGCATGCAACTAAGTTAAAAAGCTTAATAGTGATAAACTTGTTTGATCTAAATTACGCTTATATAATAGAACTTGATATTGTTAGGCTTAATCGAAGAACCTTTGTTTGGATTTATTTAATTAATGATTGCATGAGAACTTATTAGTAATTGACTTTCAGCTAGTAACTTGAGTTGATCTACTTGGTGTTTAATAGCTTATATGATTTGTCAGTCTATTTGCATATTGATCCTCATCACATATTTAATGTGTATCATGTAATTTATTTGAACATGAAGAATTAAGATGTTAGTTTTGCACATCACATATCTAGCATATGCTTTAAGTCCTACTTATTGAAGGATATGCAACACTAGCTTAACCTATCGAGGGATAATAATTTGTCTATGATTGTTATTCTGCTTTGTGTTAATATAACTTGCCTAATATGATTCCCGTATGAGTTGGTTATTCATGTAACTACTTTTACTTTTATTTGCTTATTTTGAATCTTCAATTCCTTGCTTTACTTTATTATTTTGTTTATCTTTAAAGCATCTCTTTCCTAAGAGATAAGAATCTATCTCATAAAAAGACAAAAAATATATCTTTAATTCTTTAATAAGAATTAAATAATAAAACAACTCTTATCCGCATCTATGATCTCTTGGGACGATAACCTAAATTACTACATCTGATCGGGGTTTGTTGCTCGTTAGGGTGTTAATGTGTAATAATAAAAGGTTTTATAAATTTAAAAGTTAAAGAATAAGTTAAGTAATACCGCACACACTTTCAACATATCTACTTTTTGACGCCGCTGCCGGGGAGCGCATTAAATACGAAAATTAGATATACTTTGGTTATTGATATTTCTTGAAAACATGTGATGACTGTCTTCCTTTAGGGGAGGGATGTTGGGGTTCCGATTTAAAGGCTCCTGCTCAAACCTAGACGATGACGGGTCACTTAAGTATTGAAAGATTCAATAGGCCGTGTATGTTTTATTATTCGTTGTTATGCGATAAAAGTTATTATTTAATATTTATATTATTAATTATGTCATTAATATTTATTATATTTAAAGTTTACTAATATGCTAATATACTTCTTAAATATTACAAGAGGAATTAGAATAAAATCAAAACTTAATTATATATATCCTTTAAGGTCTAAAAATTTTTCTAAAACATTTCTTTTTATGATTTTAGATCACATGAATACTCGATCCAAGAAACTAGTCTTACAATATATGTTACCAAATCCCGATATATTATTTAAACCTTCTAAGGATTCGAATATTGTTAAGAAATTAAATTTCAATGAAGGAACTACTTCTAATGATGATTCATTATCTAGTCCATCGTCTAGTCCTGATTCTAATTTGATATCTCTTTTTGGTTTAGAAATTGAAATGACTGATTCAATGGAAGCTTAATGAAAGCGGGTCGGGAAGGATTAGGTCATGCTATTACTCAGCCTGTTATAAAAGAAAATTTTGATATTAAAGGTCCTATTTTTCATTTGCTTAAGGATAACCAATTTAGGGGTACTAAAAAGGAAGATACTAATGCTCACATTCGGAATTTTAAAGATATTTGCAATCTGTTTAACATTAATAATGTGGAAAGTAATGTCATCTATCTTCGTCTCTTCCCTTGGTCACTAAAAGATGAAGCTAGGGAATGGTTAAACTCGTTACCTGAATGAGATATTACTAGTTGTGTAGTGACTCTAAATTTTCCATGTTTATATATATTAAATGAAATTTTTATTTACATGATTAAGTGTTTCCAACATGTTAAGCAATCAAACTTGTTAAGACTTGATTAATTAAAATAGGTTTCATATAGACAATTGACCACCCAAGTTGACTGGTGATTCACGAATGTTAAAACGTGTAAAAACTATATGATTACATATATATGATTATATATATAGTTAACATGATATTATGATAAGTAAGTATCTCATTAGGTATTTTAACAATGAGTTATATACATAAAATTGAGTTTATTGAATTAAGAAACTCGTAACGATATATATAACGATTATCGTTATAACAACGTCTTACTAAATACATATGAATCATATTAAGATATTGATACACTACGTTTAATCATGATAAATGATAAGTAAACATGTCATTAAGTGTATTAACAATGAACTACATATGTAAAAACAAGACTACTAACTTAATGATTTCGAAACGAGACATATATGTAACGATTATCGTTGTAACAACATTTAACTGTATATATATCATACTAAGATATATTAATATATCATAATATCATGATAATGTAATAATTTAACATCTTGTTAGATATAATAAACAATGGGTTAACAACATTTAACAAGATCGTTAAACTAAAGGTTTCAAAACAACATTTACATGTAACGACTAACGTTGACTTAACGACTCAGTTAAAATGTATATACATGTAGATTTTTAATATGTATTCTCACACTTTTGAAAGACTTCAAGACACTTATCAAAATACTTCTACTTAACAAAAATGCTTACAATTACATCCTCATTCAGTTTCATCAACAATTCTACTCGTATGCACCCGTATTAGTACTCGTACAATACACAGCTTTTAGATGTATGTACTATTGGTATATATACTCCAATGATCAGCTCTTAGAAGCCCATGTGAGTCACCTAACACATGTGGGAACCATTATTTGCCAACTAGCATGAAATATCTCATAAAATTACAAAAATATTAGTAATCATTCATGACTTATTTACAAGTAAACAAAATTACACATCCTTTATATCTAATCCATATACCAACGACCAAAAACACCTACAAACACTTTCATTCTTCAATTTTCTTCATCTAATTGATCTCTCTCAAGTTCTATCTTCAAGTTCTAAGTGTTCTTCATAGATTCTATAAGTTCTAGTTTCATAAAATCAAGAATACTTCCAAGTTTGCTAGCTTACTTCCAATCTTGTAAAGTGATCATCCAATCTCAAGAAATCTTTCTTATTTATAGTAAGATATCTTTCTAATACAAGGTAATACTCATATTCAAATTTTTATTCAATTTCTATAACTATAACAATCTTATTTCGAGTGAAAATCTTACTTGAACTTGTTTTCGTGTCATGATTCTGCTTCAAGAACTTTCAAGCCATCCAAGGATCCTTTGAAGCTATCTATTTTTTTATCATTTTCAGTAGGTTTACCTACTAAAATTAAGGTAGTAATGATGTTCATAAGATCATTCAATTCATACATATAAAACTATCTTATTCGAAGATTTAAACTTGTAATCACTAGAACATAGTTTAGTTAGTTCTAAAATTGTCCGCAAATAAAGTTAATCCTTCTAACTTGACTTTTAAAATCAACTATACACATGTTCTATATCTGTATGATATGCTAACTTAATGATTTAAAACCTGAAAACACGAAAAACACCGTAAAACCGGACATACACCGTCGTAGAAACACCGCGGGCTGTTTTGGGTTTGATAATTAAAAACTATGATAAACTTTGATTTAAAAGTTGTTCTTCTGGGAAAATAATTTTTCTTATGAACATGAAACTATATCCAAAAATATGGTTAAACTAAAAGTGGAAGTATGTTTTTCAAAATGGTCATCAAGACATCGTTCTTTCGACTGAAATGACTACCTCTTACAAAAACGATTTGTAACTTATATTTCCAACTATAAACCTATACTTTTTCTGTTTAGATTCATAAGAGTTCAATATGAAACCATAGCAATTTGAATCACTCAAAATGGATTTAAAACGAAGAAGTTATGGGTAAAACAATATTGGATATTTTTTTATTGTTGTAGCTACGGGAAATATTGTAACAATTCTATACAAATCATATCCTAGCTAACTTATATTGTATTATACATGTATTCTAATATATTATGTAATCTTGGGATACCTAAGACACGTATGCAAATGTTTTGACATATGATATCGACCAATCTATATATATTATTTGGAACAACCATACACACTCTATATGCAATAATGTTGAAGTTAGCTATACAGAGTTGAGGTTGATTCCAAAAATATATATACTTTTAGTTGTGATCTAGCCCGAGACGTGTATACACTGGGTCGTGGATTGATTCAAGATAATATATATCAATTTATTTATGTACATCTAACTATGGACAACCAGTTGTAGGTTACTAACGAGGACAGCTGACTTAATATACTTAAAACATCAAAATGTATTAAAAGTGTTGTAAATATATTTTGAACATACTTTGATATATATGTACATATTTGTTATAGGTTCATTAATCGACCAGTGGCCGAGTTTTACTTCCCGACGAAGTAAAAATCTGTGAAAGTGAGTTATAGTCCCACTTTTAAAATCTAATATTTTGGGATGAGAATACATGCAGTTTTATAAATGTTTTACGAAATAGACACAAGTAAATGAAACTACATTATATGGGTGAATGATCGAAGCTGAATATGCCCCTTTTGCTTGGTATCCTAAGAATTAGTAAACCGATCTACTAATTGACGCGAATCCTAAAGATAGATCTATTGGGCCTAACGAACCCCATCCAAAGTACCGGATGCTTTAGTACTTCGAATTCGTTTTTATCGTGTCCGAAGGATTTCCTGGAATGATAGGGAATATTCTTATATGCATCTTATTAATGTCGGTTACCAGGTGTTCACCATATGAATGAATTTTATCTCTATGTATGGGATGTATATTGAAATATGAAATCTTGTGGTATATTATTATGATTTGATAATATACGTTAAACCTATAACTCACCAACATTTTTGTTGACGTTTTAAGCTTATTTATTCTCAGGTGATTATTAAGAGCTTCCGCTGTTGCATACTAAAATAAGGACAAGATTTGGAGTCCATGCTTGTATGATATTATGTAAAAACTGCATTCAAGAAACTTATTTTTTTTGATGTAATATATTCTTATTGTAAACCATTATGTAATGGTCGTGTGTAAACGGTATATTTTAGATTATCATTACTTGATAATCTACGTAATACTTTTTAAACCTTTATCGATAAAATAAAGGTTATGGTTGTTTTAAAAATGAATGCAGTCTTTTAAAAACATCTCATATAGAGGTCAAAACCTCGCGACAAAATCAATTAATATGGAACGTTTATAATCAATATGAACGGGACATTTCAGTTGGTATCTGAGCGTTGGTCTTAGAGAACCAAAAATTTGCATTAGTGTGTCTTATCGAGTTTGTTAGGATACATTAGTGAGTCTGGACTTCGACCTTGTTTTCTTTAAAAGCGATTGCTTAACACTTTTGTTGGAAACTATATATTATTAACATGTAAATATTATGTGATATATTAACCTCTTAATGTGTTTGATATTGTGTGATAGATGTCTACCACTAGTACAAATCCCATCGATTCATCTAATAATAATGAAGAGTCGAATATATTTTGGGAAGATTCACAAATTCCCGAAGAAGAATCGGAAGAGGAGGAACCGGAAGAAGAGGAACTGGAAGAGGAGGAACCGGAAGAAAAAGAGGTCCCGGAGGAAGAAATATTGATACCTACAGTAATTCGATTAAATAAAAGAAAATCCTCAACCAACGGACCAAAGTTAATAATGGTCAATGGTGTTTCCGCCGAGGAAGCAAAATATTGGGAAGATTACCAATTTTTCGATGAATCGAATCCCGATGAGGATTCCGATGATGTTATAGAAATTACCTCGACCCAATTTAATAAAGCGAAAGAAAATAATAAGGGAAAAGGTATAAAAATAGAGAAACCCGATTCCAACCCCGATGAACTTTATATGTATCGGCAACATCCGTATTTCCTAAAATGTAACAATGACCCGGGAACCTCTAAACCACCAGGTTTTTCTAAACCATTGTGGAAAACGACGGCTCGTATTAGAGGTACACCATATATTCCTAGAAAATTAGGAAAACGAACCAAGTCCGAAGAAGAAGAAACCAGTGATTCAAATTAGAGGGTTGTAATCATGTTGTGTATTATCTGTATTGTAGTGTGCTTGTACTTTTATGTTCAATGTAAACATTGCTTGTATTGTTTGTTAATTATCTTTTACGAATCTAATCCTTGTCTATTTTACAGTATAAAAACAAAATGGACGTTAAGGGTAGACAACTGAATATTTTAGAAGATCTACCAGAGGATATGATTGAGGAAATCTTGTCTAGAGTCGATCAGAATTCATCAGCACAATCAATTATGGCAAAATTAACTTGTCAAACATTTGAAAGATTTTCCAGAAATGCCTTAGTTTATAAAAGGCTTTCCGTTGATAGGTGGGGTATATTACATTGGGGAGACTGTAAGTTACGCCGTGTTTTCTTTAAAGCGTTAAATGCGGGGAACCCAAATGCAATTTTACGCTACGGGTTAAGAACCTATTTTGACTCAACATATCCCAACATAGGATTTCATGAATTAGAAAGAGCTTCTAACATGCAACATAAAGAAGTACGTTATGCTTACGGGTTAGTGATGTTCGCTTCTTACCAAAGTGCGAAAAAGAATATCGGATTGCAACTTTTAAATAAAACCTTCCCACAAGTGACGGATTCAGTAGTTGGGGTGAGAAACAAGGTTTTTAGATTATTACGGGGCTGTTGGACATTATGAAACCCTCGTCCTTTTGACGACATTACAACATGCTGCCTAGCCAATGGTCATAACAGTTATTTTCCACAAGACCAAGGATGGGAAGTCGTCTTAGTAAAACCAGAATGCATGACTTGTTTCCTTTGCTGAACAACTTACGTATTAACTAGATTTATCTTCAAAACTGTCCTGTATCAAAGTGTACTATATTTCATGTTATATGTAATATAGCGAAGTTGTAAGTTTGAAGAATATTTGTATGTGATATATTATTATAATCAGTTTTTCATATGGAATTGTAGTAGTTGAATTGTATATTAGCTACTAAGTATGAACTTAACGGGTAGGTAGTACCCGAATTTAAACTTATAAAATGCTAATATGAAGAAAAAGCTTTTATAAATGAGTTCATATTATGCTACGAAATACTATTGACTACTCTTAATATTCTGTATGATTAACTCGATTCAGTTGGCTATTTTGAAGGAAATGGCACCAACTACTCGACACACCATGAATATGAGCGAAGAGGAATTTCGTACCTTTCTTGCTGCAAACATAGCCGTAGTACAGGCTGCGCTACATACCAACAATAACTCTAAATCTATCAATGCAGCTAACGGCGCAAGAAATTGTGTAGGATGCTCCTACAAAGAATTCACTGCCTGCAAACCTTTGGAATTTGATGGAACCGAAGGACCAATTAGATTGAAACGGTGGACCGAGAAAGTCGAATCGGTGTTTGCCATAAGTAAGTGTACTGAAGAGGACAAAGTTAAGTACGCTACGCATACCTTCACAGGTACTGCGTTAACGTGGTGGAACATCTATCTTGAACAGGTAGGACAAAATGCTGCTTACGCACTACCGTGGTTGGCATTCAAGCAATTGATGAACGAGCAGTACCGTCCTAGAAATGAAGTCAATAAACTCAAGGCAGAACTTAGAGAGTTACGAACACAAGGGTTCGACGTTACCACATATGAACGACGATTCACAGAGTTGTGCCTATTGTGTCCGGGAGCATTCGAAGATGAAGAAGAGAAGATCGACGCATTTGTAAAAGGGTTACCAGTAAGGATTCAAGAAGATGTGAGTTCACACGTGCCCGCTTCTATACAGAAGGCAAGTCGAATGGCACATAAACTCATAAATTAGATTGAGGGAAGAATTAAAGAGTAGGCTGGCAAAGAAGCCAACACGAAACAACTCAAGAGGAAGTGGGAGGAAAACGGTGACAAGAGTCACCAGTACAACAACAACAACAACAATTACAACCACAATCGCAACAAATATCCCAAAAACCGCAACAATAACCGCAATCCTAACAATAACTACAACAAACATCCCAACAACTGAAGGTATTTCGTATGCCCGAGAGACATATTAAATTAACGTGGCTAGCATGTTATGATCCAAGTAGGGTCATACCCAATAACAAACTTACCAACACCTTAAATGTATTTAATCTTAACGATTAGGTCGTTAAATAAATACGCGACACTTGGACTTTAGAAAATCGGTTTTCTAAAATATTATTACTTGAGATAAATTATTTGGATAATTTATATGATATGGTATTAATCATTTGTAAGATTAATAGTTGTGTTATGATACATTTTATAAAAGGTTTTATAAAATGGAAATTAAATTGGAACAAGTAACATATACATGGTGGAACTTGTTTTATAAATTTAAAAAGACTAATTTTATAAACATCCCATGGGGGGACGGTTTTTGTGAGGACCAAGAGGTCCACCCATGCTACTTTTGTAAGTTTCAAAATGCACAAAGCCTAATGTACTTGTTCCTTGACCAAAAGATAATACATACATGCATTCAAACATCAAGTAAGATGAAATAAGCTCTCTTTCTTCCTTGTTCCAATTCTGGCCGAATTCTTCAAGCAAGAGAGAGGTGACTTTGAGTTTATTGGAAGCTCATTTTCTAGTGTAACAAAATCCTAACCAATTTACAAGGTGTTGGTTATAAGTTTGGGGTATAATCCCTTGAGGTTTCACCATTAGAAGCTAGCATTCATCATCATCTTTTATTGTTGCTGCTGGCCGAAATTTTCAGCACAAAGAAGTGGGTTTCAAGCTAGATTAACAAGGGTGTTGAGGCTACCAAGTCTAGCTAACTTAGGGGTGGTGTTGGAGGATCAAAAGCTTGAAGTTCTACACTTTTGTTCATCATTCTACTACCATTTTGGACAGCCCTTAAACTTAGTTTTAAGGAGGTATAAAACTCTATCTTTTCTTGTTAATTTGTAAGCATAATATTCACAACTTGATCCAAGATGGGATTTAACTTTAATTGGTTTAAAGATAACAAATAGAATTGGTTATTACACGCTTCCGTTTATTATGATTCTTAAAAGGTTTTAAGATATATGAACTTGTTAAATCCCAACAATGGTATCTAGAGCCGAAGTTGTTGAAATATGCTTCGAATTATTGTTTTAAACCCACTATATTTGCATTCTAAGTACATGCATGAAAGAAGAATGCAAAAATTGTTGGTTTTGGTTTGGTACTTCATTATGGCCGAATTTATTAGGGTTCAAAATTGGGTTTTGAGCTCTATCATTTGGTCATATTTTGTTGCATGTTAAAGTTCACAATCCTAGCCTTGACCTTGTGTTGATTGCATGTTATATTTGGTTGATTTGTTATATTCATTTGGTATGTAATATTATTCATTCAATTGGCATGTAATAATTATTAGTTTGGCTATGTAATTTGTTTTACATTTGGTATGTAAAATAGAATAGGTTGTATTTCATTTTCTAGATAAAAATGTATTAGGATACATATTTTGTAAAAATGAAGAACAAGATGATGAAGACTTGAAGAACACAAGGAGCATTTGGATGCAAGGTTAAGTGGGAGATTGTAATCTCCTACTTTGTATTATTACTCCTTAACCCGGTGACATTTGTTTTCGGCTAAACAAATGTCCACCAAAGTGGCTAGATTGTGAACACGCTTATTTTGCATGTGTGGTTGTTTGTATGATTATTGTTTTGCATGTTTGGTTGATACAATTAATCAGAAGATAACAACAAACAAAACGACAATTTAATTGGTTAAATTAGACGTTCTAAGTACATGCAAAACGGCAATTTAAATGGTTAAATTAAAATAGCAACCAAAACCCTTAATAAATGGTTATTAAGAACAAGAAAAGGATAACGTATATAAAATGGTTTATATCAAGTAATTGGCTCAATTACAAGACATGAAATTGGTTTTTCACAAGTACCATACACTAAATGCATGTTGGTGTATGGCATAAAAGTTTTCTCAAACTAGAATTAACGAAAACTTAAAATCCCTTTTACTAACAAGGTAAACAAGTTTAACGCCATCCTATTGTGTGACACTTAAAAGTATTAGGGAACTCATGATGGGATAAAGGTCACCTAACCGTTATGAGCAAACTAATATGATTAAGGTAAATTTCACATGCTTGTGGGATAAAGGTCACCTAACCACTTGTATGTTAAATTTACAAGTCTATACAAGTAGGACGACTTGATTTGGGAATCATGAACTTAGGGTCACCGAAGCATGAGGAACAAATAGGCGTTGATGGGATAAATATGCCATGCAAAAGGATTGCATGATCCCATACTCTAGAAGTTGCAAATGGATTGCAATTGTCATTTATTGACTACCTAGCTAAATCAAATTGCGGGATGAAGGTCACCTAACCGAAATTTGGTTTACCGTTGGATTCTAGAATTTAATAATTCAATTTGATTTAAAGGGTATTGAATGTTAAATTAAAATCGATACTTAAACGAACTTTGTTAATTTTGTAGATGGCCGCCAATAACAACAACAACATTCCAAACGCACCACTTAACCTAAACCACCTATCATTAAGGTCTCTCTTAGAGAAAGACAAACTCAACCATACCAACTTTATGGATTGGTTCCGCAATCTTCGGATTGTCCTCAAACATGAGGATAAAGCGTATGTACTTGAGGACCCCATTCCCGATCAACCGGATGAGAATGATGTGGAGGCAATGGCCTCTTACGATAAGTATTGCCACGACTCCCTTCAAGTCTCATGTCTAATGCTTGGGACTATGATACCCGAACTCCAAAAGGATTTCGAGCACCATAGTGCATACGACATGATAACGCAATTGAAGGAGATGTTCCTCCAACAAGCGCGTGTCGAGCGCTTCGAAACGGTTCGGGCGCTACATGCTTGTCGTATGGACGATACCCAATCGGTTTCATCTTATGTACTCAAGATGAAAAGCCTTATCGATCGTGCTAACCGACTTAACCTAAACATATCCAATGAGTTAGCCACCGATCTTATCCTTAACTCCCTATCAAAAAGGTTTGATCAATTTGTAATTAATTACAATATGAATGGGATGGATAAGAGCATAGGTGAGCTTCACGGTATGCTTAGAACGGCCGAAACTAGCATGGGTAAAAGGGCTTTACCCGTGTTAGCAATCGATCAAGGTGGATCCAAAGGTAACGCCTCTAAGCCAAAGGTGGCTAAGAGGAAAGGACCCGCCCATCAAGGCAAAGGGAAGGGGAAGATGGTTACCCCAACCAAGAACAAGGCTAAGAAGCAAAAGGTAGCCGAGAAGGCAAACCCCAAGGAAGACCCATGTTTCGGTTGCGGTGAGATGGGTCATTGGAAACGAAACTGTCCGGTCTACCTTAAGGAGTTGAAGGAGAAGAGGGATGCAGGGCAAACCTCAGGTAATATATATATGGTATATATAGAGCTTAGTATTACTTCTTCTAATACATGGGTATTAGACACTGGATGTGGAACTCACATTTGCAATTCATTGCAGGGGTTCAAAAGAAGTAGCAAGCAAACGGGAACATCGAGTCTCTACATGGGTAATGGAGCCAAAGTGCCAGTGAAGGCTCAAGGAGACTTTGTGTTAAAGCTTCCAAGTGGTTTGGAACTTATTTTGAAAGATGTTTTGTATGCACCCGATTTATGTCGAAACATTATTTCCATTTCCCGTTTGAAACAATGTGGGTTTTATCTTAATTTTGTTAATGATGATATCCATATTTATTTAGATAATGTATTCTATTTCAAGGCTTCACCTTCAAATGGAATTTATGAATTGGTTCATGATGACACATCATCTAGTAGCTCAATGTACCATACAAGCACCAAGAAACTCAAAGGGGATTTGAGTGATTCCTACTTATGGCATTGTCGCCTTGGTCACATAAACAAGAACCGAATACATACACTTCAAAAGAATGGACTTTTGAAATCAAATGAAATGGATTCGTTTGAAGTATGTGAGTCTTGTTTACAAGGCAAGATGACCAAAGCACCTTTTAAAGGGACCTATGAAAGGGCTAAAGATTTATTGGGATTAATACATTCGGATGTATGTGGACCCTTTAAACCCATGACTAGGAATGGTGAAAGATACTTTGTTACTTTCATTGATGACTTTAGTCGTTTCGGATATGTCTACTTATTAAGACACAAGGACGAAACGTTTGAAGCATTCAAAGAATATCAAAAAAAAGTACAAAATCAACTCAATAGGACAATTAAGGTACTTCGTACCGATAGAGGAGGTGAATACCTAAGCGATGCCTTCCAAGATCATCTTAGGAGTTGTGGGATTATCTCACAACTTACTCCACCCGGAACACCCCAGTTAAATGGAGTTTCCGAAAGGAGGAACCGAACCCTAATGGATATGGTTCGATCTATGATGGCAAGAAGCTCGTTGCCTCTATCATTTTGGGGTTATTGTCTAAGCTCCGCGGCCCGTATTTTAAATATGGCCCCAACCAAGAAAGTGGAACGAACTCCTCACGAGATGTGGTTTGGTAAACCTCCATCTCTATCATACTTAAATGTATGGGGATGTGAAGCTTATCCTAAGCGTTACGTCCCTAATAAGTTGAATGCTCGATCCACGAAGTGTATCTTCATAGGATATCCCAAGGATGATATGGGATACTATTTCTATGATCCATCCGAGCAGAATGTATTTGTTGCTCGGAAGGCGGAATTCCTTGAAACTAAGTTCCTAATGGAAGGAAATAGTGAAAGGAAGATAGATCTTGAAGAGGTTCAAGATCAAGTAGATGATACACAATTGGTTGACACTAGCACTCAACATGAAAATGTTGATAGTGATCAAATGGATGATCAAAATACACAAGACGTTCGAAGATCTAGTAGGATTAGTAATCCTCCCGAAAGATATGGGTTTCTAGTAGATGGTTGCTATACGGTTGATTTGGATGAACCGACAAACTACGAAGATGCTTTATCAAGGATTGATAAAGATAAATGGCAGGAAGCCATGAACGCCGAGATGCAATCCATGTATGAAAACCAAGTGTGGGAACTTGTTGAGCAACCTCCTAGCTCTAAGCTAGTTGATTGCAAATGGCTTTTCAAGATGAAAACGGACATACATGGAAACTTGGATACTTATAAAGCTAGACTTGTGGCAAAAGGTTTCACTCAAACTCAAGGGGTCGATTATGATGAAACTTTCTCGCCAGTGGCAATGCTAAAGTCTATTAGGATATTATTTGCCATTGCTGCTCACTACGACTATGAAATATGGCAAATGGATGTCAAAACCGCTTTCCTAAATGGATATCTTATGGAAGATGTCTATATGGTCCAGCCTGAAGGTTTTGTTGATCCAAAATATCCTAAAAAGGTATGCAAGTTAAAGAAGTCAATCTACGGATTGAAACAAGCATCTAGAATGTGGAATCATCGTTTTAATGAGGAAGCCGAGAAATTTGGCTTCATTAAAAATGGTGATGAAGCTTGTGTATATAAGAAAGCTAGTGGGAGCACTATCATGTTCCTTGTACTATATGTGGATGATATATTATTATTTGGGAATGATATTACCACAATGCAAGGAGTCAAAACTTGGCTAAAGAGTTGCTTCTCCATTAAGGATCTTGGAGATGCACAATACATATTGGGGATAGGGATCTATAGGAATAGATCCAAGAGATTGATAGGTTTAAGTCAAAGTACATACATTGATAAAATCTTGAAAAGGTTCAAGATGGAAAACTCTAAGAAAGGTTTGGTACCTATTCAAAGAGGAACCGTTCTCAGTTCATCTCAGTGTCCTACCACGAAAGATGAACAAGATAGAATGAAGAAAGTCCCATACGCATCTGCAATTGGGTCTATCATGTATGCAATGATATGTACTAGACCGGATGTGTCATGCGCTCTAAGCTTGACAAGTAGATACCAGAACAACCCAGGAAACAGTCATTGGATTGCTGTTAAAAGTATACTGAAATACCTTAGGAGGACTAAGGATATGTTTCTAATATACGGGTCTGGTGAGGAGGAACTCGCTGTAAAAGGTTACGTGGATGCGAGTTTCCAAACTGATCGAGATGACTCTCGATCACAATCCGGTTATGTCTTCATGTTAAATGGTGGTGCGGTCTCTTGGAAGAGTTCGAAACAGGAGGTTGTTGCGTTATCCACTACAGAGTCGGAGTACATTGCCGCCTCACTGGCAGCTCAGGAAGCTGTATGGATGAAGAAATTCATCGACGACTTAGGAGTGGTCCCTTCCATTCAGGACCCTCTTGAGATCTTTTGTGACAACGAGGGTGCGATTGCTCAAATCAAGGAACCTCGTGCTCATCAAAAGACTCGTCACATTGAGCGGAGATTCAACTACATCAGGGATGAGGTTGAAAAGGGAAAGATATGTATTCACAAAGTTCACACAGATCATAATGTTGCGGATCCACTCACGAAGCTTTTACATGGGCCAAAACATGAGGGACATGTTTGTGCATTAGGGCTTCGATATTCTAGTGATTGGAGATGATCTACTTTATGTATTGTAATGGAACGAATTTGTTCAAACTCATTAATATGATTATGGTTTAATTTATTTTGAGTCATGTTCCTATTTGCATATTTTATCCATGAATAAGCTATTATTCTAAAATCCGTAGTTGATCACATTTGTGGGAACAAGTGTGAGGTTTAGACTATTATGAACTTGGATTGGTATACATTCAAGGACTGAATGTGGGGCAAGGTTGCAACCAAAGTTCATAGATATTTGTGGGACACAAATATTGGAAGACCCGCTCTCAAGATTTACTGTATGGAGCCTTCGTGGTTGATCACATGTAATCTTGAGTAAAGGCGAATATCATTGTATCCTCTGACCTGAGATACATATTGGGTTCTAATATTCACCGAGTATTATGCCTTGATTCTTTCCTTCGCTATTCTGAAATATGGTAGTACATAAGGAAGAACTCAGGTATATTACAAAGTGTATATCTAGGACGTGTGTAGTCAAGATGGAATTTGTCCCTCTTATTCGTTGAGAGTCAGATGTCTAAGGCCTGAAAAGTTAAATCTATAAGAGAGTGATCACTCTGTATCTCTTGGATTTAACATGACATCTAGGATGAAAGGATATAATGAAAGATTCACCTAATCATATTCGAGATGGGAACTCGAAAGGGATGATGTTATTGAATGGCACAAAGTCATAACATATTAGGGGTGATGGACGGTGTGTTAGGCTGTATCCATCACTTGCATTAATTTCTTATGTTTCTCGTGCAAGTGGGAGATTGAAGGTATTTCGTATGCCCGAGAGACATATTAAATTAACGTGGCTAGCATGTTATGATCCAAGTCGGGTCATACCCAATAACAAACTTACCAACACCTTAAATGTATTTAATCTTAACGATTAGGTCGTTAAATAAATACGCGACACTTGGACTTTAGAAAATCGGTTTTCTAAAATATTATTACTTGAGATAAATTATTTGGATAATTTATATGATATGGTATTAATCATTTGTAAGATTAATAGTTGTGTTATGATACATTTTATAAAAGGTTTTATAAAATGGAAATTAAATTGGAACAAGTAACATATACATGGTGGAACTTGTTTTATAAATTTAAAAAGACTAATTTTATAAACATCCCCATGGGGGGACGGTTTTTGTGAGGACCAAGAGGTCCACCCATGCTACTTTTGTAAGTTTCAAAATGCACAAAGCCTAATGTACTTGTTCCTTGACCAAAAGATAATACATACATGCATTCAAACATCAAGTAAGATGAAATAAGCTCTCTTTCTTCCTTGTTCCAATTCTGGCCGAATTCTTCAAGCAAGAGAGAGGTGACTTTGAGTTTATTGGAAGCTCATTTTCTAGTGTAACAAAATCCTAACCAATTTACAAGGTGTTGGTTATAAGTTTGGGGTATAATCCCTTGAGGTTTCACCATTAGAAGCTAGCATTCATCATCATCTTTTATTGTTGCTGCTGGCCGAAATTTTCAGCACAAAGAAGTGGGTTTCAAGCTAGATTAACAAGGGTGTTGAGGCTACCAAGTATAGCTAACTTAGGGGTGGTGTTGGAGGATCAAAAGCTTGAAGTTCTACACTTTTGTTCATCATTCTACTACCATTTTGGACAGCCCTTAAACTTAGTTTTAAGGAGGTATAAAACTCTATCTTTTCTTGTTAATTTGTAAGCATAATATTCACAACTTGATCCAAGATGGGATTTAACTTTAATTGGTTTAAAGATAACAAATAGAATTGGTTATTACACGCTTCCGTTTATTATGATTCTTAAAAGGTTTTAAGATATATGAACTTGTTAAATCCCAACAACAACAATAACTACAACAACCGTTTCAACAACAATAACAATCCCAACAACAACCTCAATAACAACAACGGCAACAAAAACCAAAAACAGCCAGGTCATAGGTGTGAAGAAAATTATAAGGGGTTTTGCACTACATATTGCAACAGGTGTAAAAGAAATGGTCATAGTGCGACAAAGTGTGAAGTCTACGGACCAAAGTTTAACAGAACTAAAGGAACAAATAATGTCGGAATAAGTAATATCGAAACGAATAGTTTCGGAGCAAGTAATATCAACGCTGTTTGTTATAAATGTGGAAAACCGGGCCACATTATTAGAAATTGCCCGAATCAGGGGAATACTAATGGGCAGGTCCGTGGAAGAGTTTTCAATATTAATGCGGCAGAAGCACAGGAATACCCGGAGCTTGTTACGGGTACGTTTCTTATTGACGATAAATCTTCTTATGTTTTATTTGATTCGGGTGCAGATATAAGCTATATGAGTAGAGAATTTTGTGCTAAATTAAGTTGCCCATTGAAGCCTTTGGATAGTAAATTTTTACTCGAATTAGCGAACGGTAAATTAATTTCAGCAGATAATATATATCGGGAGAGGGAAATTAAACTGAGGGATGAAACGTTTAAAATTGATTTAATACCAGTCGAGTTAGGGAGTTTTGACATAATAATTGGCATGGACTGGTTGAAAAAGGTGAGAGCAGAGGTCGTTTGTTACAAAAATGCGATTCGCATTATGCGTGAAAAAGGAAAACCTTTAATGGTGTACGGAGAAAAGAACAACGCGAAATTAAATCTTATTAGTAGTTTAAAGGCGCAAAAACTAATAAGAAAAGGTTGTTACGTCATTCTAGCACACATCAAGCAAGTTTAACCTGAAGAAAAGAACATCAGTGATGTTCCCGTCGCAAAAGAATTTCCAGATGTATTTTTGAAAGAATTACCGTGATTACCCCCACATCGATCCATTGAATTTCAAATAGACCTTGTACCAAGAGCTGTACCAATAGCTCGTGCTCCATACAGACTCGCACCCAGCGAAATAAAATAATTACAAAGTCAGTTACAGGAACTTTTAGAGCATGGTTTCATTCGACCAAGCACATAACCATGGGGAGCTCCTGTTTTGTTTGTCAAGAAGAAAGATGGTACATTCAGATTGTGTATCGACTACCGAGAGTTGAACAAACTTACCATCAAGAACCGCTACCCACTACCGAGAATCGACGACTTATTTGATCAACTACAAGGCTCGTCTGTTTATTCGAAGATCGATTTACGTTCTGGATATCATCAAATGCGGGTGAAGGAGGATGATATTCCAAAGACTGCTTTTAAGACGCGTTACGGTCATTACGAGTTTATAGTTATGTCGTTTGGATTGACTAACACACCAGCTGTGTTCATGGACCTCATGAACCGAGTGTGTGGGCCATATCTTGACAAGTTTGTCATTGTTTTCATCGATGACATACTTATTTACTCGAAGAATGATCAAGAGCACGAAGAACATTTGAGAAAAGTGCTAGAGTTGCTGAGAAAAGAAAAACTGTATGCTAAGTTTTCAAAGTGTGCATTTTGGTTGGAAGAAGTTCAATTCCTCGGTCACATAGTGAACAAAGAAGGTATTCAGGTGGATCCATCAAATATTGAAACCGTTGAAAAGTGGGAAACCCCGAAAACTCCAAAACACATATGCCAGTTTTTAGGACTAGCTGGTTACTACAGAAGGTTCATCCAAGACTTTTTCCAGAATAGAAAAACCCTTGACTGCATTAATGCATAAAGGGGAGAAATTTGAATGGAAAGATGAACAAGAGAAAGCGTTTCAATTGTTAAAGAAAAAATTAACTACGGCACCTATATTGTCATTACCTGAAGGGAATGATGATTTTGTGTTATATTGTGACGCCTCAAAGCAAGGTCTCGGTTGTGTATTAATGCAACGAACGAAAATAATTGCTTATGCTTCTAGACAATTGAAGATTCACGAACAGAATTATACGACGCATGATTTGGAATTAGGCGCAGTTGTTTTTGCATTAAAGACTTGGAGGCACTACTTATATAGGGTCAAAAGTATTATATATACCGACCACAAAAGTCTTCAACACATATTTAATCAGAAACAACTGAACATGAGGCAGCGCAGGTGGGTTGAATTGTTGAATGATTACGACTTTGAGATTCATTACCACCCAGGGAAGGCAAATGTGGTAGCCGACGCCTTGAGCAGAAAGGACAGAGAACCCATTCGTGTAAAATCTATGAATATAAAGATTCACACTAACCTTACTACTCAAATAAAGGAGGCGCAACAAGGAGTTTTAAAAGAGGGAAACTTAAAGGATGAAATACACGAAGGATCGGAGAAGCATCTTAATATTTAGGAAGACGTAACCCGGTATAGGGATGAAAGAATTTGGATACCAAAATTTGGAGATATGCGAGAAATGGAACTTAGAGAAGCTCATAAAACCAGATACTCAATACATCCTGGAATGGGGAAGATGTACAAGGATCTCAAGAAACATTTTTGGTGGCCAGGTATAAAAGCCGATGTTGCTAAATACGTAGGGGAATGTTTGACGTGTTCTAAGGTCAAAGCGGAGCATCCGAAACCATCAGGTCTACTTCAACAACCCGAAATCCCGGAATGGAAATGGGAAAACATTACCATGGATTTCATCACTAAATTGCCAAGGACTGCAAGTGGTTTTGATACTATTTGGGTAATAGTTGATCGTCTCACCAAATCAGCACACTTCCTGCCAATAAGAGAAGATGACAAGATGGAAAAGTTAGCACGACTGTATTTGTAGGAAGTCGTCTCCAGACATGGAATACCAATCTCTATTATCTCTGATAGGGATGGCAGATTTATTTCAAGATTCTGGCAGACATTACAGCAAGCATTAGGAACTCGTCTAGACATGAGTACTGCCTATCATCCATAAACTGATGGGCAGAGCGAAAGGACGATACAAACGCTTGAAGACATGCTACGAGCATGTGTTATTGATTTCAGAAACAGTTGGGATCGACATCTACCGTTAGCAGAATTTTCCTACAACAACAGCTACCATTCAAGCATTGAGATGCCTCCGTTTGAAGCACTTTATGGTAGAAAGTGCAGGTCTCGGAATTGTTGGAGTGAAGTGGGGGATAGACAGATTACGGGTCCAGAGATAATACAAGAAACTACCGAGAAGATCATCCAAATTCACCAACGGTTGAAAACCGCCCAAAGTCGACAAAAGAGCTACGCCGACATTAAAAGAAAAGATATAGAAATTGAAATTGGAGAGATGGTCATGCTTAAGGTTGCACCTTGGAAAGGCGTTGTTCGATTTGGTAAACGAGGGAAATTAAATCCAAGGTATATAGGACCATTCAAGATTTTTGATCGTGTCGGACCAGTAGCTTATCGACTTGAGTTACCTCAACAACTCGCGGCTGTACATAACACTTTCCACATCTCGAATTTGAAGAAATGTTTTGCTAAAGAAGATCTCACTATTCCATTAGACGAAATCCAAATCAACGAAAAACTTTAATTCATCGAAGAACCCATCGAAATAATGGATCGTGAGGTTAAAAGACTTAAACAAAACAAGATACCAATTGTTAAGGTTTGATGGAATGCTCGTAGAGGACCCGAGTTCACCTAGGAATGAGCAGATCAGATGAAGAAGAAATACCAGTACTTATTTCCAGAAGATACGTCAACACCTCCAACTGCTTAAAATTTCGGGACGAAATTTATTTAACGGGTAGGTACTGTAGTGACCCGAACTTTTTCATTTTTATATATATTAAATGAAATTTTTATTTACATGATTAAGTGTTTCCAACATGTTAAGCAATCAAATTTGTTAAGACTTGATTAATTGAAATAGGTTTCATATAGACAATTGACCACCCAAGTTGACCGGTGATTCACGAACGTTAAAACTTGTAAAAACTATATGATGACATATATATGAATATACATATATATAGTTATCATGATATTATGATAAGTAAGTATCTCATTAGGTATTTTAACAATGAGTTATATACATAAAATTGAGTTTATTGAATTAAGAAACTCGAAACGATATATATAACGATTATCGTTATAACAACGTCTTACTAAATACATATGAATCATATTAAGATATTGATACACTATGTTTAATCATGATAAATGATAAGTAAACATGTCATTAAGTGTATTAAAAATGAACTACATATGTAAAAACAAGACTACTAACTTAATGATTTCGAAACGAGACGTATATGTAACGATTATTGTTGTAACAACATTTAATTGTATATATATCATACTAAGATATATTAATATATCATAATAACATGATAATGTAATAATTTAACATCTCTTTAGATATAATAAACAATGGGTTAACAACATTTAACAAGATCGTTAACCTAAAGCTTTCTAAACAACATTTACATGTAACGACTAACGATGACTTAACCACTCAGTTAAAATGTATATACATGTAGTTTTTTAATATGTATTATCAAACTTTTAAAGGACTTCAAGACACTTATCAAAATCATTCTACTTAACAAAAATGCTTACAATTACATCCTCGTTCAGTTTCATCAACAATTCTACTCGTATGCACCCGTATTCGTACTTGTACGATACACAACTTTTAGATGCATGTACTATTGGTATATACACTCCAATGATCAGCTCTTAGCAGTTCATGTGAGTCACCTAACACATGTGGGAACCATCATTTGGCAACTAGCATGAAATATCTCATAAAATTACAAAAATATTAGTAATCATTCATGACTTATTTACAAGTAAACAAAATTACACATCCTTTATATCTAATCCATATACCAACGACCAAAAACACCTACAAACACTTTCATTCTTCAATTTTCTTCATCTAATTGATCTCTCTCAAGTTCTATCTTCAAGTTCTAAGTGTTCTTCATAGATTCTATAAGTTCTAGTTTCATAAAATCAAGAATACTTCCAAGTTTGCTAGCTTACTTCCAATCTTGTAAAGTGATCATCCAATCTCAAGAAATCTTTCTTATTTATAGTAAGATATCTTTCTAATACAAGGTAATACTCATATTCAAATTTTTATTCAATTTCTATAACTATAACAATCTTATTTCGAGTGAAAATCTTACTTGAACTTGTTTTCGTGTCATTATTCTGCTTCAAGAACTTTCAAGCCATCCAAGGATCCTTTGAAGCTATCTATTTTTTCTCATTTTCAGTAGGTTTACCTACTAAAATTAAGGTAGTAATGATGTTCATAAGATCATTCAATTCATACATATAAAACTATCTTATTCGAAGATTTAAACTTGTAATCACTAGAACATAGTTTAGTTAGTTCTAAAATTGTCCGCAAATAAAGTTAATCCTTCTTACTTGACTTTTAAAATCAACTAAACACATGTTATATATCTATATGATATGCTAACTTAATGATTTAAAACCTGGAAACACGAAAAACACCGTAAAACCGGACATACACCGTCGTAGTAACACCGCGGGCTGTTTTGGGTTTGATAATTAAAAACTATGATAAACTTTGATTTAAAATTTGTTCTTCTGGGAAAATGATTTTTCTTATGAACATGAAACTATATCCAAAAATCATGGTTAAACTAAAAGTGGAAGTATGTTTTTCAAAATGGTCATCAAGACGTCGTTCTTTCGACTGAAATGACTATCTCTTACAAAAATGACTTGTAACTTATATTTCCAACTATAAACCTATACTTTTTCTGTTTAGATTCATAAGAGTTCAATATGAAACCATAGCAATTTGAATCACTCAAAACGGATTTAAAACGAAGAAGTTATGGGTAAAACAAGATTAGATATTTTTTTATTGTTGTAGCTACGGAAAATATTGTAACAATTCTATACAAATCATATCCTAGCTAACTTATATTGTATTATACATGTATTCTAATATATTATGTAATCTTGGGATACCTAAGACACGTATGAAAATGTTTTGACATATCATATCGACCAATCTATATATATTATTTGGAACAACCAGACACACTCTATATGCAATAATGTTAAAGTTAGCTATACAGAGTTGAGGTTGATTCCAAAAATATATATACTTTGAGTTGTGATCTAGCCCGAGACGTGTATACACTGGGTCGTGGAATGATTCAAGATAATATATATCCATTTATTTATGTACATCTAACTATGGACAACCAGTTGTAGGTTACTAACGAGGACAGCTGACTTAATATACTTAAAACATCAAAATGTATTAAAAGTGTTGTAAATATATTTTGAACATACTTTGATATATATGTACATATTTGTTATAGGTTCATTAATCGACCAGTGGCCAAGTCTTACTTCCCGATGAAATGTCCCGTTCTTATTGATTAAAAACGTTCCATATTAATTGATTTCGTTGCGAGGTTTTGACCTCTATATGAGACGTTTTTCAAAGACTGCATTCATTTTTAAAACAAACCATAACCTTTATTTCATAAATAAAGGTTTAAAAAGCTTTACGTAAGTATCCTGTTTACACACGACCATTACATAATGGTTTACAATACAAATATGTTACATCGAAATCAGTTTCTTGAATGCAGTTTTTACACAATATCATACAAACATGGACTCCAAATCTTGTCCTTATTTTAGTATGCAACAGCGGAAGCTCTTAGTATTCACCTGAGAATAAACATGCTTTAAACGTCAACAAAAATGTTGGTGAGTTATAGGTTTAACCTATATATATAAAATCGTAACAATAGACCACAAGATTTCATATTTCAATACACATCCCATACATAGAGATAAAAATCATTCATATGGTGAACACCTGGTAACCTACATTAACAAGATGCATATATATAAGAATATCCCCATCATTCCGGGACACCCTTCGGATATGATATAAATTTCGAAGTACTAAAGCATCCGGTACTTTGGATGGGGTTTGTTAGGCCCAATAGATCTATCTTTAGGATTCGCGTCAATTAGGGTGTCTGTTCCCTAATTCTTAGATTACCAGACTTAATAAAAAGGGGCATATTCGATTTCGATAATTCAACCATAGAATGTAGTTTCACGTACTTGTGTCTATTTTGTAAATCATTTATAAAACCTGCATGTATTCTCATCCCAAAAATATTAGATTTTAAAAGTGGGACTATAACTCACTTTCACAGATTTTTACTTCGTCGAGAAGTAAAACTTGGCCACTGGTTGATTCACGAACCTATAACAATATATACATATATATCAAAGTATGTTTAAAATATATTTACAACACTTTTAATATATTTTGATGTTTTAAGTTTATTAAGTCAGCTGTCCTCGTTAGTAACCTACAACTAGTTGTCCACAGTTAGATGTACAGAAATAAATCGATAAATATTATCTTGAATCAATCCACGACCCAGTGTATACGTATCTCAGTATTGATCACAACTCAAACTATATATATTTTGGAATCAACCTCAACCCTGTATAGCTAACTCCAACATTCACATATAGAGTGTCTATGGTTGTTCCGAAATATATATAGATGTGTCGACATGATAGGTCGAAATATTGTATACGTGTCTATGGTATCTCAAGATTACATAATATACAATACAAGTTGATTAAGTTATGGTTGGAATAGATTTGTTACCAATTTTCACGTAGCTAAAATGAGAAAAATTATCCAATCTTGTTTTACCCATAACTTCTTCATTTTAAATCCGTTTTGAGTGAATCAAATTGCTATGGTTTCATATTGAACTCTATTTTATGAATCTAAACAGAAAAGTATAGGTTTATAGTAGGAAAAATAAGTTACAAGTCGTTTTTGTAAAGGTAGTCATTTCAGTCGAAAGAACGACGTCTAGATGACCATTTTAGAAAACATACTTCCACTTTGAGTTTAACCATAATTTTTGGATATAGTTTCATGTTCATAATAAAAATCATTTTCTCAGAATAACAACTTTTAAATCAAATTTTATCATAGTTTTTAATTAACTAACCCAAAACAGCCCGCGGTGTTACTACGACGGCGTAAATCCGGTTTTACGGTATTTTTCGTATTTCCAGGTTTTAAATCATTAAGTTAGCATATCATATAGATATAGAACATGTGTGTAGTTAATTTTAAAAGTCAAGTTAGAAGGATTAACTTTTGTTTGCGAACAAGTTTAGAATTAACTAAACTATGTTCTAGTGATTACGAGTTTAAACCTTCGAATAAGATAGTTTTATATATATGAATCGAATGATGTTATGAACATCATTACTACCTCAAGTTTAGTAGGTAAACCTACTGGAAGTGACAAGAAATGATCTAGCTTCAAAGGATCTTGGATGGCTTGAAAGTTCTTGAATAGGATCATGACACAAAAACAAGTTCAAGTAAGATTTTTACTCGAATTAAGATAGTTTATATTTATAGAAATTGAATCAAAGTTTGAATATGAATATTACCTTGAATAAGAAAGATAACCTACTATATATAACAAAGGTTTATTGATCTTAGATGATTACTTAGAATGGATTAGAAAGCTTGGAAGTAAATTAGTAAACTTGAAGGGATTTTTGAAGTGTTCTTGAAGTGTTCTTCCTATGATGATTATAGCTTGATTCTTGAAGTGATTTTTGATGAAGATGATGATTAACTACTGGAAAAATACATTCATAATAGTGTGTGTGTGTGTTGAGAGAGAATTAGAAAGAGAATTGGAAGTGAAATGGAGTGAATGATGAGTGGTAATTGGTGAGTGGTGAGTGGGATTAAAAGGAGTTCTAGTTAGTTGACTAGCTCATGGTAGAAGTTAAAATTGATTAGTCATACATGACATAATCAAGAGTGGAATCCCATGCTAGTTCCTATTGGTATATACTCATAGTAAGTACGTTTTGAAGCTGTGTATAATACGGGTAAGAATACGACTAGAATTCTTGATGAAAGAAAAGAATGGAAAAGTAACTGTAACCATTTTCGTTAAGTATGAGTGTTTTGATATATGTCTTGAAGTCTTCCAAAAGTATTTTAATACATCTAAATACACTACATGTATATACATTTTAACTGAGTCGTTAAGTCATCGTTAGTCGTTACATGTAAGTGTTGTTTTGAAACCTTTAAGTTAACGATCTCAATTAATGTTGTTAACCCATTGTTTATTATATCTAATGAGATGTTAAATTATTATATTATCATGATATTATGATATATTAATATATCTTAATATGATATATATACATTTAAATGTCGTTACAACGATAATCGTTACATATATGTCTCGTTTCGAAATCCTTAAGTTAGTAGTCTTGTTTATATGTATATAACTCATTGTTAATATACTTATGGAGATACTTACTTATCATAATCTCATGTTAACCATAAGTATATCCATATATATATCGTCATGTCGTTTTTACAAGTTTTAACGTTCGTGAATCGCCGGTAAACTTGGGTGGTCAATTGTGTATATGAAACATATTTCAATTAATCAAGTCTTAACAAGTTTGATTGCTTAACATGTTGGAAACATTTAATCATGTAAATATCAATCCCAATTAATATATATAAACATGGAAAAGTTCGGGTCACTACAGTACCTACCCGTTAAATAAATTTCGTCCCGAAATTTTAAGCTGTTGAAGGTGTTGACAAATCTTCTGGAAATAGATGCGGGTATTTCTTCTTCATCTGATCTTCATGCTCCCAAGTGAACTCGGGTCCTCTACGAGCATTCCATCGAACCTTAACAATTGGTATCTTGTTTTGATTAAGTCTTTTAACCTCACGATCCATTATATCGATGAATTGGAGTTTTTCGTTGATTTGGATTTCATCTAACGGAATAGTGAGATCTTCTTTAGCAAAATATTTCTTCAAATTCGAGACGTGGAAAGTGTTATGTACAGCCGCGAGTTGTTGAGGTAACTCAAGTCGATAAGCTACTGGTCCGACACGATCAATAATCTTGAATGGTCCAATATACCTTGGATTTAATTTCCCTCATTTACCAAATCGAACAATGCCTTTCCAAGGTGCAACTTTAAGCATGACCATCTCTCCAATTTCAAATTCTATATCTTTTCTTTTAATGTCAGCGTAGCTCTTTTGTCGACTTTGGGCGGTTTTCAACCGTTGTTAAATTTGGATGATCTTCTCGGTAGTTTCTTGTATAATCTCTGGACCCGTAATCTTTCTATCCCCCACTTCACTCCAACAAATCAGAGACTTGCACTTTCTACCATAAAGTGCTTTAAACGGTGCCATCTCAATGCTTGAATGGTAGCTGTTGTTGTAGGAAAATTCTGCTAATGGTAGATGTCGATCCCAACTGTTTCCGAAATCAATAACACATGCTCGTAGCATGTATTCAAGCATTTGTATCGTCCTTTTGCTCTGCCCATCAGTTTGTAGATGATAAGCAGTACTCATGTCTAGACGAGTTCCTAATGCTTGCTGTAATGTCTGCCAGAATCTTGAAATAAATCTGTCATCCCTATCAGAGATAATAGAGATTGGTATTCCATGTCTGGAGACGACTTCCTTCAAATACAGTCGTGCTAACTTCTCCATCTTTTCATCTTCTCTTATTGGCAGGAAATGTGCTGATTTGGTGAGACGATCAACTATTACCCAAATAGTATCAAAACCACTTACAGTCCTTGGCAATTTAGTGATGAAATCCATGGTAATGTTTTCCCATTTCCATTCCGGGATTTCGGGTTGTTGAAGTAGACCTGATGGTTTCTGATGCTCAGCTTTGACCTTAGAACACGTCAAACATTCTCCTACGTATTTAGCAACATCGGCTTTCATACCCGGCCACCAAAAATATTTCCTGAGATCCTTGTACATCTTCCCCGTTCCAGGATGTATTGAGTATCTGGTTTTATGAGCTTCTCTAAGTACCATTTCTCTCATATCTCCAAATTTTGGTACCCAAATCCTTTCAGCCCTATACCGGATTCCGTCTTCTTGAATATTAAGATGTTTCTCCGAACCTTTGGCTATTTCATTCTTTAAATTTCCCTCTTTTAAAACTCCTTGTTGCGCCTCCTTTATTTGAGTAGTAAGGTTATTATGAATCATTATATTCATAGATTTTACTCGAATGGGTTCTCTGTCCTTCCTGCTCAAGGCATCGGCTACCACATTTGCCTTCCCCAGGTGGTAACGAATCTCAAAGTCGTAATCATTCAATAATTCAATCCACCTACGCTGCCTCATATTCAGTTGTTTCTGATTAAATATGTGTTGAAGACTTTTGTGGTCGGTATATATAATACTTTTGACCCCATATAAGTAGTGCCTCCAAGTCTTTAATGCAAAAACAACCGCGCCTAATTCCAAATCATGCGTCATATAATTTTGTTCGTGAATCTCAATTGTCTAGACGCATAAGCAATCACCTTCATTCGTTGCATTAATACACAACCGAGACCTTGCTTTGATGCGTCACAATAAATCACAAAATCATCATTCCCTTCAGGCAATGACAATATAGGTGCCGTAGTTAGCTTTTTCTTCAATAACTGAAACGCTTTCTCTTGTTCATCATTCCATTCAAATTTCTTCCCTTTATGCGTTAATGCAGTCAAGGGTTTTGCTATTCTGGAAAAGTCTTGGATGAACCTTCTGTAGTAACCAGCTAGTCCTAAAAACTGGCGTATGTGTTTCGGAGTTTTCGGGGTTTCCCACTTTTCAACAGTTTCTATCTTTTCCGGATCCACCTTAATACCTTCTTTGTTCACTATGTGACCGAGGAATTGAACTTCTTCCAACCAAAATGCACACTCTGAAAACTTAGCGTACAATTCTTCCTTCCTCAATACTTCAAACACCTTTCTCAAATGTTCACCGTGTTCTTGGTCATTCTTTGAGTAAATAAGTATGTCATCAATGAAAACAATGACAAACTTGTCAAGGTATGGTCCACACACTCGGTTCATAAGGTCCATGAACACAGCTGGTGCATTAGTTAAACCAAACGGCATGACCATAAACTCGTAATGACCGTAACGTGTTCTGAAATCAGTCTTTGGAATATCATCTTCTTTCACCCGCATTTGATGATACCCGGAACGTAAGTCAATCTTTGAGTAAACAGACGAGCCTTGTAGTTGATCAAATAAGTCGTCGATTCTCGGTAGTGGGTAGCGGTTCTTGATGGTAAGTTTGTTCAACTCTCGGTAGTCGATACGCAACCTGAATGTACCATCTTTTTTCTTGATAAACAAAACAGGAGCTCCCCACGGTGATGTGCTTGGTTGAATGAAACCACGCTCTAAAAGTTCTTGTAATTGGCTTTGCAGTTCTTTCATCTCGCTGGGTGTGAGTCTGTAAGGAGCACGAGCTATTGGTGCAGCTCCTGGTACAAGATCTATTTGAAATTCAACGGATCGCTGTGGGGGTAATCCCGGTAATTCTTTCGGAAATACATCGGGAAATTCTTTTGCAATGGGAACATCATTGATGCTCTTTTCTTCAGTTTGTACTTTCTCGACGTGTGCTAGAACAGCATAGCAACCTTTTCTTATTAGTTTTTGTGCCTTCAAATTACTAATAATATGTAGCTTCGTGTTGCCCTTTTCTCCGTACACCATTAAGGGTTTTCATTTTTCTCGTATAATGCGAATTGCATTTTTGTAACAAACGATCTCTGTTTTCACTTCTTTTAACCAGTCCATACCGATTATCACATCAAAACTCCCTAACTCTACTGGTATCAAATCAATCTTAAATGTTTCGCTAACCAGTTTAATTTCTCGATTCCGACATATATTATCTGCTGAAATTAATTTACCATTTGCTAATTCGAGTAAAAATTTACTATCCAAAGGCGTCAATGGACAACTTAATTTAGCACAAAAATCTCTACTCATATAGCTTCTATCCGCACCCGAATCAAATAAAACGTAAGCAGATTTATTGTCAATAAGAAACGTACCCGTAACAAGCTCCGGGTCTTCCTGTGCCTCTGCCGCATTAATATTGAAAACTCTTCCGCGGCCTTGTCCATTCGTGTTCTCCTGGTTCGGGCAATTTCTAATAATGTGGCCCGGTTTTCCACATTTATAACAAACTACATTGGCATAACTTGCTCCGACACTACTTGCTCTGACACTACTTGCTCCGCCATTACTCGTTCCGACACCATTTGTTCCTTTCGTTCTATTAACCCCTGGTCCGTAGACCTCACACTTCGCCGCGCTATGACCATTTCTTTTACACTTGTTGCAAAATTTGGTGCAGAACCCCGAGTGATACTTTTCACACCTTTGGCATAGCTGCTTCTGATTGTTGTTGTTGTTGCGGTTATTATTGTTGTTGGGATGATTGTTGTAGTTGCTGTTGTTGTTGTTGTTGTTGTTGTTGTTGGGCCGTTTGTTGTAGTTGCGATTGATGTTGCGATTGTTGGGATAATTGTTGCGATTATTGTTGTAATTGCTGTTGTTGTTGTATTGGTGATTCTTATCACCATTTTCCTCCCACTTTCTTTTGACTTGCTTCACATTGGCCTATTTAGCAGTCTGTTCTTTAATTCTTTCTTCAATCTGGTTCACTAGTTTGTGAGCCATTCTACATGCCTGTTGTATGGAGGCGGGCTCATGTGAACTTATATCTTCTTGGATTCTTTCCGGTAATCCTTTCACAAACGCGTCGATCTTCTCTTCCTCATCTTCGAATGCTCCTGGACACAATAGGCACAATTTTGTGAATCGTCTTTCGTACGTGGTAATATCAAATCCTTGGGTTCGTAACCCTCTAAGTTCTGTCTTGAGCTTATTGACCTCGGTTCTGGGATGGTACTTCTCGTTCATCAAGTGCTTGAATGCTGACCACGGTAGTGCGTATGCATCATCTTGTCCCACTTGCTCTAGATAGGTATTCCACCATGTTAACGCAGAACCTGTGAAGGTATGCGTAGCGTACTTCACTTTGTCCTCTTCAGTACACTTACTTATGGCAAACACCGATTCGACCTTCTCGGTCCACCGTTTCAATCCGATCGGTCCTTCGGTTCCATAAAATTCCAAAGGTTTGCAGGCAGTGAATTCTTTGTAGGTGCATCCTACACGATTTCCTGTACTGCCAGATCCAAGGTTATTGTTGGTATGTAGCACAGCCTGTACTGCGGCTATGTTTGAAGCTAGAAAAGTACCGAATTCCTCTTCATTCATATTCACGGTGTGTCGAGTAGTCGGTGCCATTTCCTTCAAAATAGTCAAATGGAACAAGTTAATCATACAGAATATTAAGAGTAGTTAATAGTATTTCGTAGCATAATATGAACTCATTTATAAAAGCTTTTTCTTCATATTAGCGTTTTATAAGTTTAAATTCGGGTAGTACCTACCCGGTAAGTTCGTACTTAGTAGCTAATATACAATTCAACTACTACAATTCTATATGAAAAACTGATTGTAATAATATTTCGCGTTCAAACTTTTATACAATATTTTACAAACTTACAATACCGCTTATTTTACATAAAGCATGAAATATAACACACAATAACTTTGATACAAGATAGTTGTGAAGATAATTCTAGCTAGTACACAAGACTTTCAGCAAAGGCAATAAAGACACGTAATTCATACGTCCAGAAACAAGTCATGCATTCTGGTTTTACTAGGACTACTTCCCATCCTTGGTCTTGTGGAACATAACCGTTATGGCCGTTGATAAGACAGCGTGTTGTAACATCGTCAAAGGGACGAGGTTTACGTAATGACCAACAGTCTCGTAATAACCTAAAAACCTCATTTCTTACCCCAATTACTGACTTCATCACTTGTGGGAACGTTTTGTTTAATAGTTGTAGCCCGATGTTCTTGTTCTCACTTTGGTGAGAAGCGAACATTACTAACCCGTAAGCATAACATGCTTCTTTATGTTGCATGTTAGCCGCTTTTTCTAAATCACGAAGTCCTATATTCGGATATACTGAGTCAAAATAATTTCTTAACCCGTTGCGTAAAATAGCATTTGGGTTCCCCGCAATATATGCGTCAAAGTAAACACATCGTAACTTATGGATTTCCCAATGTGATATCCCCCATCTTTCGAACGAAAGCCTTTTATAAACCAATGCATTCTTAGAACGTTCTTCGAATGTCTTACAAACTGATCTCGCCTTAAATAGTTGTGCCGAGGAATTCTGACCGACTCTAGACAAGATTTCATCAATCATGTCTCCGGGTAGGCCTCTTAAAATATTGGGTTGTCTATCCATTTTGTGTTTTTATACTGTAAAATAGACAAGAGTTAGATTCATAAAAAAAATACTTATTAATACAAGCAATTTTTACATATATCATAAAGCATAAGCACACTATATTACATATATTACACCACACGAATACAACTATCTTATTCTGACTCGCTCGTTTCTTCTTGTTCGGTTTTGGTTCGTTTTGCCAAGTTTCTAGGGATATATGATGTTCCCCTAATACGAGCCGTCGTTGTCCACATTGGTTTAGAAAAACCTGGTGGTTTAGAGGTTCCCGGGTCATTGTTACAACTTAAGGACTTCGGGGGTTGACGATACATATAAAGTTCATCGGGGTTGGTATTAAATTTCTCTATTTTTATGCCCTTTCCCTTATTATTTTCTTTTGCCTTTTTAAATTCAGTTGGGGTAATTTCTATAACATCATCGGAATTCTTGTCGAAATCCGATTCATCGGAGAATTGGTAATCCTCCCAATATTTTGCTTCCTTGGCGGAAACACCATTGACCATAATTAACCTTGGTCGGTTGGTTGAGGATTCTCTTTTACTTAACCGTTTTATTATTTCCCCCACCGGTTCTATTTCTTCTTCCGGTTCCGATTCTTTTTCCGGTTCCGATTCTTCTTCCGGTTCCGACTCTTCTTCCGGTTCCTCTTCGGGAACTTGTGAATCAGTCCACGAATCATTCCAATTTACATTTGACTCTTCATTATTATTAGGTGAGTCAATGGGACTTGTTCTAGAGGTAGACATCTATCACATAATATCAAACACGTTAAGAGATTAATATATCACATAATATTCATATGTTAAAAATATATAGTTTCCAACAAAAATGTTAAGCAATCATTTTTAAAGAAAACACGGTCGAAGTCCAGACTCACTAATGCATCCTAACAAACTTGATAAGACACACTAATGCAAATTTTCTGGTTCTCTAAGACCAACGCTCGGATACCAACTGAAATGTCCCGTTCTTATTGATTAAAAACGTTCCATATTAATTGATTTCGTTGCGAGGTTTTGACCTCTATATGAGACGTTTTTCAAAGACTGCATTCATTTTTAAAACAAACCATAACCTTTATTTCATAAATAAAGGTTTAAAAAGCTTTACGTAGATTATCAAATAATGATAATCTAAAATATCCTGTTTACACACGACCATTACATAATGGTTTACAATACAAATATGTTACATCGAAATCAGTTTCTTGAATGCAGTTTTTACACAATATCATACAAACATGGACTCCAAATCTTGTCCTTATTTTAGTATGCAACAGCGGAAGCTCTTAGTATTCACCTGAGAATAAACATGCTTTAAACGTCAACAAAAATGTTGGTGAGTTATAGGTTTAACCTATATATATCAAATCGTAACAATAGACCACAAGATTTCATATTTCAATACACATCCCATACATAGAGATAAAAATCATTCATATGGTGAACACCTGGAAACCGACATTAACAAGATGCATATATATAAGAATATCCCCATCATTCCGGGACACCCTTCGGATATGATATAAATTTCGAAGTACTAAAGCATTCGGTACTTTGGATGGGGTTTGTTAGGCCCAATAGATCTATCTTTAGGATTCGCGTCAATTAGGGTGTCTATTCCCTAATTCTTAGATTACCAGACTTAATAAAAAGGGGCATATTCGATTTCGATAGTTCAACCATAGAATGTAGTTTCACGTACTTGTGTCTATTTTGTAAATCATTTATAAAACCTGCATGTATTCTCATCCCAAAAATATTAGATTTTAAAAGTGGGACTATAACTCACTTTCACAGATTTTTACTTCGTCGGGAAGTAAGACTTGGCCACTGGTTGATTCACGAACCTATAACAATATATACATATATATGAAAGTATGTTTAAAATATATTTACAACACTTTTAATATATTTTGATGTTTTAAGTTTATTAAGTCAGCTGTCCTCGTTAGTAACCTACAACTAGTTGTCCACAGTTAGATGTACAGAAATAAATCGATAAATATTATCTTGAATCAATCCACGACCCAGTTTATACGTATCTCAGTATTGATCACAACTCAAAGTATATATATTTAGGATTCAACCTCAACCCTGTATAGCTAACTCCAACATTCACATATAGAGTGTCTATGGTTGTTCCGAAATATATATAGATGTGTCGACATGATAGGTCAAAACATTGTATACGTGTCTATGGTATCTCAAGATTACATAATATACAATACAAGTTGATTAAGTTATGGTTGGAATAGATTTGTTACCAATTTTCACGTAGCTAAAATGAGAAAAATTATCCAATCTTGTTTTACCCATAACTTCTTCATTTTAAATCCGTTTTGAGTGAATCAAATTGCTATGGTTTCATATTGAACTCTATTTTATGAATCTAAACAGAAAAGTATAGGTTTATAGTCGGAAAAATAAGTTACAAGTCGTTTTTGTAAAGGTAGTCATTTCAGTCGAAAGAACGACGCCTAGATGACCATTTTAGAAAACATACTTCCACTTTGAGTTTAACCATAATTTTTGGATATAGTTTCATGTTCATAATAAAAATAATTTTCTCAGAATAACAACTTTTAAATCAAAGTTTATCATAGTTTTTAATTAACTAACCCAAAACAGCCCGCGGTGTTACTACGACGGCGTAAATCCGGTTTTACGGTGTTTTTCGTGTTTCCAGGTTTTAAATCATTAAGTTAGCATATCATATAGATATATAACATGTGTGTAGTTAATTTTAAAAGTCAAGTTAGAAGGATTAACTTTTGTTTGCGAACAAGTTTAGAATTAACTAAACTATGTTCTAGTGATTATGAGTTTAAACCTTCGAATAAGATAGTTTTATATATATGAATCGAATGATGTTATGAACATCATTACTACCTCAAGTTTAGTAGGTAAACCTACTAAAAGTGACAAGAAATGATCTAGCTTCAAAGGATCTTGGATGGCTTGAAAGTTCTTGAAGTAGGATCATGACACAAAAACAAGTTCAAGTAAGATTTTTACTCGAATTAAGATAGTTTATAGTTATAGAAATTGAATCAAAGTTTGAATATGAATATTACCTTGAATAAGAAAGATAACCTACTGTATATAACAAAGGTTTCTTGATCTTAGATGATTACTTGGAATGGATTAGAAAGCTTGGAAGTAAATTAGTAAACTTGAAGGGATTTTTGAAGTGTTCTTGAAGTGTTCTTCCTATGATGATTATAGATTGATTCTTGAAGTGATTTTTGATGAAGATGATGATTAACTACTGGAAAAATACGTTCATAATAGTGTGTGTGTGTTGAGAGAGAATTAGAAAGAGAATTGGAAGTGAAATGGAGTGAATGATGAGTGGTAATTGGTGAGTGGTGAGTGGGATTAAAAGGAGTTCTAGTTAGTTGACTAGCTCATGGTAGAAGTTAAAATTGATTAGTCATACATGACATAATCAAGAGTGGAATCCCATGCTAGTTCCTATTGGTATATACTCATAGTAAGTACGTTTTGAAGCTGTGTATAATACGGGTAAGAATACGACTAGAATTCTTGATGAAAGAAAAGAATGGAAAAGTAACTGTAACCATTTTCGTTAAGTATGAGTGTTTTGATATATGTCTTGAAGTCTTCCAAAAGTATTTTAATACATCTAAATACACTACATGTATATACATTTTAACTGAGTCGTTAAGTCATCGTTAGTCGTTACATGTAAGTGTTGTTTTGAAACCTTTAAGTTAACGATCTCAATTAATGTTGTTAACCCATTGTTTATTATATCTAATGAGATGTTAAATTATTATATTATCATGATATTATGATATATTAATATATCTTAATATGATATATATACATTTAAATGTCGTTACAACGATAATCGTTACATATATGTCTCGTTTCGAAATCCTTAAGTTAGTAGTCTTGTTTATATGTATATAACTCATTGTTAATATACTTATGGAGATACTTACTTATCATAATATCATGTTAACCATATGTATATCCATATATATATCGTCATGTCATTTTTACAAGTTTTAACGTTCGTGAATCGCCGGTCAACTTGGGTGGTCAATTGTCTATATGAAACATATTTCAATTAATCAAGTCTTAACAAGTTTGATTGCTTAACATGTTGGAAACATTTAATCATATAAATATCAATCCCAATTAATATATATAAACATGGAAAAGTTCGGGTCACTACACCCGACGAAGTAAAAATGTGTGAAAGTGAGTTACAGTCCCACTTTTAAAATCTAATATTTTGGGATGAGAATACATGCAGTTTTATAAATATTTTACGAAATAGACACAAGTAAATGAAACTACATTATATGGGTGAAGGATAGAAGCCGAATATGCCCCTTTTGCTTGGTATCCTAAGAATTAGTAAACCGATCTACTAATTGACGTGAATCCTAAAGATAGATCTATTGGGCCTAACGAACCCCATCCAAAGTACCGGATGCTTTAGTACTTCGAATTCGTTTTTATCATGTCCGAAGGATTTCCCGGAATGATAGGGGATATTCTTATATGCATCTTGTTAATGTCGGTTACCAGGTGTTCACCATATTAATGAATTTTATCTCTATGTATGGGATGTATATTGAAATATGAAATCTTGTGGTATATTATTATGATTTGATAATATAGGTTAAACCTATAACTCACTAACATTTTTGTTGACGTTTTAAGCTTATTTATTCTCAGGTGATTATTAAGAGCTTCCGCTGTTGCATACTAAAATAAGGACAAGATTTGGAGTCCATGCTTGTATGATATTATGTAAAAACTGCATTCAAGAAACTTATTTTTTTTTGATGTAATATATTCTTATTATAAACCATTATGTAATGGTCGTGTGTAAACGGTATATTTTAGATTATCATTACTTGATAATCTACGTAATGCTTTTTAAACCTTTATCGATAAAATAAAGGTTATGGTTGTTTTAAAAATGAATGCAGTCTTTTAAAAACCTCTCATATAGAGGTCAAAAACCTCGCGACAAAATCAATTAATATGGAACGTTTATAATCAATATGAACGGGAAATTTCAGTTGGTATCCGAGCGTTGGTCTTAGAGAACTAGAAATTTGCATTAGTGTGTCTTATCGAGTTTGTTAGGATACATTAGTGAGTCTGGACTTCGACCTTGTTTTCTTTAAAAATGGTTGCTTAACACTTTTGTTGGAAACTATATATTATTAACATGTAAATAATATGTGATATATTAACCTCTTAATGTGTTTGATATTGTGTGATAGATGTCTACCACTAGTACAAATCCCATCGATTCATCTAATAATAATGAAGAGTCGAATATATTTTGGGAAGATTCACAAATTTCCGAAGAAGAATCAGAAGAGGAGGAACCGGAAGAGGAGGAATCGGAAGAAGAGGAACCGGAAGAGGAGGAACTGGAAGAAGAAGAGGTTCCGAAGGAAGAAATATTGATACCTATAGTAATTCGATTAAATAAAAGAAAATCCTCAACCAACGGACCAAAGTTAATAATGGTCAATGGTGTTTCCGCCGAGGAAGCAAAATATTGGGAAGATTACCAATTTTTCGATGAATCGAATCCCGATGAGGATTCCGATGATGTTATAGAAATTACCTCGACCCAATTTAATAAAGCGAAAGAAAATAATAAGGGAAAAGTTATAAAAATAGAGAAACCCGATTCCAACCCCGATGAACTTTATATGTATCGGCAACATCCGTATTTCCTAAAATGTAACAATGACCCGAGAACCTCTAAACCACCAGGTTTTTCTAAACCATTGTGGAAAATGATGACTCGTATTAGAGGAACACCATATATTCCTAGAAAATTAGGAAAACGAACCAAGTCCGAAGAAGAAGAAACAAGTGATTCAAATTAGAGGGTTGTAATCATGATGTGTATTATATGTATTGTAGTGTGCTTGTACTTTTATGTTCAATGTAAACATTGCTTGTATTGTTTGTTAATTATCTTTTACGAATCTAATCCTTGTCTATTTTACAGTATAAAAACAAAATGGACGTTAAGGGTAGACAACTGAATATTTTAGAAGATCTACCAGAGGATATGATTGAGGAAATCTTGTCTAGAGTCGATCAGAATTCATCAGCACAATCAATTATGGCAAAATTAACTTGTCAAGCATTTGAAAGACTTTCCAGAAATGCTTTAGTTTATAAAAGGCTTTCCATTAATAGGTGGGGTATATCACATTGGGGAGACTGTAAGTTACGCGTTGTTTTCTTTAAAGCGTTAAATGCGGGGAACCCAAATGCAATTTTACGCTACGGGTTAAGAACCTATTTTGACTCAACATATCCCAACATAGGATTTCATGAATTAGAAAGAGCTTCTAACATGCAACATAAAGAAGCATGTTATGCTTATGGGTTAGTGATGTTCGCTTCTTACCAAAGTGCGAAAAAGAACATCGGATTGCAACTTTTAAATAAAACCTTCCCACAAGTGACGGATTCAGTAGTTGGGGTGAGAAACGAGGTTTTTAGATTATTACGGGGCTGTTGGACATTATGAAACCCTCGTCCTTTTGACGACATTACAACATGCTGCCTAGCCAATGGTTATAACAGTTATTTTCCACAAGACCCAGGATGGGAAGTCGTCTTAGTAAAACCAGAATACATGACTTGTTTCCTTTGCTGAACAACTTGCGTATTAACTAGATTTATCTTCAAAACTGTCCTGTATCAAAGTGTACTATATTTCATGTTATATGTAATATAGCGAAGTTGTAAGTTTGAAGAATATTTTTATGTGATATATTATTATAATCAGTTTTTCATATGGAATTGTAGTAGTTGAATTGTATATTAGCTACTAAGTATGAACTTAATGGGTAGGTAGTACCCGAATTTAAACTTATAAAACGCTAATATGAAGAAAAAACTTTTATAAATGAGTTCATATTATGCTACTCTTAATATTCTGTATGATTAACTCGATTCAGTTGGCTATTTTGAAGGAAATGGCACCAACTACTCGACACACCATGAATATAAGCGAAGAGGAATTTCGTACCTTTCTTGCTGCAAACATAGCCGCAGTACAGGCTGCGCTACATACCAACAATAACTCTAAATCTATCAATGCAGCTAACGGTGCAAGAAATTCTGTAGGATGCTCCTACAAAGAATTCACTGCCTGCAAACCTTTGGAATTTGATGGAACCGAAGGACCAATTGGATTGAAACGGTGGACCGAGAAAGTCGAATCGGTGTTTGCCATAAGTAAGTGTACTGAAGAGGACAAAGTTAAGTACGCTACGCATACCTTCACAGGTACTGCGTTAACGTGGTGGAACATCTATCTTGAACAGGTAGGACAAAATGCTGCTTACGCACTATCGTGGTCGGCATTCAAGCAATTGATGAACGAGCAGTACCGTCCTAGAAACGAAGTCAATAAACTCAAGGCAGAACTTAGAGAGTTACGAACACAAGGGTTTGACGTTACCACATATGAACGACGATTCAGAGAGTTGTGCCTATTGTGTCCGGGAGCATTCGAAGATGAAGAAGAGAAGATCGACGCATTTGTAAAAGGGTTACCAGTAAGGATTCAAGAAGATGTGAGTTCACACGAGCCTGCTTCTATACAGAAGGCAAGTCGAATGGCTCATAAACTCATAAATTAGATTGAGGGAAGAATTAAAGAGCAGGCGGGCGAAGAAGCCAACACGAAACAACTCAAGAGGAAGTGGGAGGAAAACGGTGACAAGAGTCACCAGTACAACAACAACAACAACAACAACAACAACAATTACAACCACAATCGCAACAACTATCCCAACAACCGCAATAACAACCGCAACAATAACCGCAATCCTAACAATAACTACAACAAACATCCCAACAACAATAACTACAACAATCGTTTCAACAACAATAACAATCCCAACAACAACCTCAATAACAACATCGGCAATAAAAACCAAAAACAGCCAGGTCATAGGTGTGAAGAAAATCATCAGGGGTTTTGCACTACATATTACAACAGGTGTAAAAGAAATGGTCATAGTGCGACAAAGTGTGAAGTCTACGGACCAAAGTTTAACAGAACTAAAGGAACAAATAATGTCGGAATAAGTAATGCCGAAACGAATAGTGTCGGAGCAAGTAATACCAACGCTGTTTGTTATAAATGTGGAAAACCGGGCCACATTATTAGAAATTGCCCGAATCAGGGGAATACTAATGGGCAGGGCCGTAGAAGAGTTTTCAATATTAATGCGGCAGAAGCACATGAATACCCGGAGCTTGTTACGGGTACGTTTCTTATTGATGATAAATCTGCTTATGTTTTATTTGATTCGGGTGCGGATAGAAGCTATATGAGTAGAGAATTTTGTGCTAAATTAAGTTGCCCATTGACGCCTTTGGATAGTAAATTTTTACTCGAATTAGCGAACGGTAAATTAATTTCAGCAGATAATATATATCGGGAGAGAGAAATTAAACTGGGGGATGAAACGTTTAAAATTGATTTAATACCAGTCGAATTAGGGAGTTTTGACATAATAACTGGCATGGACTGGTTGAAAAAGGTGAGAGCAGAGGTCGTTTGTTACAAAAATGCAATTCGCATTATGCGTGAAAAAGGAAAACCTTTAATGGTGTACGGAGAAAATTAAATCTTATTAGTAGTTTAAAGGCGCAAAAACTAATAAGAAAAGGTTGTTACATCATTCTAGCACACATCGAGGAAGTTAAACCTGAAGAAAAGAACATCAGTGATATTCCCGTCGCAAAAGAATTTCCAGATGTATTTTCGAAAGAATTACCGGATTACCCCCACATCGATCCATTGAATTTCAAATAGACCTTGTACCAGGAGCTGCACCAATAGCTCGTGCTCCATACAGACTCGCACCCAGCGAAATGAAACAATTACAAAGTCAGTTACAGGAACTTTTAGAGCGTGGTTTCATTCGACCAAGCACATCACCATGGGGAGCTCCTGTTTTGTTTGTCAAGAAGAAAAATGGTACATTCAGATTGTGTATCGACTACCGAGAGTTGAACAAACTTACCATCAAGAACCGCTACCCACTACCGAGAATCGACGACTTATTTGATCAACTACAAGGCTCGTCTGTTTATTCAAAGATCGATTTACGTTCTGGATATCATCAAATGCGGGTGAAGGAGGATGATATTCCAAAGACTGCTTTTAGGACGCGTTACGGTCATTACGAGTTTATGGTTATGTCGTTTGGATTGACTAACGCACCAGCTGTGTTCATGGACCTCATGAACCCAGTGTGTGGGCCATATCTTGACAAGTTTGTCATTGTTTTCATCGATGACATACTTATTTACTCGAAGAATGATCAAGAGCACGAAGAACATTTGAGAAAAGTGCTAGAGTTGCTGAGAAAAGAAAAACTGTACGCTAAGTTTCCAAAGTGTGCATTTTGGTTGGAAGAAGTTCAATTCCTCGGTCACATAGTGAACAAAGAAGGTATTCAGGTGGATCCATCAAATATTGAAACCGTTGAAAAGTGAGAAACCCCAAAAACTCCAAAACACATACGCCAGTTTTTAGGACTAGCTGGTTACTACAGAAGGTTCATCCAAGACTTTTTCCAGAATAGCAAAACCCTTGACTGCATTAATGCATAAAGGGAAGAAATTTGAATGGAAAGATGAACAAGAGAAAGCGTTTCAATTGTTAAAGAAAAAATTAACTACGGCACCTATATTGTCATTACCTGAAGGGAATGATGATTTTGTGATATATTGTGATACCTCAAAGCAAGGTCTCGGTTGTGAATTAATGCAACGAACGAAAATAATTGCTTATGCGTCTAGACAATTGAAGATTCACGTACAGAATTATGCGACGCATGATTTGGAATTAGGCGTAGTTGTTTTTGCATTAAAGACTTGGAGGCACTACTTATATAGGGTCAAAAGTATTATATATACCGACCACAAAAGTCTTCAACACATATTTAATCAGAAAAAACTGAACATGAGGCAGCGCAGGTGGGCTGAATTGTTGAATGATTACGACTTTGAGATTCGTTACCACCCAGGGAAGGAAAATGTGGTAGCCGACGACTTGAGCAGAAAGGACAGAGAACCCATTCGTGTAAAATCTATGAATATAATGATTCACACTAACCTTACTACTCAAATAAAGGAGGCGCAACAAGGAGTTTTAAAAGAGGGAAACTTAAAGGATGAAATACACGAAGGATCAGAGAAGCATCTTAATATTCGGGAAGACGGAACCCGGTATAGGGATGAAAGAATTTGGTTACCAAAATTTGGAGATATGCGAGAAATGGTACTTAGAGAAGCTCATAAAACCAGATACTCAATACATCCTGGAACGGGGAAGATGTACAAGGATCTCAAGAAATATTTTTGGTGGCCAGGTATAAAAGCCGATGTTGCTAAATACGTATGGGAATGTTTGACATGTTCTAAGTTCAAAGCGGAGCATCAGAAACCATCAGGTCTACTTCAACAACCCGAAATCTCGGAATGGAAATGGGAAAACATTACCATGGATTTCATCACTAAATTGCCAAGGACTGCAAGTGGTTTTGATACTATTTGGGTAATAGTTGATCGTCTCACCAAATCAGCATACTTCCTGCCAATAAGAGAAGATGACAAGATGAAAAAGTTAGCACGACTGTATTTGTAGGAAGTCATCTCCAGACATGGAATACCAATCTCTATTATCTCTGATAGGGATGGCAGATTTATTTCAAGATTCTGGCAGATATTACATCAAACATTAGGAACTCGTCTAGACATGAGTACTGCCTATCATCCACAAACTGATGGGCAGAGTGAAAGGACGATACAAATGCTTGAAGACATGCTACGAGCATGTGTTATTGATTTCGGAAATAGTTGGGATCGACATCTACCGTTAGCAGAATTTTCCTACAACAACAGCTACCATTCAAGCATTGAGATGGCGCCATTTGAAGCACTTTATGGTAGAAAGTGCAGGTCTCAGAATTGTTGAAGTGAAGTGGGGGATAGACAGATTACGGGTCCGGAGATAATACAAGAAACTACCGAGAAGATCATCCAAATTCACCAACGGTTGAAAACCGCCCAAAGTCGACAAAAGAGCTACGCCGACATTAAAAGAAAAGATATAGAAATTGAAATTGGAGAGATGGTCATGCTTAAGGTTGCACCTTGGAAAGGCGTTGTTGGATTTGGTAAACGAGGGAAATTAAATCCAAGGTATATAGGACCATTCAAGATTATTGATCGTGTCGGACCAGTAGCTTATAGACTTGAGTTACCTCAACAACTCGCGGCTGTACATAACACTTTCCACATCTCGAATTTGAAGAAATATTTTGCTAAAGAAGATCTCACTATTCCATTAGACGAAATCCAAATCAACGAAAAACTTTAATTCATCGAAGAACCCTTCGAAATAATGGATCGTGAGGTTAAAAGACTTAAACAAAACAAGATACCAATTGTTAAGGTTTGATGGAATGCTCGTAGAGGAACCGAGTTCACCTAGGAATGAGAAGATCAGATGAAGAAGAAATACCCGTACTTATTTCCAGAAGATACGTCAACACCTCCAACTGCTTAAAATTTCAGGACGAAATTTATTTAACGGGTAGGTACTGTAGTGACCCGAACTTTTCCATGTTTATATATATTAAATGAAATTGTTATTTACATGATTAAGTTTTTCCAACATGTTAAGCAATCAAACTTGTTAAGACTTGATTAATTGAAATAGGTTTCATATAGACAATTGACCACCCAAGTTGACCGGTGATTCACGAACGTTAAAACTTGTAAAAACTATATGATGACATATATATGAATATACATATATATAGTTATCATGATATTATGATAAGTAAGTATCTCATTAGGTATTTTAACAATGAGTTATATACATAAAATTGATTTTATTGAATTAAGAAACTCGAAACGATATATATAACGATTATCGTTATAACAACGTCTTACTAAATACATATGAATCATATTAAGATATTGATACACTATGTTTAATCATGATAAATGATAAGTAAACATGTCATTAAGTGTATTAAAAATGAACTACATATGTAAAAACAAGACTACTAACTTAATGATTTCGAAACGAGACGTATATGTAACGATTATTGTTGTAACAACATTTAATTGTATATATATCATACTAAGATATATTAATATATCATAATAACATGATAATGTAATAATTTAACATCTCTTTAGATATAATAAACAATGGGTTAACAACATTTAACAAGATCGTTAACCTAAAGGTTTCAAAACAACATTTACATGTAACGACTAACGATGACTTAACCACTCAGTTAAAATGTATATACATGTATTTTTTAATATGTATTATCACACTTTTGAAAGACTTCAAGACACGTATCAAAATAATTCTACTTAACAAAAATGCTTACAATTACATCCTCGTTCAGTTTCATCAACAATTCTACTCGTATGCACCCGTATTCGTACTTGTGCGATACACAACTTTTAGATGTATGTACTATTGGTATATACACTCCAATGATCAGCTCTTAGCAGCCCATGTGAGTCACCTAACACATGTGGGAACCATCATTTGGCAACTAGCATGAAATATCTCATAAAATTACAAAAATATTAGTAATCATTCATGACTTATTTACAAGTAAACAAAATTACACATCCTTTATATCTAATCCATATACCAACGACCAAAAACACCTACAAACACTTTCATTCTTCAATTTTCTTCATCTAATTGATCTCTCTCAAGTTCTATCTTCAAGTTCTAAGTGTTCTTCATAAATTCTATAAGTTCTAGTTTCATAAAATCAAGAATACTTCCAAGTTTGCTAGCTTACTTCCAATCTTGTAAAGTGATCATCCAACCTCAAGAAATCTTTCTTATTTACATTAATATATCTTTCTAATACAAGGTAATACTCATATTCAAACTTTGATTCAATTTCTATAACTATAAAAATCTTATTTCGAGTGGAAATCTTACTTGAACTTATTTTCGTGTCATGATTCTGCTTCAAGAACTTTCAAGCCATCCAAGGATCCTTTGAAGCTAGATCTATTTTTTTCTCATTTTCAGTAGGTTTACCTACTAAAATTAAGATAGTAATGATGTTCATAACATCATTCGATTCATACATATAAAACTATCTTATTCGAATATTTAAACTTATAATCACTAGAACATAGTTTAGTTAGTTCTAAACTTGTTCGCAAATAAAGTTAATCCTTCTAGCTTGACTTTTAAAATCAACTAAACACATGTTCTATATCTGTATGATATGCTAACTTAATGATTTAAAACCTGGAAACACGAAAAACACCGTAAAACCGGACATACGCCGTCGTAGTAACACCGCGGGCTGTTTTGGGTTTGATAATTAAAAACTATGATAAACTTTGATTTAAAAGTTGTTCTTCTAGGAAAATGATTTTTCTTATGAACATGAAACTATATCCAAAAATCATGGTTAAACTCAAAGTGAAAGTATGTTTTTCAAAATGGTTATCAAGATGTCGTTCTTTCGACTGAAATGACTACCTCTTACAAAAACAACTTGTAACTTATATTTACGACTATAAACCTATACTTTTTATGTTTAGATTCATAAAATAGAGTTCAATATGAAACCATAGCAATTTGATTCACTCAAAACGGATTTAAAACGAAGAAGTTATGGGTAAAACAAGATTGGATATTTTTTGATTGTTGTAGCTACGGGAAATATTGTAACAATTCTATACAAATCATATCCTAGCTAACTTATATTGTATTCTAAATGTATTCTAATATATTATGTAATCTTGGGATACCATAGACACGTATGCAAATATTTTGACATATAATATCGACCCATCTATATATATTATTTAGAACAACCATAGACACTCTATATGCAGTAATGTTAGAGTTAGCTATACAGGGTTGAGGTTGATTCCAAAAATATATATACTTTGAGTTGTGATATAGCCTGAGACGTGTATACACTAGGTCATGGATTGATTCAAGATAATATATATTAATTTATTTATGTACATCTAACTATGGACAACCAGTTGTAGGTTAATAACGAGGACAGCTGACTTAATAAACTTAAAACATCAAAATGTATTAAAAGTGTTGTAAATATATTTTGAACATACTTTGATATATATGTACATATTTATTATAGGTTCCTGAATCGACCAGTGGCCAAGTCTTACTTCCCGACGAAGTAAAAATCTGTGAAAGTTAGTTATAGTCCCACTTTTAAAATCTAATATTTTGGGATGAGAATACATGCAGTTTTATACATATTTTACGAAATAGACACAAGTAAATGAAACTACATTATATGGGTGAATGATCGAAGTTGAATATGCCCTTTTGCTTGGTAGCCTAAGAATTAGTAAACCGATCTACTAATTGACGCGAATCCTAAAGATAGATCTATTGGGCCAAACGAACCCCATCCAAAGTACCGGATGCTTTAGTACTTCGAATTCGTTTTTATCATGTCCGAAGGATTTCCCGATATGATAGGGGATATTCTTATATGCATCTTGTTAATATCGGTTACCAGGTGTTCACCATATGAATGAATTTTATCTCTATGTATGGGATGTATATTGAAATATGAAATCTTGTGGTCTATTATTATGATTTGATAATATATAGGTTAAACCTGTAATTCACCAACATTTTTGTTGACGTTTTAAGCATGTTTATTCTCAGGTGATTATTAAGAGCTTCCGCTATTGCATATGAAAATAAGGACAAGATTTGGAGTCCATGCTTGTATGATATTATGTAAAAACTGCATTCAAAAAACTTATTTTTTTGATGTAATATATTCTTATTGTAAACCATTTTGTAATGGTCATGTGTAAACGGTATATTTTAGATTATCATTATTTGATAATCTACGTAATGTTTTTTAAACCTTTATCGATAAAATAAAGGTTATGGTTGTTTTAAAAATGAATGCAGTCTTTTAAAAACGTCTCATATAGAGGTCAAAACCTCGCGACGAAATCAATTAATATGGAACGTTTATAATCAATATGAACGGGACATTTCAAGTTGGGATACGATGGTTGAAAAACTTCTCACTTGATTCTTTCCTGCATCCAAAACTGTCACCCTTCAAACTGAAATTGCTAATTTTCTTCAGAAAACTAACGAGTCTCTTTATTCTACTTGGGTTCGATTTGGTCAAATGCTTAGAAGTTGTCCACAACATGGTTTGGATAGTTTTAAAAAGGTAACTACTTTCTATAAAGGTTGTGATATTGCTACATAAAGAGAGATTGATACATCTACTGGAGGAAAAATTATGAGTCAAACTGCCGAGGAAGCTGAAACACTAATTAATAAGTTGGCTGCTCATTCCCATGAATGGCATCAAGACTTAGATATTTCTCGTTCGGTAAAATCTGTTAGTTATGATTTTGAAGATATGGTTAAGGCTATGAATGTGCAGCAGGGTAATCTAGGAAGGCAGATTGAAAAGCTTACCAAAGAAATGCATATGATTAAGGTAGGTTGTGAAAAATGCCAAGGTCCTCATGCTACGAAAGATTGTGTTTCTAGTGTTACTATGGAGCAAGTCGAGAATGTTTCGTATGTGAATCAATTTCAAGGAAACCCAAACTACCTAAATAATTATAATACACCTTATCCTGCTGTGACAACCTAAAAATTTCTGACCAAGTCTAAACTTAATCTTTATATGATTTCGACACGATAAGCAAAGTCTGTAATGTCGAGTCTCAAAAATTTCGAAACTATATTCATGTAATCAGTTACCCTTTGACCGTGCTCGACGATTCACGAACATTTATGTGTATAGAGATATGTATGTATATAATATATATGGTTATATTAATTGAAAACGTTAGCAAAGTATTAGATGTATAATACTTTACATGAACGTATTTGTTTCGATATATGTTTAATATATCTATCGACGAAATTAAAAAGATAATATCAAATGATTGAGTTATCAGTTACATTGTGATATGATTAGGGGTCTACCTTGTGAGGTCCACGTTGATTTGAGAAATCGTTTCTTTTTAAAGATATTCGGAATAAATGGTAAAGTGATTTACAAGTAAGAACAAAGTGTCACTTAACGAGAGATAGACAAAAGATAGCCAATACATGCTTTACAATATTTTCCTCGTGACTTTTGATACAGTAATTATTAGCTTTCATAATATTTAAGGTGAAAGTAAAGTTATGGAATATAGATAACTTAGAACGTAGATATCGACGTTTTACCTTAAAATGATTTCATACGTTCGTGTACCTTTGGACTTTATCCCACGCTTCACCAATGAACTCTAATTTAAAAACTTTGAACTTACGTTGAATATATAAGTTACTTTGCTAAAACATTTTATGATATAACGATTTCCATTATTGTAACCTTTTAACAAAATGATTCTTAAATATATATTTAGTTTTGGAAAAAAAAGTTATCATATTTATTTGATTTAGTTTCAAACGTACAAAAACATTTTTAGTTTAAAAAGAACTTTATTATTAAAATGTTTTATAAGATAATTTGTTCATAAGTTTTAAAGAACTTAAATTAAAGCTTTGAATTATAAATTACATATATATATATATATATATATATATATATATATATATATATATATATATATATATATATATATATATATATATATATATATATATATTGTTTCAAAAACGTAAACGTAATTTAACATAATATTTTCCATTACTTAAACGATTATAAATGAACTTTGAAATATAGTTAAGTTTTGAAAAACTATATATTATATTGTTAAATAAATATTTCAAATTTATATCTTGAAATAAATATATATATTTTACAATGTAATAAAATTTAATATTAATTTAGTTATAGAAAGTTTTGAGTTAAAATAAAACTATTATATATATATATATATATATATATATATATATATATATATATATATATATATATATATATATATATATATATATATATATATATATTCATATGTATATATAACAAGATGTCGACTTATAGACGAAAATGATCATAACGCTCAAATATTTAAGTAACACTCCGAGTGATGTAGTTTATTTATGAATTAATTCTATATTTTGTCAAGGGTACGAGTCACGAAATATATAATGCAAATTATTAACGTGTACGATGTAACGTTCGAAAAATCGAAACCAGGACATGAGTCGAGCATAAATGTACAAGTCATTGGAACTAATTTTACAAGTCGACTCTGCTCGTAAATATAATATAATATATATAATTATATAAATTATATATATATATATATATATATATATATATACATATATATATATATATATATATATATATATATATATATATATATATATATATATTAAAACGAGTGTCGGCAGCCATAGCTAATGGAACATGAGCTGTAAAGATGACCCATGCTATCGCATGGGATTTACACCATAGAGCCATGCGATCGCATGGCAAGTTGTGTCAGGCAACTTCTATAAATTGATCGAGTTCGGTTTATTCTCACACACTCACATACATCCATCTATCTAATGCTCTGAATTATTATTATTTATTATTAATATTATTATTATTATTATTATTATTATTATTATTAAGATTAATATTATTATTATTAATCTTATTTTATTATTATTAATATTATTATTATTATTTATTATTAATATTATTATTATTATTATTAATTAATATTATTATTATTAATCTTATTTTATTATTATTAATATAATTATTATTATTATTATTGATCTGCTCAAGTGTTTTCAAAACGGGTTTTCGAGCGGGATAGAGCTAAGGAAATTATGGGTTATAGCTATGGAGGTTATGGGTATTGTTCGGGGGTATGCTCGTGAGGTCAATCTAGTGTTTATCATTCCGACTCGTATACGTACTTTCCTGCAATATTGAATCTCAATATTGATACGTGAGCATTCATATCTTATCTTTTATATATTAATAGTGTATCCTTGACTAGTGCTCGAGTATTTAGGATTATGCATGCTTGTATGTTTATTTTCGTCGTTATATAGTTTATGATAAATCATGAATTTAATACATACGCTACTGAGATAAAGTATATGATATGCATGTCGTTGGAAAGCTGTCGAAAAATTATTAACTTTTCATTTAGAAGTCATGCGATTTCGATGAACGGATTTAAAGATATGGTCAACTGAATTATCGTTAACTCTAATATTATTATGATTATAATTATTATTATTATCGTCGTTATTATTATTATTATCTATAAATTATTGTTATTACTATTATCATTATCGTTATTATCACTAAGGTTATTATTAGTATTATTAGTATTATTATTATTATTATTATTATTATTATTATTATTATTATTATTATTATTATTATTATTATTATTATTATTATTATTATTATTATTATTATTATTATTGTTATTATTATAATTATTAGTATTGATATTATTACTGAAATTATCGTTATTATTAAAAAGTAACATTTTTATAAAAACTATCATTTTATTATTTTTATCATCATTATTAATATTATTAAAAGTATCATTAATATTAAAGATTATCACTTTTATTAAAATTATCATTTCTAACAGGAATATCATTTTTATTATAAAATATTATCATTATTATCATATTAGGATTATTATTAAAATTATCATTTTGATAGAATTATTTTTATAGAATATTATTATTACTATTTTTATTATGATAATTATTATATATAGTAAATATTATTATTAAAATAAATTATATTATTTTTCTTTTACTAATATTAAAGTATCGATACTATCAATTATCATTTAAAATTTATCATTTTTATTAAAACTATCATTCTATTAAAAAAATTATTATTATTATTAAGAATTATCATTTTTATTAAGAATATAGTATTATTAAAAGTATAGAATTTAAAACTACCGTTTTATTTAAAATTATCGTTATTATCAATTTTATTAGTATTATTAATATCATTATTATTACCTTTTTTATTTATATTAAACACTTTTAATAACATTATCTTTATTAATATTATCATTATTATTATTACAAAATAATACAACTTTTACTCATTATTATTATTAATATTATTTTGTCAAATAAATATGCAATACAAAGATATTTTTACCACACGTAATATAATAACATTAATAATACATACCACTATATGTTTATGATTTTGAGTGAATTATATAAATTTTATTACTCGAGATATATAAAAATATATATATATTTTTTATCATATATAAAATTTTAATATACAATTTTATTTATTAATAAATGATTTGTATTATTTACTTTAATAAAATATGATAAATATATTTTAAATATATAAAATGACTATTTAAGTTATATATAATAAACATGTATTGATTTTTAAAGTCATTTTCGTCAAACTGACTTTTATTGACTTTTGCATATTGATCTCGAGCATTAGGATTGTGGTACACTATGACCTGACCTTAATTGTTAGACAAATATTGACCATTATATATATATATATATATATATATATATATATATATATATATATATATATATACTTAATATAGGTTCGTGAATCCGAGGCCAACCTTGCATTTGTTAATGCCGTCATATGTATTTTTACTACGAAATACAGTATGGTGAGTTTCATTACTCTCTTTTTAAATGCTTTTACAATTATATATTTTTGGGACTAAGAATACATGTGCTGTTTTATAAATGTTTGAAAAAATAGACACAAGTACATGAACTACATTCTATGATAGAATTATCTGGATTCAATGGTTCAATTTCTATAAAGATTACATTAGCTACTATCGGTGAGATTGTTTTGCATTTTGATTGCATTAGCTACCGTTGGTGAGATTGTTTTACATCTTGATTGCATTAGCTACCGTCGGTGAGATTGTTTTGCATTTTTTGCATTAGCTACCGCCGGTGAGATTGTTTTGCACATTCCGTATTCCCATCAGGTGTTCTTCATATGCATGATTTTTAGCCTTGAGCAGACCGGCATATTATTTAAAAATGAATATCTTGTGGTCTATTAAAATTATGAAATGATTATTTATGATAAACTAATGAACTCACCAATCTTTTGGTTGACACTTTTAAGCATGTTTATTCTCAGGTATTATAGAAATATTCTGCTGTGCATTAGCTCATTTTAAAGATATTACTTGGAGCCATTCATGGCATATTTCAAAAGACATTGCATTCAAGTCGCTGAGTTCAATAAAGATTATAATTAAAGTAAATGACAGATTAGGTCATTTATAGTTTGGATATTATGAAATGGTATGCATGCCTGTCAACTTTCGATGTAATGAAAGTTTGTCTTTTAAAACGAATGCAATGTTTTTAAAATGTATCATATAGAGGTCAAACACCTTGCAATGTAATCATATGTTATTGTATTCGTCCTTATGGATTAGGACGGGTCATCTCACCTGCTAATAATAAAAACCTACCTGGTTTCTTTCCTGTTAGAGCACCCTTCTTTCTAAATTCTTCTAATGCTCAAATTGACAAGAAGTCTAATCTTGAAGAAAGTATCCTCACTTTCATCAAAAATCAAAATAAAGCTAATGATAACATAAAGGCTCAACTTTCCCAAGTGCAAAATAATTATCAAGCATCCATTCAAAACTTAGAGCGCAATGTTGCCAAGTTATTCAAACTTGTCGAGGGTAAAGTTCCTGCTGATTCTGAAGTTTCTAAGGAGGTTTGCTTTGAGAAAGTAAATGCAGTTACTCTTATTAATAAAGATGACAGTGATGGTTCTGATGGGTCTGAGTATGATTTTGATAAAGGACCTAGAAAAAATGATCCAGAGTATAATGAGTTTAGAGAAACTGTTAAGGGTATATCTGAAAGAGATCATCTTGGAAGAAAAGCAATTAGTGAATATGTAGATTATAGAAGAGCTGATATAATGTGGGAATATGAATTAACTGAGGAAGAATTGTCCAAAGAGATAGAAGAAATGAATGGTGGATATTCTGATTCTGACGAAGAGGATATGGCTACTAATTCTAAATCCATTTAGGAGGAAGACACTTATTTAGATGAATATGTGGAAAAGATAGTTGAAGAAACAATTCGCAAGGTACAAAAATATAATGATGAAACTGAGGAAGTCGTAAAGTTTGTTGAGCCACTAAAAGGAGATAAGCATTGGGAATATATTCCTCCTTGTAATAATAGAACTCAAGATGATAATTTGGGTAGGGAAGAGAAAGATGTTAGTGAAGTGCCATTAGATGCAATCAAAATTTTGATTTCCGACTTTCCCATAATTCGTGCTGATTTAGGAGAATTTCATATCCCTTGTGAAATCAGTTTTTCAACATCTATTCATGCGTTAGTTGATAGTGGGTCTAGTGCAAATATTATGCCTTTTAGTATGTTTGATCGATTAAAATTAATCACGCTAGAACCTATAGATGGAATTGTTTGCTATGGTAACACATGTACGAGTCGTTCGATGGGTATTGTGAAAAATTATAAGATCAAATAAGGTTAACTAAATTTCTTGTTCATTTTCTTATCATGGACATGGTGGAAAATAAAATTACACCTATTCTTTTTGGAACACCATTTTTGTCCACATCCAAAGCCATCATCAATTATTTCAATAATACTATTATTATTCATCAAGGAAACAATAGTGAAACCCTACCTATAGTTACAAGATCGAATTTGAAAAGGAAATATAATGAGTATGAAAAGAATAAGTGTGGGGAAAATAGGCCTAAGGAGTAATTCCATTAGAAGAAAGAGTCACGCAACCGACTCTATAATCAAAACTACCTATCCCTATATATGTTTATTAGGACTATGTCATTTCTGAGTGTTTTATTGTTTTACTTGTTTAATTATGAATGTAAGAGCAATATAGCTCCTAAATGTTAAATTTTTTAAGTGATGAAAGTTATTAATAAAATATTATGTTTGTGTTATACTTTGCATTATTTAATATTCTGTCAAGTTATTTATATTTAATTTAAAAGAAGTCCGCAAAAGTGCTCCGCAAATCATTCTATGATCCTACAATCAAATAACATCACTCTTTCCCTTATTCTCAATTATGTCCTTTATTTATTACATTCTTTTATTATAAATGCAATGAGGACATTGAATAATCTAAGTGTGAGGAGGAAAGTGACTAATCACTTAAAAGATTAAAAAGATACTATGAATTTTCCCGAAAAAGTTGAAAAAATGGGTATAATTTTAAAATTTTCAAAAGTAGAAATTCTTAGTCAAACTTATGTCTTTTTACTAACTTAATCTTAATGTTAATAATAGAACTACTCTCAATTTCGAGATCAGATTACTTGTTTAAGATAAGAATTTAAAAGCCAAAAATTGTAAAACGAGTGCAAACTTATAGCCACTACCATATGGCATAATAAGCATGGACCACTGAGGCAGCAAAAGAGTCCAAATAAGGGCCAATTTAGAAAAATTGCCAAGTGTGAAGCTAAAAGCTAAGCATAGAAGCAAAAGAAATGAAAAAGGAAAAAGAGCCCAATGAAGGCCAATAAAAGAAAAGAGTTCCAATGAGAACCATACACTTTTAAAAATTATAGTTAGAAAATAAAAGAGTCCAATGATGACCAACTTGTATAAATTTGATTTAATAAACATTAGGACTTCTTGTAATCCTTGCTCTGGTTCAGACTAGTTCTTACGAATAATAAATACAAACTTCTTATTAAGGCATATTATTGACTTTGCAATTTTACTTTAATACCCATGGTATAATTTATAAGGTTTACTTGAGGACAAGTAAAGGTTTAATGGAGAATTTGATAACTCCTAAATTATACAGTTTTTTGATAATATTTTGAGGAGTTATCTTAGTATTTTAGAGTCATTTTAATACAAAACACCCTAAAATGGGTAAAAAGGGGAAAAGGTATTTCTAATGATTTTATCAAAGTTATGTATCAAACAGGATCAAAAATAGAGAAAATTGCAGAAAGGCTAAGGAAGCTGCCGGCAAGGATTAAAGGAAGCCGCCGGCTTGGAGTTGAATATGCCAGAATGTTCCAGAATCTCTGTAAAATTGAAAGAACTTGTTGATCAAGTAAAAAGCAAAGGAAACCGTCGGCTTCATCCTGAAGCCGCCGGCCTAATGAACACGGTTTCTCAACTTGTCGACAAAAATGGAAATAAAATCAAGAAGCTTTAGCGGATCTTTGTAGCCGTCGACCTTCCCTGAAGCTGCCGGATTAGTTATGAAGGTTAAAGATTTGAGCTTGCGGATTAAATTAAACTTGCAGAAGGAGTCACCGACCTAAGGCAAGCCGTCGGCTTCCCATTGAAGCTGCGGGCTTGGCCACCGTCCCTGAACACTATAAATAAAGGCCTCTGGTCTCAGTTTTTATATGCAGTTTTCAGAATTTCAATAATTTTGTTTAGTTCGTTTTTCTTTTTAGGGTTTTCTCTAAACCCTTAGGTTAGATTTATTCATTGTTATCAAGATTCATCCAAGTTTTTAATTCAAGTTTTTTACATCTACCTTTTTAAGGTATGATTCTATCTTTACTTTATCGTTTTATCTATTTTATTTAATTTAATTATTTTCGTTCGTCTTCTGCTATGAACTAAACGTTCATAGTTGTTATGTGGACGAAAACTGAACTTCATCTGGGAATCAGATGAAGCCGCTGGCCTCACTTTCCAAGCCTCCGGCTTGGTTGGAAGGAAGCCGCCAGCTTCGTGTGCTTTATCCGTACAGTTCCTGGTTCTTTTCCATATCTGTATGGTCGAGTTTCTGTAATGATGTTTGAAATTTTTCGAATCTGTTTTGCTTAAATACACTTGTTTGACATGATTAATGATTAAATAACATGATTTTAGGTTTGATTAGTACTTGATCCGATGATCTATTATACGATTCACGCTACTTTTTTAGATCTAGTCCATCAAACTTGTTAGATTGGATTGCATGCAACTAAGTTAAAAATTTTAATAGTGATAAACTTTTTTGATTTGAATTACGCTTATATAATAGAATTTGATATTGTTAGGCTTAATCGAAGAACCTTTGTTTATATTTGTTTAATTAATGATTGCATGGGAACTTAGTAGTAATTGACTTTCAGCTATTAACTTGAGTTGATCTACTTAGTGTTTAATAGCTTATATGATTTGTCAGTCTATTTGCATATTGATCCTCATCACAAGATTAATGTGTATCATGTAATTGAATTGAACATGAAGAATTAAGATGTTAGTTATGCACATCACATATCTAGCATATAATTTGTTAGTTATGCACATCACATATCTAGCATATAATTTAAGTCCTACTTGTTGAATGATATGCAACACTAGCTTAACCTATTAACGGATAATAATTGGTCTATGATTGTTATTCTGCGTTGTGTTAATATAAGTTATGAAACTTGCATAATATGATTCCCGTATGAGTTGATTGTTCATGTGACTACTTTTACTTTTATTTACTTATTTTGAATCTTCAATTCCTTGCTTTACTTTATTGTTTTGTTTATCTTTAAAGCATCTCTTTCCTAAGAGAAAAGAATCTATTCCATAAAAAGACATAAAAACATATCTTTAATTCTTTAATAAGAATTAAATAATAAAACAACACTTATCTGCATCTACGCTCTCTTGGGACGATAACCCAAATTACTACATCTGATCAGGTTTTGTTGCTCGTTAGGGTGTTAAAGTGTAATAATAAAAGGTTTTATAAATTTAAAACTTGAAGAATAAGTTAAGCACTACCACACACTTTCAACACGTCATTTATATTGATGATGAGGTATTGTCTGAGTCTGCTGGGCAACTTGAGCCCTAGGAGGACGAGCACGATTCCAACGCTACAATAAACCCTTTGTTTGACTACCCATACCAAGAGGATTCGGAGGAAGAAGAGGAATTCGGGAAAGAAAAGGAATCTGAGGAGGAACAAGATTCCGAGGAAGAAAATTCTAAGAAACCACACATTGTTGTGTAACATCCTGCCTTTTTCTGTTTACTTTCAGTCTATCTATTTAAAGTCCGTTATATAATTATAACATCTTCCGTTAACACGCGTTTTAAAATATCTCGTTTAGGTAATTCGCGCACCCGCTTTAAACTTGAGGGACCAATGTTGCCATGTGACCAAAGATATGACTAGGTCAAATGGTCAACATCCATCTCCTCCATTCATTTCATCCTCCTTCTTTACTACTTTCAACTTTTGCTCTTAAACACCCAATTTAAAGATTCATCATCTATTTCTGATCTAGCAAGTGTTTTGCAAAACAAATTACATATTTGGAACCCTTGCATCTTCCTCTTCAATTCCATACCGATTTCATCTACTTTGGGTAACTTTCTAAAAACACTAGATTCTTTGTTCTTGATGTTTTTAACTTATAGACGTGTTAATTAGTGTCTATGGCTCAAGTCTAACATGAATGTATGATTTGTATGCTTGTTCTTGTCATTTTGATGTAACTAGCATAACTTGAAAACGGGTGTGTTTAATCTTGAGTTTTGGTTGCTTAAATGTTGTTAGATGTTAAAAGTGCATGTATTAAATGTGTTACTAGCATCACTAGCTTCAACTTACTATGTAGGCTGACTTAGAAAAAAACTACATAAACTTGATTGTTAAATTTGTGATTTTGAATTAGGGTTTGATAGAAGTAAAATGGAATTTTAATGGATTGAATACTTTGCAATGTTGTTTGTAAGTGTTTGATAGTATTGTATGCGTGATTACCTACGAAACGGCGTATTATATGTGTGTATTAAGTTCCCGAAGCATCTTATGCAATTTATGAACTTGAAACTTTAAAAATGGACCTTTAAGGATCACTTGACGAGAAATTGGTTATTGTAAAAGATGAATTTGATTGATGAAAGGCATTTAGTTGTGTTCCTAGTTAAATTACCTTTCCAACGATATAAGATACGTGTTTTAAATGTTTACGGTTCATTAGTAATGGTTGTTTGAAGTTGGATTCGTGCATTAATCAAAACTGCCCAGATTTGCTGAACAGACACCCTGAGCGGCGCTCCAGGGGCCCTGAGTGGCGCTCCGATATCGGCTGTCCAAAATTTTACTTTTTTTTAATTCTAACTATGCTACGCACCTCCGATTAACATGAAGCTTGGCCAACATGCATATATATGATTAAAAACCTCAGAAAAATAGTTCGGGACCCGACCTGAACGTGTTGACTTTTTCATTGACTTTGACTTGACCAAAGTTGCCTTTTATTCAAATTTAACCAAACAATTATGCAATCGTTCTAACATGCTTTTATACTTATATCTTGCATGAAACTTGACAATGTGATTTACATGTAATATATAATCGAGTCGTAACGAACCATAGGACTAATTGAACAACTTTGACCAACCGTGTTTATCGTTATTGATACGACCTACTTATTTAGGTCAAGACTAGCATTCGTTCTTGCACACGTTTACTTGTGAATTACATTTACATTCGTGCATTCAAGGTGAGATCATAGTCCCAATTTTACTCTTTTTAACTTACATTTGAGATGAGAAAACATAAACGTTTCATTTTACAAAGTGAACACAAGTACGAAAACAAACATTCTACATACGAGTTAGAACAAAATCCTCAATTCGATTATCATTAGTTACACTTGCCTGGTGTAAGCGAGAACTTATGTTGTATGGCAATATGGGTTTGACAAACCCTCATTCAGACGGTTCGCTACCGTTATTCAGATGAAATATATTTTCGAGAAATAGTGTATGTTCTAACATTATTGTGATGGGGTTCGTGGAAAGTTGAGCCTTGATAATTAGGTGCTCGCGATAACAAATTTTAGAATGGTTTACTATTATTTCAATGTTATAAATCTTGCGGTTCATTTGTACTTACTCACTTACTTACTTAAACCTATGATTTCACCAACATTTTTCGTTGACAGATTTCAATGTTTTTCTCAGGTCCTTGAACGTTTTGTGATACATGTTTCCGCTCACCATTTTTTGATACTTGCTTGGATGTCGAGTATACATGCATACATGGAGCATCTTTTGACTTACTTTTAAATTGTGTCGCATAGGTTTCATTTGTACGTTAAACATTGTAATGTAACTAGTCGTTGAACTACTTTTGTAAACTTGAAACATCTTTACATTTGAAATGAATGCGACATATTTTGGTCAAACGTCATTTTAATGACTTATGACCACGTAACGGGACCTAAGTAGACGGCGTCGTCAATGACGATTTTGTCGGGTCGCTACAGATTGTATCAGAGCGTTGGTTGTAGGGATTTAAAGTTCATTGGTGTCAACCCCGAGTCATAGGGTACATTAGTGAGTCTAGACTACAACCGGCATATAGACTTGAAGTAGGAATTACTTGACTACTAGTGCATTTATACTCGAACTCTTCTATTCATATCTAACTCTTATTTTATCTTAATCTCAAGTAGTTTAATTTGATTGACACCCCACTTTGACTTTATGAGGTAATGTCGAATGCACATATGAATTAGGGTAATATAATTTCCAGAATTATATTACGGTGACTCATATGGACGTTCTGACATTATAACATAAAGAATTTAGGGCGAGTCATGGAAAATTTTCTATCTTTATTTCATATCACGATTAGTATTATTGAGAATACTAATCAACGATATTCTTGTATCTTGAAGAAATAATGCCTCCTCGCCGAGTCCCACTCAATGAAACTCCCGAACAAGCTCTTCAACGAATGATAGCCACCGCCGTAGATGCGGCCATGGCCGGTCACTCATCCAACAACAAAAACAATAACCACAACCACAATAACAACAACAATGGGGCCGGTAACTCAAACGAGGGATGCTCCTACAAAGCTTTCATGAGGTGCAAACCTCACACTTTTGATGGGACCGGAGGACCGGTTGCTCTTACTCGATGGTTTGAGCAAACAGAATCCGTTTTTAGCATAAGCAGTTGCCGGGGCAAAGACAAGATCAAATACTCCACCAACACTTTTGCCGGTATCCCTCTCATGTGGTGGAACATGTATGTACAATCGGTGGGTACCGATGAAGCTCACGCTCTCTCTTGGACCGATTTAAAAGAGAAGATGATCACCGAATACTTTCCCTGAGAAGAGACTCGAAGGCTCGAAAGCGAGCTAAGAGGTTTGAAAGCGGTCAGAAACAACCTCAACGCTTATAATCAACGGTTTGCCGATCTAGCTCTAATGTGTCCAAACCTTGTAAATCCCGAGCCCCTACAAGTTGAACTTTACATGGATGGCCTTCCTAAGAGCATCAAATATGGGGTAATGTCATCCAAACCCGCCAAATTACAAGAAGATTTAAAGATGGCCCGCCAATTGATTGAAACGGTGGATGAAATCGTAGTACTAGCACCTAAGGTGGAGGTTAAATCGGTTGGCAACAAAAGAAAATGGGAAGCCCCCAATCAAGCAACAACAACAACAACAACTTCGCCAAGAAGCGTTTCACCTCCGACGGCAAGAAGGGTTATGCCGGAAACCTACCTCTTTGCAACAAATGCGACAAGCATCACTTTGGTGAATGTGGCAAGCTAATTTGCCACCGGTGCCAAGGAAGTGGCCATAAGGCCAACGATTGTAAAAGTGATGCCCCCGTCGCTCGAAAAGGGCCCAATACACCAAAGACGGTCACTTGTTACGAATGTGGCCAAACGGGTCATTATAGAAATGCATGCCCAAAGAAGAAAGAAAACCCCAATACGCACGACCGAGCTTTCAACATTAACACCGAGGAAGCCCGAGATGACAATGAACTAGTCACGGGTACGTTTCTTCTCAACAATTCTTATGTCTCTTGCTTATTCGATTCGGGTGCCGATAAGAGTTTTGTATCCAAGACTTTGACTCATTCTTTTAGCACTCCACCACTTCCATTAGATACTGCTTACACCATTGAATTGGCCAACGGGAAACTATTGAGTTCCTACCAATTTTATCGGGGGTGTACGTTAAACTTAATGGGTAAAGAGTTTGAAATTGACTTGATACCTATAGAACTAGGGAGCTTCGATGTAATCATTGGTATGGATTGGTTAGCCAAAATGAAATCTCACATCCTTTGCAATCTTAAAGCGATTCAAATTCCTATCGAGAGTGGTAAACTGGTGATTGTCTATGGCGATAAGAGTTGCACTGGACTCAACCTCGTCTCGGGCCTTAAAGTTGAAAAATACCTTCGTAAAGGTTGTTTCGCGATTCTATCCCACGTTAAGAAAGTCGAGGCTGATGAGAAGCATATCGATGATGTGCCAATTGTTAGTGACTTTTTCGATGTATTTCCTGAGGAATTTCCGGGACTTCCACCTCATCGACCGGTTGAATTCCAAATCGATCATATTCCGGGAGCCGCATCCGTAGCACGTGCACCGTATAGACTTGCTCCATCTGAAATATAAGAATTGCAAAGTCAAATTCAAGAACTACTTGACCGTGGTTTTATCCAACCTAGCCATTCACCATGGGGCACTCCGATTTTATTCATTAAGAAGAAAGATGGATCCCTATGAATGTGAATCGACTATCGTGAACTAAATAAATTGACGGTTAAGAACCGATATCCTATTCCATGCATCGACGACTTCTTTGATCAATTACAAGGTTCTTGTGTATATTCAAAAATCGATCTCTGTTCGGGTTATCATCAACTAAGGGTTAAGGGTGAAGATGTCTCCAAAACCGCTTTTCGGACTCTCTATGGTAGTTACGAATTCCTTGTCATGCCTTTTGGTCTAACTAATGCACTGGCAGTGTTCATGGACCTAATGAACCGCGTGTTCAAACCGTATCTCGAAAAGTTCGTTATTGTTTTCATCGATGATATCTTGATCTATTCTAAAAGCGAAGAAGAACACGAACAACACCTTCAACTCTTGCTCGAACTCCTTAGACAGGAACGACTCTATGCCAAATTCCCCAAGTGTGAATTTTGGCTAAAGGAAGTTCAATTTCTTGGTCATGTCGTGAGTGACCAAGGTATTAAAGTCGATCCCGCAAAAATCGAAGCCATTAGCAAATGGGAAAACTCAATATACCTACTCACATTCGTCAATTCTTAGGCCTCGTCAGGTATTACTGTAGGTTCATCGAAGATTTTTCCTTGATTGCTCGTCCCTTAACCGCGTTAACTCACAAGGGAAAGAAATTCGTTTGGGCAACCGAACAAGAGTCCGCATTTCAAATCTTGAAGACAAAGCTAACCACCGCTCCTATCTTGTCACTTCCCGAAGGCAATGATAATTTTTTATTGTGTATTGTGATGCCTCGAAACATGGTTTTAGGTGTGTATTGAATCAACGAAAGAAAGTCATTGCTTATACCTCTCGACAACTAAAAATTCATGAACGGAACTACACGACACATGATCTCGAACTTGGAGTCGTTGTCTTTGCACACAAAATGTGGAGACACTATCTTTATGGAACCAAGAGTACTATCTTCCCCGATCATAAAAGCCTTCAACACATCTTCGATCAAAAACAACTAAACATGAGACAACGACGGTGGATTGAAACTTTGAACGATTACGATTGTGAGCTTCGTTACCATCCCGGGAAGGCAAATGTAGTAGCCGATGCCTTAAGTTGAAAAGAAAGAGCGGTGCCTCTTCGTGTCCGAGCTTTAAACATCACCATCCACACCAATCTCAATAATCAAATTCGTGTAGCCCAAGACGAGGCTCTCAAGGATGAAAACATCTCTCTTGAACGCTTGAACGTCCTCACCTATCGATTCGAAGTAAAGGAGACCGGAATCTGATATTTCGCTGGAAGAATTTGGGTGCCTAGTTATGGGGACTTGCCAAGCCTTATTCTAGACGAAGCCCATAAGTCAAGGTATTCAATTAACCCCGGTGCTAATAAGATGTACCACGACCTGAAGGAACAATATTGGTGGCCGAACATTAAAAGGGGCGTTGCTACTTATGTTGGAAAGTGCCTAACTTACTCTAAAGTCAAAGCCGAACACCAAAGACCGTCCGGACTACATCAACAACCCAAAATCCCACAATGGAAGTGGGAGAGAATAACGATGGATTTTATCACAAAACTACCAAGAACGGCGAGTGGTTATGATACTATTTGGGTTATTGTAGATCGTCTCACCAAATCCGCCCACTTCCTAGCCATGAAGGAAACCGAAAAAATGGAGAAACTTGCACAACTTTACATGAAAGAGATCGTAGCCCGTCACGGTGTACCATTATCGATTATTTCCGACCGAGATGGCCGTTTTGTTTCTAGTTTTTGGCGTACTTTACAAGAAGCGTTGGGAACGCGATTAGACATGAGCACCGCATACCATCCGCAAACCGACAGGTAAAGTGAACGCACAATTCAAACCTTGGAAGACATGCTACGAGCTTGCGTAATCGATTTCGGAAAAGCTTGGGACAAGCACTTTCCTCTTGCCTAATTCTCCTACAACAATAGTTATCACGTGAGTATTAACGCCACACCATTCGAAGCAATATATGGCCGCAAATGTCGTTCACCTCTTTGTTGGGCCGAAGTAGGTGACACACAAATCACCGGACCCAAACTCATTCATGAAACAACTGAGAAGATCGTTCAAATCCGAGATAGGCTTAGGACGGCCCGTAATCGTCAAAAGAGCTATACCGACAAAAGACTCAACGACCTCGAATTTCAAGTCAGTGACCACGTAATGTTAAAAGTCGTGCCTTGAAAAGGTGTAATCCATTTCGGGAAACGCAGGAAGCTAAATCTGCGGTATATTGGTCCTTTCGAAATCTTGGAGCGTGTTGGAACCGTTGCTTATAGTTTAGATCTTCCGCCTCAACTGAGCTCCGTTCATCCTACCTTTCATGTATCAAACTTGAAGAAGTGTCTTGCCGAACCCGACGTCGTCGTCCCTCTCGAGGAGTTTACTATTGATGACAAACTTCATTTTGTGGAGGAACCGGTTGAAATTGTGGACACCTCCGTCAAGACGCTAAAACAAAGTAGAATTCCGATTGTTAAAATTCGTTGGAATGCCAAAAGGGGACCCGAGTTTACTTGGGAAAGACAAGATCAAATGCAAAGAAAGTATCCCTATTTATTCGCGGATTTAGAAACGCAAGCTCTCGAGGAAGAAACAACGACTACTACGCCTACTTAAATTTCGGGACGAAATTTCTTTTAAGGAGTAGGTATTGTAACATCCTGTCATACCCCCCAAATTGGGCCGGGGAAATATGACTTCACAATATCACAACACAAGTATGTAGAAACGAGAACGACTCTATATGAGATGTTTTGTTTGATAACCAATGCACTAAAGCAGCGGAATGTACTAAGTCATTACAATTGTATACTTTAAGTTCCAATGCAATAATATGAATGTATATATGCGGACTCCAAAAGCAGCAAAGTCCAAATAGCAAATAATCTTTAGCAATCTTCACCTGAGACAAAACATGCTTAAAGTGTCAACCAAAAATGGTTGAGTGAACAACATAGGTTTAATAATTATAACAAGTTTTTAGACCACAAGATTTAGTTATAGAGTTTAATCAGTTCGGTAGTAGTGCTGGTGTATATGATATCGATACTAACCATAAGTTACCCTATACACATTAGGTTCGTGTTGTGCATCATTATTATGTATCCATTGACCAACGGTCATCCGGATAGAGACGTCACTCTCCATAGAGCTATTCACAATAACTAAGCTTGCCTTTATACGTAGCAACTAATGATATCATGGTAGGGATTTAGCATGAATCAAAGTATGTTAGCACAGTTTGAACTAATCAAAATAAAGTTTTCATGTACTTGTGTCTAAGCGTAAAACAGTTTGAAAGCAAGCATGTGTCTCACCCCAAAGTTTAAAAATAAGTAAATAGAGAAAGTTAAAAAGTGGGGCTATGAAGTTCACCTTAATAACAGATAGATATTCCACGCAAGTTATATGATCGGAATGTTGAACACGGAGATCTCAACCTAGAGATATTATGTTTGATTAGTTAATGTCTAATAGTGTAATGACCCGGAAATTTCCGACCAAATTTAAACCCTAATCTATATACGTTTCCGACACGATAAGCAAAAACCCTAATGTTGAGTTTAGAAAGTCTGAAATCTATATCTGGATAATTAGTTACCCTCTTGACCAAGCCCGACGATTCACGAACAACAATTTGTAAATAAATACATATAAAATTAAATGTATATAAATAATAATAATTTAGAATATTAATTGAAATATTATATGATTTAATGGTAGGAAATAAATATGTAAAATACGATTATGTTATTAAATATATATATAGATATTTATGTTAATACTTGTAAATATATAATATTATATTTATTTTTAAAAAAAAAAGAGATATAATCAACACAATTAGTTACTTAAACTTTTTAAAAGAAAGAGCGTATATTAAAGATAAATGATTTTGAGCTTAATTGGTAAACGTCGGTAACACTCAGTTGATGTTTTGTTAGCTTTAATATAAATATTGTACATGTTCATGAAAGATTAAAAATAAAAGTTGGAGTGTAATTTGATCACGAAAATTATAGGTTTGATAAAAATATTTTTTATTTTTATTTTTTAGTTTAAGTTTTAGTACTCCGTACACGTTATTTGGAACAGACAATAAATAATTAACGAACCATTTTTGATCAGGTTTCTACCAGTTAATGAGTGAAATGATTAAATATAATTAATCTAAAAGTTTGGGATTTTTAGGAACACATTTATACACTAACTGTTTAGCAATGGACACGCTCCGTGAAAACTGTCTTAGGAAAAATACAAAGGAATATCACGAGAGTCTATACTGTTTTTTTTTTCCACATGAGTAAAAGTTGATTTAGTCTATTATTATTATTATTATTAATTAATATTAATATTATAATTATAATTTGTATATATATATACTTTACCTGCATATAGAAGAAGAGAGCAACCATCATCCTCCCCTCTCTCTCTCTCGATCTCTTCCCTCTCTCTCTCGATCTCTTGGGCACACCCACGGTCATCCATCACCCACAACCACACAAAAAAAACGTCGAGTATGTTTCGATCATTAAACACAATATCTATCATCGTGAACCATCCTTATCTCTCTTTTCTCTTATCCGAAAAACCACCATTTACCACCTTCTTCATTGATCATCACCTTCCTTGTTTGGTCATCACCCTCTACAACCTTCGTGAACCAACCATCTCGACATCTAAACCGAACACTCCTATTTTTTTTTTGGGGTTCTTTTCTATCACGAACAACACCACCTTCTTTAACCACCACTCACGACTACCACCCTACAAACCACCATAAACCACCACCCTTGAACTACAAACAACCTTATTAAAACCGTTATGTTGATTCTATAATTGTAGTTACAGCTCCTATTATTTGTTTTCTATCTTACACCGAACCCAACACCAACTATTTAGTTTATGTAAATTTTTTTTGCTGTATTAATCCGAAGGAAAACCACAAAAGCCGTCACTTGCCACTATTGTTATTATATAATTTTTTTTTTTTAAAAATAAAGTGTTAAACGTGCACCTCAGTTTACTTTTTTTTGATGTTAACCAAAAGCATTCAGGCCACAAAAGTTTTTATGGATTTTGCTAGATAGATTTTAAAGAGTGGGCCGTAGGATTTATGAAGTTGGGCCAACACAAGCCGAATACGGGTTTAATAGATTAAAGTGGTGAGTTATTTCAGAAAAACAAGCTTGGTCGAGTGGTTTCTTTGGTGTGATGCTTAGTGAAAGGTCCTAGGTTCGATTCCAGTCTGCTGCGCCTTTTTGCCCCCTTTTCATTTAACAGCAGGCCAAATGACTTATGTGGGTCGAATTCTAGATTTCCTGTTGGGCTTATGAAATTGATGTTGGGCCGAATTAAATATGTGTAGTCTTGATAATAAAGAACTACGGATTATATTCAGTTAGTTAATGAAATAAAATAGAAAGACACACTAGCTCAATTGATTGGTGTGTTTGGGTGTGAGCAGGAGGTCACGGGTTCGAGTCCCGTCGCGGGCAAATCTTTTTAGGAGGCCTATTAAAGGGTATAACCATTTTTCTTTATCTATTATTATTATTATTATTATTATTATTATTATTATTATTATTATTATTATTATTATTATTATTATTATTATTATTATTATTATTGAAATTATCATTATTAATAAGTTTATCATTTTATTTAAATAATATTATTATTAAAAGTATCATTTTATTTATTTATTAAAATTATTATTATATTATTATCATTAAAGATATCAATTTTATTAAAATTAGCAATATCATTTTTACCACTAGTATTATCATTATTATTAGAATAAAAGTTAGTTATATATAAAAAATATACTTAATAAAACTATATTATATTAATTTTCTACTTGATGTATATAAAAATAAATATAGTTTATTTAATAAAACATACGAGATAATAAAATAACAATTAATAATAATATCTAAATTTGTTCGATTACTACCATATGTGTTAATATATATATAAATGATATAGGTTCGTGAATCGAAGGCCAACCTTATAAGTTACCAATGGTGTTATATGTATTTTTACTACAAAATACATTAGGTGAGTATATAGTCCCTTTTAAACTCTAAATATTTTTGGGCTGAGAATACATGCGCTGTTTTTATAAATGATTTTCGTTATGGACACAAGTGATCAAAAAAAATAAATTCTACGTTGAGTTGTACCACTGGCATACTTCCCTGTAGCTTGGTAACTAATATTTACAGCGGTATTGTAAACGCGAATCCTGTTGATAGATCTATCGGGCCTGACAACCCCAACCGGACTGGACGACCAGTATTCAACGGTTGCACAGTACTTCGTTTCGTAACTACACTTGGTACGGTGTAGTAAGATTTCATAATAAAGGGAATATGCGACGTGATTAAATGTTAAGTATGGTTACCAAGTGCTCAACCACTTAGAATATTTTTATTAAAATGTTTATATATGAAATCTTGTGGTCCATAGTTATAACGCTGCTAGCATCAAACCTATATATCTCACCAACGTTATGTTGACATTTTAAAGCATGTTCATTCTCAGGTACGAATTAAGTCTTCCGCTGTGCATTAGCTCATACTAAAGACATTACTTGGAGTCGATCATCGCAATGGAACCAAATGTTGAAGATTTCGTCCAGGGGGATAAGGACGGGTCCTCACAGGTGGTATCAGAGCGGTGGTCTTAGTGAACTAGGCCTTGCATTAGTGTGTCTAACTGGTAGTTGTTAGGATACATTAGTGAGTCTGGACTTTGACCGTGTCTGCATGACAAAAAGTTTTGCTTATCATTCCTAGTCGGAAACTATCTGCTTATCATCTTTAGGAATTGCCTGCTTAAGTCTAGACACGTCTTATTGCATTTACTGAATTGATAGTGTATAGACAAATTCATATCCTAGCGTATCTATTACGGTAAACTTTGCCTAATATTTCCCGTAAATTTCTCCGTAATTTAAGGGATCCTGGTACTATATATATTTATGCATATTATGCATTGAGTATACCATCCAACTCTCATTGCTCTCACTAAGCTTTTCATACCAAAAATCTTTTTGTAATCGCGTACGATGGCCTCCACGAATCGGCAAAGTTCCTCTGACTCCGAAGATAGTGTGACGGGAGCGCACCAACCGATCAACTACCGTGAATTCTTTAGAAAGTGGGGATGGGTTCGCAAAATACTTACTCTATGGAGAAATGAAGAAGGTACTCCATATCATGAGCCGAATCTACCGCCTAATGTCGGAGTACTCGACCCGCTCACCGGCGAACCTGTTCGCAATACTGTTTATACCCTCGTTGCAAGAATTTTTCGTCTTGAGGCTACCATTAACGGAACTAGAGAAGATATCCAACCTCCATCTCACACTAATAATCGGCCAGGGTTAGTAGAAGAAGTCAACGAACTTCGCGCTCGAGTAGTAGTTTTGGAGAATATGGTGCAAAACTTAACAGCTCCATCAACATCATCGGCACCAACATCAACACCAGTACCACCAACAACCCAAGTTTCAACATCACCTGCTTCAACATCTCATTCTGTACCTCGAGCCTAATCATTGTTTTACGTATCGATCTATCTACTTTATCTCCGTTCTACATATCGTTTTACATCGATTATCTTCGCTTTACATATCGTTCTACCTCATTTATCTTCGTTCGACATGGCGATTATGTAATTTCTAAAGTTTTAGAGATTATGTAATCTAGTATTAACAATAAATTAAATGAGTTTAATATCCTATTGACTCATTAAAATCATAATTACATCCGAAGAAAATATATATGCAAGTATATTTTCATAAAGATTGTAATTAAAACTTCTTTCGTACAAACTGTTAATGATGAAAAATATTTTAACGGGTAGGTAGTACCCGAGGAATATTTAGATTTCACATTAATAAGTTACACTGTACATACTTCGAATCCGATTCAACGGTCATTTACTATCCTACATACAACTACCGATATACGTATCCGTTCACCACAGAATAACCATTTCCATTCAAATATCATATTTGGATTTTGACCTATCAGAATCCAACAAGTGGCATAATGAAGAAAACATTGGATATAATAAAATTTGTTAGAAACAAACAGATTAACTAATTGAAATATTGTTAAGATTTCACGCTAACTGTTCCTAGCTAACTGTTCCCAGCTAACTGATTAACATTTAATTTATCGCAATTTACATTCTCGCAATTTTATTTATGGTTATTTAATTTCCGCACTTTACATACCGTCGGGACACATGTACAACAATACGTCGGATTAATTCTGAGACAACACGTTGTGTAAATGGGTCATGATATATATTTATTTAATTTACGCACTATAAATAACGGGACACGTATACAAGGTTTTGACTTATCATATCGACCCATCTATATATATATTTCGGAACGACCATAGACACTCTATAGTTGGCTATACAGGGTTGAGGTGGATTCCAAAATATATATATGGTTTGAGTTGTGATCAATACTGAGACCGGTACACGGGTCACGATACGTACTATTTAATTCGAATATTATATATTAAATTATATATGAATTTATCGGACTATTGGACAATTGGACTCTTGGACTGCTAACTTTGGAAAATTAAAATGAATTAAAATATTGATTAAAACATATGAAACTGAACATTTCTTCAAGCTTGCCACTTGATTTCATCTTAAAACCTCATTTGTATCTTGACGACTCCAATATGCGTTCGAACCCTTCATGATACCTAAAAATACCTCAATCGAGAAGTTGAACCAGCCGCACTTCGTCTACGGAAGAAAAGATTTATGCACCTGAAAAACTCTCGAACCCAAATTTGTAGTTTAACACGTATCCGTGTTGGATCCTTTACCATTTATTAGCAAAAACAACCTTAGAACTCCTTTTCAGAGTAGCCAAATTTTGTCACAGCTCCAGCAAGTTAACCTCGATTTCTCAGCAAGATTAGTCTTATCATAACCTCGATATATATATATATGTCGTTCTTTCGTCGTCGTAACCGGAGAAGCTTTTATATTCCATCATATTAACATCAGCATTTAATCATCTAAAACACAAATCTCCTAAAACTACCTCGGTTCGATAACCGATAACCCATATCTGTTAACTTTGAAAATGTTGACGAAGCAGCATGTTGTAGATGGTCTTAATGGCCAAAAGTTGATAGAAAATTTAGTACCGAAAGGCGGATTATGCAAAACTATGAAGAAAGCCGTGGACAAATCACAAAGAATAAGTTTGACTTCAAAAAAAAAAAAAAAAAAAAAATCCAAACAAATTCAGTATCTGCTGAAACCGTTAGTAAGAACCCTACTCGTTATTCTAAACCTTTCCAGATGATACTCTTCATCATCATCATATTTTAGATATTATAAGACATCTTCGTATCTTCCGTTATACCTATTCTTCATATTTTTGGAGATATTCTCACAACTAATATTATCATTTATCTCTCTGTAATATCTGCGTTACATCATAAAAGAAACTATTTTAGTTTCTAAATTCCGAAAACCTCTAAGTTTAAAATATGAATGTTTTGAAGTAGTGTTGGGAACTGATACATGAATTAGTATAATATAATGACACTTGATCAACGTCATTATATTACAGTAAGTCATGTTGAGTTTCTAATGGAATGTGATGATTCACACTACCATCATCATGTGACATGTTACACGGCTCTTACATTCTATCCAATCTTTAAATATATCAAGAAAATATTATCTTGATGATTCGGTCTTTTCCAAGATATTCTGGTAATGTGACAAATCAAAATCGTGTCATTACCATTTCCTCCTAAGAGCATTAACTATGTTCATTCCAAATTTCATACCTACGAATTTCGAACAATTGCTCGCTTGACTAGAGGACGGGAAGAAGAAACGAAGGGACAAAGCCCCAAAATAGAAATTGGGATATAGATCACAGTAAATAGGAGAAAACATTAACTGTGGATGACACTGATTATGGAAGATAGAAGTAAGGACATCGAAGTATAAGAGAAGATATGAAATCCAACAATCACCCTGAAACTACAAACCGTGCATATCAAAACGTGTTGTCACGTAAAGGCATGGGAAGATTAAAAACACTATAACCCCAAGATAATAATAGAAGTAAATAAAATCTTCCGGTGGTAGATGGAAGAGGAGAATGACGGATGTGAAAATTAGGAGTATATCAAGAATCAGAATTTGATGGAGCATATCGACGAATGTTTTGAAATAGGAATTAAGGAGAAAGAATAGAAGATGTGAGTTGTGAAGAATAAGGAAGAGAAGGGGGTGAATTTATAGTAATATATCCGACAGAGAAATTGAAACAGATTGCCACATCAAATCAAAGAAGATCCTAATCGCCGAAAAATCAAATCTTATTACATAAGACTTTCTTTAAAATCCCATAAATTCGGGAAATTAATCCTAACCACATTATCGGTTAAAACGATTCCCTATTTACTCATTTCACTCATTTGTGATAGTTTCACTCTTACGCTTCATATAATCAAATCGTTTTATCTACATTACTCAATGATGATAAAACTCCATTATAACCTCATATTCATCATGAAAACATCCTCATTATTATCTATAATGATCTCTATCAAATTTCGAGGACGAAATCTCTTTAACGGGTAGGTACTGTAATGACCCGGAAATTTCCGACCAAATTTAAACCCTAATCTATATACGTTTCCGACACGATAAGCAAAAACCCTAATGTTGAGTTTAGAAAGTCTGAAATCTATATCTGGATAATTAGTTACCCTCTTGACCAAGCCCGACGATTCACGAACAACAATTTGTAAATAAATACATATAAAATTAAATGTATATAAATAATAATAATTTAGAATATTAATTGAAATATTATATGATTTAATGGTAGGAAATAAATATGTAAAATACGATTATGTTATTAAATATATATATAGATATTTATGTTAATACTTGTAAATATATAATATTATATTTATTTGTTAAAAAAAAAGAGATATAATCAACACAATTAGTTACTTAAACTTTTTAAAAGAAAGAGCGTATATTAAAGATAAATGATTTTGAGCTTAATTGGTAAACGTCGGTAACACTCAGTTGATGTTTTGTTAGCTTTAATATAAATATTGTACATGTTCATGAAAGATTAAAAATAAAAGTTGGAGTTTAATTTGATCACGAAAATTATAGGTTTGATAAAAATATTTTTTATTTTTATTTTTTAGTTTAAGTTTTAGTACTCCGTACACGTTATTTGGAACAGACAATAAATAATTAACGAACCATTTTTGATCAGGTTTCTACCAGTTAATGAGTGAAATGATTAAATATAATTAATCTAAAAGTTTGGGATTTTTAGGAACACATTTATACACTAACTGTTTAGCAATGGACACGCTCCGTGAAAACTGTCTTAGGAAAAATACAAAGGAATATCACGAGAGTCTATACTGTTTTTTTTTTCCACATGAGTAAACGTTGATTTAGTCTATTATTATTATTATTATTATTATTATTAATTAATATTAATATTATAATTATAATTTGTATATATATATACTTTACCTGCATATAGAAGAAGAGAGCAACCATCATCCTCCCCTCTCTCTCTCTCGATCTCTTCCCTCTCTCTCTCGATCTCTTGGGCACACCCACGGTCATCCATTACCCACAACCACAAAAAAAAAAAACGTCGAGTATGTTTCGATCATTAAACACAATATCTATCATCGTGAACCATCCTTATCTCTCTTTTCTCTTATCCGAAAAACCACCATTTACCACCTTCTTCATTGATCATCACCTTCCTTGTTTGGTCATCACCCTCTACAACCTTCGTGAACCAACCATCTCGACATCTAAACCGAACACTCCTATTTTTTTTTTGGGGTTCTTTTCTATCACGAACAACACCACCTTCTTTAACCACCACTCACGACTACCACCCTACAAACCACCATAAACCACCACCCTTGAACTACAAACAACCTTATTAAAACCGTTATGTTGATTCTATAATTGTAGTTACAGCTCCTATTATTTGTTTTCTATCTTACACCGAACCCAACACCAACTATTTAGTTTATGTAAATTTTTTTTGCTGTATTAATCCGAAGGAAAACCACAAAAGCCGTCACTTGCCACTATTGTTATTATATAATTTTTTTTTTTTAAAAATAAAGTGTTAAACGTGCACCTCAGTTTACTTTTTTTTGATGTTAACCAAAAGCATTCAGGCCACAAAAGTTTTTATGGATTTTGCTAGATAGATTTTAAAGAGTGGGCCGTAGGATTTATGAAGTTGGGCCAACACAAGCCGAATACGGGTTTAATAGATTAAAGTGGTGAGTTATTTCAGAAAAACAAGCTTGGTCGAGTGGTTTCTTTGGTGTGATGCTTAGTGAAAGGTCCTAGGTTCGATTCCAGTCTGCTGCGCCTTTTTGCCCCCTTTTCATTTAACAGCAGGCCAAATGACTTATGTGGGTCGAATTCTAGATTTCCTGTTGGGCTTATGAAATTGATGTTGGGCCGAATTAAATATGTGTAGTCTTGATAATAAAGAACTACGGATTATATTCAGTTAGTTAATGAAATAAAATAGAAAGACACACTAGCTCAATTGATTGGTGTGTTTGGGTGTGAGCAGGAGGTCACGGGTTCGAGTCCCGTCGCGGGCAAATCTTTTTAGGAGGCCTATTAAAGGGTATAACCATTTTTCTTTATCTATTATTATTATTATTATTATTATTATTATTATTATTATTATTATTATTATTATTATTATTATTATTATTATTGAAATTATCATTATTAATAAGTTTATCATTTTATTTAAATAATATTATTATTAAAAGTATCATTTTATTTATTTATTAAAATTATTATTATATTATTATCATTAAAGATATCAATTTTATTAAAATTAGCAATATCATTTTTACCACTAGTATTATCATTATTATTAGAATAAAAGTTAGTTATATAAAAAAATATACTTAATAAAACTATATTATATTAATTTTCTACTTAATGTATATAAAAATAAATATAGTTTATTTAATAAAACATACGAGATAATAAAATAACAATTAATAATAATATCTAAATTTGTTCGATTACTACCATATGTGTTAATATATATATAAATGATATAGGTTCGTGAATCGAAGGCCAACCTTATAAGTTACCAATGGTGTTATATGTATTTTTAGTACAAAATACATTAGGTGAGTATATAGTCCCTTTTAAACTCTAAATATTTTTGGGCTGAGAATACATGCGCTGTTTTTATAAATGATTTTCGTTATGGACACAAGTGATCAAAAAAAATAAATTCTACGTTGAGTTGTACCACTGGCATACTTCCCTGTAGCTTGGTAACTAATATTTACAGCGGTATTGTAAACGCGAATCCTGTTGATAGATCTATCGGGCCTGACAACCCCAACCGGACTGGACGACCAGTATTCAACGGTTGCACAGTACTTCGTTTCGTAACTACACTTGGTACGGTGTAGTAAGATTTCATAATAAAGGGAATATGCGACGTGATTAAATGTTAAGTATGGTTACCAAGTGCTCAACCACTTAGAATATTTTTATTAAAATGTTTATATATGAAATCTTGTGGTCCATAGTTATAACGCTGCTAGCATCAAACCTATATATCTCACCAACGTTATGTTGACATTTTAAAGCATGTTCATTCTCAGGTACGAATTAAGTCTTCCGCTATGCATTAGCTCATACTAAAGACATTACTTGGAGTCGATCATCGCAATGGAACCAAATGTTGAAGATTTCGTCCAGGGGGATAAGGACGGGTCCTCACAAATAGACATAAATTTTGTTTATTAATATAGCAAACTATATTACCAGTGACCGTTTTTGAGAAAAATTATATTTATATAAGTGATATTATACTTAGTATACTTAAGTTGTACTATATAGATAAATGTTTAGGTTATACTAATTATAGTATTATTATTTAATTAATCAACTATTGTATATACTTATCATTATATGCTACGTATATAATTATATCTATATGATACATACATATATATTCTTTTATTTATTATTATATATGTATGTGTTCAATACTATATGATATATATATATATATATATATATATATATATATATATATATATATATATATATATATATATATATATATATATATATATATATATATATATATATATATATAGTAGGTATATGTGTTACATATCTAATAGTGTAAGATGGTACATATATATAGTTATTACTTTTATTATTATGTTTACTAATCGCATATAACTTACATAATGCACATTCATTCATACATACACACGTGCATATACATACATATATACACATACATATACACGTATGTATATATTTACATATACACACACATATATACATATAGTGTATACATGCACATACGTACGTATGCATGCATGCATGCATGTGTACCAACTTCATTATTATTTACCAATCTTCCCTCGTACATAATATCATAAACCTTAACTTCATTAACTTGTTTCACGTTACATCATACTTGCTCATAACCATTAATTACCTATATCATAATCACTTCTCATAATCATTGTTCATGTTCATATTCATGATCATTCTTAATCATTCTTATTAATCATATTCATTCTCATCTCTATCTTCATATATTAACACTAATCTTTACTAATCCATAATCAACCTTTTATCATAATCTTAGCCTAACGATCACATAAAATCATAACTTTTTGATTAACATAATAACTAATCATATTCGTTAACCCTAACCTTAATAATCATACTTAACTCATCTTTTTAATCTATATCATAATCATTATTATTTACTAATCAACTATTATTATTAGCTAACTTATTTCTCAACCCTAATCTTTCATTATAACATCTAACTGCATAATCTTAATTATCTAGTTAAACTCATAACATAAGTCATAACCATTATTCATAATAAGTATTCATGTTCAGTATCTTTAATTTATTAAACCAGTTTTGTAACTTCTTAATCCATAATTTAACAACCCTACTTACATCAATTAAAAGTATAATCAATATTAGAGTTTTAGGTATACCTTTAGAAGGTAAAGATCAAGTATTGATGATGATTATGAAAACTAAATAGCAGCAACCTTCCAGCAGAAACTCACGACCCAAAACAAAGTTTTATTGGGTCCTTTTGTTCACTAACAGAAACCAGCAAGTAGCAGCAGTAGGTCATGCAAGCAAGGGTGCCAAAACGGGTTGTTTGGGTGGTTCCTGATCACGTACAAAACAGCAGCAGAGGTGGGTTTCTTCGTGGTGTTTTGCAGCAACAAAGGAGGTATAACAGTAGTAAGAACAGCAGGTTTGATGGCTGTTTGGTGGCCGATTACAGCAGGATTTGTGAGGGTTTGTGTGGTGAAAACAGAAGCTGGACAGGAGACAGGAGAGTGGCGAAAAAAAACTGTGATGGTGATGATGATTTGCGAATGCAGGCTGGCTGTGGAAGGTGTTTTTGGTCGACAATCAGGAGAGGGAAAATAGCAGGCAGAAGTAGCGATTGCAGGAGGGTTATGAGGATTATTGGTCGACTAATGGAAGATGGTTTTAGGGGTTTATTTGGTCGACTAAATTGGAGGGAAGGCTGCAGAAAATTAGTCGACTAGAATAAGGGGTTTGTGGTGAATTGATGGAAAACTTGATCCCTTTTATAGTTGTTATTTGTTTCCTAATTGCACTCAAATACTTGAAGAACAAGGATTCTAATTAGGATTAAGCTAGAATTGTAAAAAACTTAGTGATCAAGTTTGTTTTTTCTATTTTGTTTCCTATACAGCCGATTATTTTTGCCAATACATATTTATTCTTTTTTTACGGTTTTTCTTATTTATTTATGTAATTTGTATATATTTTATTATTATTATTATTATTATTATTATTATTATTATTATTATTATTATTATTATTATTATTATTATTATTAATATTGGTTACATTTATTTAAATACATTTTATTTATTTATTTGTCCCTAACATTTACTAATTTTATTTAGTTCCAATTAGTTTACATAAATTCTTATTTGTTTAAATCTTATAAATATTGTCACATTTTAATTTATGACATGTTTGTCTTTTTTTTTATATTATTTATTTAGTATTAGGGTTAGATTTTAATATTTAATATGAAATGGTATTAGGTAAGGTTAAGTTTAGGGTTCTATATCATATTAGGGTTTTAATAGTAATTACGATCATTTAATGAAAGCATAATGTTCGTTTGTCGTAATATATAACAACCCTAATGGGGATGCACAGAATATGACATTGAAACCCTAAGGACAACTTGATTAATTCAAAAGGAAAAAAAAATGAGGGTTGTTATAGTACCTCCCCGTTAATTTAAACTTCGTCCCGAAGTTTCAGGAAGACAACTCGGATGCATCCTCGGGTGAGAATAGATGTGGGTATTTCTATTTCATTTGGTCTTCACATTCCCAGGTATACTCGGGGCCTTTATGTGAATTCCAACGGATTTTAACAACAGGAATAGAGCTTTGTTCCAAACGTTAAACCTCACGATCCATAAATTCTATAGATTTTTCGATGAAGTGAAATTAACGCGAAGGTCATTCAAGGGAATAACGAGTATGTCGTCAACAAGACACTTTTTAAGATTCGAGATGTGAAATGTATGAACTTTATTTAACAGGAAGTGTTGACTAAAAATCAGCATTTGGTCAACATTTTGTTAAAGCAAAGTCTATACTTAATTACAGTGGGTATCTACTTGAGTGAGAGTTGAGATTGTATGAAATTTCAGCTAAAAGAGCCTAGGTGATTAGAATATCTAGTCTTATGGACTTCCTCTATGACTAGTTCTTGAAAACTTCTGATTAATGGTGATTTTTATAGGATCGACATGTATTCCTTCATTATTAACTACATGTCCAAAGAATTGTACGATTCGTAGCCAAAGTTCACACTTGGAAAAATTTGGCTTACGGTTGTTCCTTCTTTAAGAGCTCTAGAATCAATTGCAGATGTTGCTCATGCTCTTTCTCGCTCTTAGAATAGATTAAGAAGTCATCAAGGAAAAGGGTTACGAATTTATCAAGATAAGTTTTGCATATACGGTTCATAAGATCCTTGCAGTTAGTCAAACAGGTCATCAATATACATGAATAGATAACGATTTTTGATGGTTAGCTTGTTGAGTTCTCGGTAATCAATACACATTCCCAATGTGCCATCTTTCTTTTTGACAAATAGAACAGGTGCTCCTTACGAAGTCAAGCTAAGACGAATGGAACCTTTCTTCAAAAGTTCTTGGAGTTGGCTGGATGATTTCTTCATTTCGAATGGAACTAATCGGTATGATACCTATGCAATAGGTACAGCACCGGGCGTGGATAATTGACAAGTGAAGGATATATGATATCTAAGGTTGATATTTTTAGTTGACATTATAGTGATAAGGAGTATGTAATGGTACACAGTGGTCCTAAGGTTGATCAAATCCTATTCCCATCATGATCCATTAGGATTTCTGTATGACTTATCATAATATAATGACGTTGATCAAGTGTCATTATATTATTCTAAATCATACTTTTATCACTCCATAAGGTTACTACTATGTTATCTAGTCAATATGTATCTTCATCGAGGTGAATGATTCAATGGAAAATGAAAGAAAATAAAATGACATCATTCATTAAAAGAAAATAACTAGAGTATTATAGAAACTTAACGAAATCTTCCAAACTATAGAAGTACTAAACGGTAACACAAAGAATACTATGAAAATTTAAATGACTCTTGTAGTTGTCAAAAAATTCTTCATTGTGCCTCTTCCCCTTCTTCCTCATTATCCCGAGCTTCCTCGGCAGTCATCACAAATGCTCGGCCTTTAGCATTTCCCGTGTTATCCTTTTTATTTGGACACTGGTTGCGATAATGCCCTTTTTCTCCACAGTCATAGCATGTAGGAACGACTGCGTTGGCCTTTGTTGTAGGTGTATTGGTCGAAGGAACTGCAACCCTACAAGTCTTGGCTATATGACCAATCTTCTTACACTTAGTGCACTCAGCCTTGCACCACCCAGAATGGTGTTTCTCACAACGATTACAATAAGGTTGGTTCCCTAAATAACCTCCTCTTGAATTTTCAGCAACCTTCTTATTCGAACTATGGTTTGATTCCTGAGTAGGCTCAATCCTCCTTTTTGCCTTCACTAGTCTTAGCCCTGGCTTGTTTATTAGCCGCGGCCTTTCTCCTCTTAGCCATCATCAAGTTTTGAGCCATAAGTATCACCGTATCTAAGGTTTCTTTACTAGCAGCAATAACATTTCCTTGAATCTCGTCAGGAAGGCCTTCTATGTACCGCTCAATCTTCTTTTGTTTAGTGGGCACCATGTCTGGGCACAATGAAACCAACTTTATAAACCTATTGGTATAAGCTTCAATATTGGTACCATTGACCTTCAATTCCCAAAACTCAACCTCTAGCTTTTGAATTTGGTTCCTTGGGCAAAACTTATCCGTCATCATTCTTTTCACAACAGCCCATGGAATAGCATTAGCAGCATCTAGCCCTACAGTTTGGGCATAAGCGTTCCACTAAGTCAAAGCAAGACCACTTAGTGTATGAGTGGCATACTTCACTCGGTCGTCCTCCGCGCAGTTACAGATGCGAAAGATTGATTCGAGTTTTTTGAACCAACGAGTTAGCTCAACTGCTTCCTCATTCCCATTGAAGGATGGAGGCTTACAGTTCATAAACTCCTTATAGGTGCATGATGTAGGTGGGTTTCCTTGGTTGTTTCCTTGAATATTGTTGCCTTGGGCGGTAGCAAGCAGTTGTTGAAATTGTGCGGGAGTCAAAGTGACATTTGGAAGAGCATTAGCACCACGAGTTGCCATTGATCTTCAATACACAAAAATAGTATTAGTTGAAGAGTTTATGGTGCACTAGGTAGCAACACCAATGGATAAGAAAAGGTAGTATGGGTTAGTTAGTGATAATGATGGTGAAACAAGTGAGTAAGTGGGTGTGCGGATAGATCCTTTAGTGTCGGATCCTTCGGTGTCCAAAACGGTGATTGGGTGATGACTAGACATCCTAGAGAAAGAGTACTAACTAGATTCTAAGGCACGGAATGACGATAGGGGTATAAGGGGGCATAGTAAGGCAATCAAAGATATGGGGATTACACTTCAAGCTAATGCAGGAAAGGTTATAGTCCTATAGATTGCTAAGGCACCTAACTACACATAAGGCACACATAATATACAATCCTGGTTCTCTATAATAACCTGGCTCTGATACCACTCTGTCATACCCCCAAATTGGGCATGGGAAATATGACTTCACAATATCACAACACAAGTATGTAGAAACGAGAACGACTCTATATGAGACGTTTTGTTTGATAACCAATGCACTAAAGCAGCGGAATGTACTAAGTCATTACAATTGTATACTTTAAGGTTCCAATGCAATAATATGAATGTATATATGCGAACTCCAAAAGCAGCAAAGTCCAAATAGAAAATAATCTTTAGCAATCTTCACCTGAGACAAAACATGCTTAAATTGTCAACCAAAAATGGTTGAGTGAACAACATAGGTTTAATAATTATAACAAGTTTTTAGACCACAAGATTTAGTTATAGAGTTTAATCAGGTCGGTAGTAGTGCTGGTGTATATGATATAGATACTAACCATAAGTTACCCTAAACACATTACGTTTGTGTCGTGCATCATTATTATGTATCCATTGACCAATGGTCATCCGGATAGAGACGTCACTCTCCATAGCGCTATTCACAATAACTAAGCTTGCCTTTATACGTAGCAACTAATGATATCATGGTAGGGATTTAGCATGAATCAAAACATGTTAGCACAGTTTGAACTAATCAAAATAAAGTTTTCATGTACTCGTGTCTAAGCGTAAAACAGTTTGAAAGCAAGCATGTGTCTCACCCCGAAGTTTAAAAATAAGTAAATAGAGAAAGTTAAAAAGTGGGGCTATGAAGTTCACCTTAATAGCAGATAGATATTCCACGCAAATTATATGATCGGAGTGTTGAACACGGAGATCTCAATCTAGAGATATTATGTTTGATTAGTTAATGTCTAATAGATATAAAGTTTGTTTATTAATATAGCAAACCATATTAACAGTGACCGTTCTCGAGAAAAATTATATTTATATAAGTGATATTATACTTAGTGTACTTAAGTGGTACTATATAGATAAATGTTTAGGTTATACTAATTATATTATTATTATTTAATTAATCAACTATTGTATATACTTATCATTATATGCTACGTGTATAATTATATCTATATGATACATACATATATATTCTTTTATTTATTATTATATATGTATGTGTTCAATACTATATGATATATATATATATATATATATATATATATATATATATATATATATATATATATATATATATATATATATATATATATATATATATAGTAGGTGTATGTGTTACATATTTAATAGTGTAAGATGGTACATATATATACTTATTACTTTTATTATTATGTTTACTAATCGCATATAACTTACATAATGCACATTCATTCATACATACACACGTGCATATACATACATATATACACATACATATACACGTATGTATATATTTACATATACACACACATATATACATACAGTGTATACGTGGACATACTTACGTATGCATGCGTGCATGCATGTGTACCATCATCATTATTATTTACCAATCTTCCCTCGTACATAATATCATAAACCTTAACTTCATTAACTTGTTTCACGTTACATCATACTTGTTCATAACCATTAATTACCTATATCATAATCACTTCTCATAATCATTGTTCATGTTCATATTCATGATCATACTTAATCATTCTTATTAATCATATTCATTCTCATCTCTATCTTCATATATTAACAATAATCTTTATGAAGGTATTTCGTATGCCCGAGAGACATATTAAATTAATGTGGCTAATGTGTTATGATCCAAGTCGGGTCATACCCAATAACAAGCTTACCGACACTTTATATGTGTTTAATCTTAACGATTGGATCATTAAGTAAATACGCGACACTTGAACTTTAGAAAATCGGTTTTCTAAAATATTATCACTTGAGATAAATTATTTGGATAATTTATATTTACAAATGGTTTAATTATTTATAGGTTTAAATAATTAAGATGTGTTATGTTTTATAAATTGGTTTATAAAACAAAATAAAATGCAAGTAACATAATATAAGCATGATATTTTATTACAAGTTTAAAAAACTGATTTGGTATAAAATAATGAGGGAGGTGGCGGTTTTATGTGACCAAGAAAGACCACCCATGTTTTGGTTGTTGCTTTCTATGTGCACACTTCTTATGTACATGCATGCTTCTCTTTAACCAAGTAAGAGACTAAGAATTCAAGTGATAAAGTTCAAAAATTACTCTCTCCCTCATGAGGAAGGCTGCTGGCCGAAATATTGGACAGCAAAGGAGGGAGTTTTGAGCTTAAAAAACTAGTTCATTTGGTGTCTAAATCCTAACTAATACAAAGGGTGGTGTTGGTAATTAAAGCTTGGGGTATACTACACTTGAGGCTTCAAGTGAGAAGCTATAAACTCATCAATTTCATCAAACATTCTGCTCATTTTGGGAGCTGCTGTTCAAAATATTTCAAGGTAGAAAGGTGGGTTTCAAGCTTAGGTTTTAAGGTGATCAAGGTCAAGCAAGACTCAAGGGTGTTTTGGTGTTTTGTTTGGTCATCCTCTTCATCATCATTCACGATTTATAGCAGCCCTTAAACTTGGTTTAAGGAGGTATAAAACTCTCCCTTTCTTGTTAATTAGTAAGCATCATTTCACAACTTTATCCAAGATGGGATTTAGCTTTAATTGGTTTAAAGATAACAAGTTAAATTGGTAATTTCACGCTTCCGTTTTACAATGATTCTTAAATGGTTTTAAGAGTTTCAAACTTGTTAAATCCTAACAATGGTATCTAGAGCCGAAGTTGTTGAAATATGCTTTGAGATGGTTATTAAACCCACTATAATTTTGCATTCTATGAACATGCATGAAGTAGAATGTAAAATTTTCGGTTTTGGGTGGTTTGTCATTTTGGCCAAAATCACTTGTGATTCTGTACTGCCAATCACTTGTGATTCTGTACTGCCAATCACTTGTGATTCTGTACTGCCAATCACTTGTGATTCTGTGTTTCCAATCACTTGTGATTCTGTACTGCCAATCACTTGTGATTCTGTGTTTCCAATCACTTGTGATTCTGTATTGCCTATCACTTATGTAGATGATGTTCATAATCTATGCCTTGACCTTGTGTTTGGTTACATGTTTGGATGATTTGTATTATTCATTTGGTATGTAATATTAATTCATTCATTTGGTTATGTTATTTATTTTATATTTGGCATGTAAAATAGATTAGGTTGTATTTTCATTTTCTAGAGAAAAATGTATTAGGATACATATTTTGTAAAAAAAAATGAAGATACAAGATGATGAAGATTTGAAGAACACAAGGAGCATATGGATGCAAGGTTAAGTGGGAGATTTTAAATCTCCTACTTTGTATTATTACCCCTTAACCCGGTGACATTTGTTTTCGGCTAAACAAATGTCCACCAAAATGGCTAGATTGTGAACATACTTGTTTTGCATGTGTGGTTGTTTGTTTGTTTATTGTATTGTATGTTTGGTTGATACAATTAATCACAAGATAACAACAAGCAAAACGACGATTTAATTGGTTAAATTAGACGTATTAATAACATGCAAGACGATAATTTAATTGGTTAAATTAAAAGCAACTAAAGACCTTAATAAATGGTTATTAAGAACAAGAAAAGGATCACATATATATAAAATGGTTTATATCAAGTAATTGGCAAATTACAAGACATGAAAGTGGTTTTTCATAAGTACCATACACTAAATGCATGTTGGTGAATGGCATAAAAGTTTTCTCATACTAGAATAAACGAAAACTTAAAATCCCTTTTACAAACAAGGTAAACGAGTTTAACGCCATCCTTTTGTGAGACACTTAAACATATTAGGGAACTCATGATGGGATAAAGGTCAACTAACTGTCATGAACAAACTAATGTGGTTAAGGTGAATTTGACATGCTTGTGGGATAAAGGTCACCTAACCACTTGTATGTTAAGTTTACACATTTACACAAGTAGGACGACTTGATTTGGGAATCATGAACTTAGGGTCACTGAAGCATGAGGAACAAATAGGCGTTGATGGGATAAATATGCCATGCAAAAGGATTGCATGATCCCATACTCTAGAAGTTGCATATGGATTGCAATTGTCATATAATGACTACCTAGCTAAATCAAATGACGGGATAAAGGTCACCTAACCGGAATTTGGTTTACCGTTGGATTCTAGAATTTAATATATCAATTGGATTTAAAGGGTATTGAATGTTAAATTGAAATTGATACTTAAACGAACTTTGTTAAATTTTGTAGATGGCCGCCAATAATAACAACAACATTCCAAACGCACCAATCAACTTTAATAACCTATCATTGAGGTCCATCCTCGAAAAGGAAAATAACTCCCAATCCGTTTCATCTAATGTTCAAAAGATGAAAAGCCTCATTGATCAATTGCACCGTCTCAACTGTCCCGTGTCTAATGAATTAACCACGGACCTTATCCACAACTCTTTGTCAAAAAGGTTTGACACATGCGTGTTGAATTACAACATGAATGATTGGGATAAGAGCATTGGCGAATTACATGCCATGCTAAGGACGGATGAATCAACCATAGGTAAAAAGGCTTCACCCATGCTAATGATCAATGATGGTGGGTCCAAAGGTAATAACACCTCTAAGCCTAAGGCGGCTAAGTGGAAAGGACCCGCTCATCAAGGCAAGGGAAAAGGGAAGATGGTTACCCCAACCAAAAACAAGAACATGAAGCAAAAGGTTGCCGGACAAGCAAACCCCAAGGAAGACCCGTGCTTCGGTTGCGGTGAAATGGGTCACTGGAAACGCAACTGCCCGGTCTACCTAAAGGAGTTGAATGCAAAGAGGGATACAGGGCAAACCTCAGGTAATGTATACATGATATACGTTGAGCTTAGTATTACTTCTTCTAATACATGGGTATTAGACACAGGATGTGGAACTCATATTTGCAATTCATTGCAAGGGTTCATAAGAAGTAAACTAAATACGGGAACAACAAGTCTCTACATGGGAAATGGTGCAAAGGTACACGTAAAAGCTCAAGGAGACTTTGTTTTAAAGCTACCAAGTGGTTTGGAGCTTATATTGAAAAATGTTTTGTATGCACCGGATTTAACACGAAACATTATTTCTGTTTCCCGTTTAAGACTATGTGGTTTTAATCTTAATTTTATTAATGATGATATCCATGTTTCTTTGAATGATATGTTCTATTTTAAGGCCTCGCCTTTGAATGGTATTTATGAATTGGTTCATGATAACACATCATTCGATAGCTCAATATACCAAGCAAGCACCAAGAAGCTCAAAAGGGATTTGAGTGATTCCTACTTATGGCATTGTCGCCTTGGTCACATAAACAAGAATCGAATGCATACACTTCAAAAGAATGGTCTTTTAAAATCAAGTGAGCTGGATTCGTTTGATGTATGTGAATCTTGTTTACAAGGCAAAATGACTAAAGCACCTTTCAAAGGGACCTATGAAAGGGCTAAAGACTTATTAGGATTAATACATTCGGATGTATGTGGACCTTTTAAGCCCATGACTAGGAATGGTGAAAGGTACTTCGTTACTTTCATTGATGAATTCAGTCGTTTCGGATATGTCTACTTAATAAGACACAAGGATGAAACTTTTGAAGCATTCAAAGAATATCAAAACGAAGTACAAAATCAACTCAACAAGACAATTAAGGTACTTCGTACCGATAGAGGAGGTGAATACCTCAGCGATGCCTTCCAGGATCATCTTAGAAATTGTGGGATTATCTCACAACTTACTCCACCCGGAACACCCCAGCTTAATGGAGTGTCCGAGAGGAGAAACTGAACCCTAATGGATATGGTTCGATCTATAATGGCAAGAAGCTCGTTACCTCTATCATTTTGGGGTTATTGTCTATGCTCCGCGGCTGGTATTTTAAATATGGCCCCAACCAAGAAAGTGGAACGAACTCCTCACGAGATTTGGTTCGGAAAACCTCCTTCTCTATCATACTTGAAAGTATGGGGATGTGAAGCTTATCCTAAGCGCTATGATGCTAATAAGTTGCATGCTCGATCTACAAAGTGTATCTTCATAGGATATCCCAAGGATGATATGGGATACAATTTCTATGATCTGACTGAGCAAAATGTATTTGTTGCTCGAAAGGCGGAATTCCTTGAAGCTAAGTTCCTAATGGAAGGAAATAGTGAAAGAAAGATAGATTTTGAAGAGGTTCAAGATCAAATAGATGATACACAATTGGTTAACACTAGCACTCAACATGAAAATGTTGAAAATGATCAAGTGGTTGATCAAAGTATACAAGACGTTCGAAGATCTAGTAGGATTAGTAATCCTCCTGAGAGATATGGTTTTCTCGTGGATGGTTGCTATACGGTTGATTTGGATGAACCCACAAACTACAAAGATGCTTTATCAAGGATTGATAAAGACAAATGGCAGGAAGCAATGAACGCTGAGATGCAATCCATGTATGAAAACCAAGTTTGGGAACTTGTTGTGCAACCTCCTAGCTCCAAGCTAGTTGATTGTAAATGGCTTTTCAAGAAGAAAACCGACATATATGGAAACTTGGATACATACAAAGCTAGACTTGTAGCAAAAGGTTTCACTCAAACTCAAGGGGTTGACTATGATGAAACTTTCTCGCCTGTGGCAATGCTAAAGTCTATTAGGATATTATTTGCCATTGCTGCTCACTATGACTATGAAATATGGCAAATGGATGTCAAAACCGCTTTCCTAAATGGATATCTTGAGGAAGATGTCTATATGGTACAGCCCGAAGGTTTTGTTGATCCGAAACATCCTAAAAAGGTATGCAAGTTAAAGAAATCAATCTACGGATTGAAACAAGCATCTAGAATGTGGAATCATCATTTTAATGAGGAGGCAAAGAAATTTGGCTTCATTAAAAATGGTGATGAAGCTTGTGTATACAAGAAAGCTAGTGGGAGCTCTGTTATGTTCCTCGTACTATACGTGGATGATATATTGTTATTTGGGAATATATTACCACAATGCAAGGAGTCAAAACTTGGCTTAAAAGTTGCTTCTCCATTAAGGATCTTGGAGAAGCACAATATATATTGGGGATAGGGATCTATAGGAATAGATCCAAGAAATTGATAGGTTTAAGTCAAAGTACATACATTGATAAAGTCTTGAAAAGGTTCAAGATGGAAAACTCTAAGAAAGGTTTGGTACCTATTCAAAGAGGAACCGTTCTCAGTTCATCTCAATGTCCTACCACAAAAGATGAACAAGAGAGGATGAAAAATGTCCCATATGCATCTGCTATTGGGTCAATCATGTATGCAATGATATGTACTAGACCGGACGTGTCATACGCTCTAAGCTTGACAAGTAGATACCAGAATAACCCAGGAAATAGTCATTAGGTTGCTGTTAAAAGTATATTGAAATACCTTATGAGGACTAAGGATATGTTTCTAATATATGGGTCTGGTGAGGAGGAACTCGCTGTAAAAGGTTACGTGGACGCGAGCTTCCAAACTGATCGAGATGATTCTCGATCACAATCCGGTTATGTCTTCATGTTAAATGGAGGTGCGGTCTCTTGGAAGAGTTCAAAACAGGATGTTGTTGCGTTATCCACTACAGAGTCGAAGTACATTGCCGCTTAATTGGCACCTCAGGAAGCTGCATGGATGAAGAAATTCATCGATGACTTAGGAGTGGTCCCTTCCATTCAGGACCCTCTTGAGATCTTTTGTGACAACGAGGGTGCAATTGCTCAAATCAAGGAACCTCGTGCTCATCAAAAGACTCGTCACATTGAGCGGAGATTCAACTACATCAGGGATGAGGTTGAAAAGGGAAAGATATGTATTCACAAAGTTCACACAGATCATAATGTTGCGGATCCACTCACGAAGCTTTTACATGGGCCAAAACATGAGGGGCATGTTTGTACATTAGGGCTTCGATATTCTAGTGATTGGACATGATCTGTTTTATGTATTGTAACGGAACGAATTAGTACAAACTCGTTAATATAATTATGGTATTAATTTATTAAATTTAGTCATGTTCCTATTTTGCATATTTTATCCATGAATAAGCTATTATTCTAAATTCTGTAGTCGATTACATTTGTGGGAACAAGTGTGAGGTTTAGACTATTATGAACTTGGATTGGTATACATTCACGAGACGAATGTAGGGCAAGGTTGCAACCAAGGTTCATAGATATTTGTGGGATACAAATATTGGAAGACCCGCCCTCAAGTTTTACTAAATGGAGCCTTCGTGGTTGATCACATATAATCTTGAGTAAAGGCGAATATCATTGTATCCTCTAACCTGAGATACATATTGAGTTCGGATATTTACCGAGTATCGTGCCTTGATTCTTTCCTTCGCTATTCTGAAATATGGTAGTTCACAAGGAAGAGCTCAGGCAAAATGTAAGGTACATATTTAAGACGTATGTAGTCAAGATGGAATTTGTCCCTCTTATTCGTTGAGAGTCAGATGTCTAAGGCATGATAAAGTTAAATCTAGAAGAGAGTGATCACTATGTATCTCTTGGATTTAACATGACATCTAGGACGAAAGGATATAATGAAAAGATTCACCTATTCATATTCAAGATGGGAACTCGAAAGGGATGATGTTATTGAATGGCACATAGTCATAACATATTGGGGGTGATGGACGGTCGTTAGGTGGTATCCGTCACTTGCATTAATTTCTCATGTTTCTCGTGCAAGTGGGAGATTGAAGGTATTTCGTATACCCGAGAGACATATTAAATTAATGTGGCTAATGTGTTATGATCCAAGTCTGGTCATACCCAATAACAAGCTTACCGACACTTTATATGTGTTTAATCTTAACGATTGGATCATTAAGTAAATACGCGACGCTTGAACTTTAGAAAATCGGTTTTCTAAAATATTATCACTTGAGATAAATTATTTGGATAATTTATATTTACAAAGGGTTTAATTATTTATAGGTTTAAATAATTAAGATGTGTTATGTTTTATAAATTGGTTTATAAAACAAAATAAAATGCAAGTAACATAATATAAGCATGATATTTTATTACAAGTTTAAAAAACTGATTTGGTATAAAATAATGAGGGAGGTGGCGGTTTTATGTGACCAAGAAAGACCACCCATGTTTTGGTTGTTGCTTTCTATGTGCACACTTCTTATGTACATGCATGCTTCTCTTTAACCAAGTAAGAGACTAAGAATTTAAGTGATAAAGTTCAAAAATTACTCTCTCCCTCATGAGGAAGGCTGCTGGCCGAAATATTGGACAGCAAAGGAGGGAGTTTTGAGCTTAAAAAACTAGTTCATTTGGTGTCTAAATCCTAACTAATACAAAGGGTGGTGTTGGTAATTAAAGCTTGGGGTATACTACACTTGAGGCTTCAAGTGAGAAGCTATAAACTCATCAATTTCATCAAACATTCTGCTCATTTTGGGAGCTGCTGTTTGAAATATTTCAAGGTAGAAAGGTGGGTTTCAAGCTTAGGTTTTAAGGTGATCAAGGTCAAGCAAGACTCAAGGGTGTTTTGGTGTTTTGTTTGGTCATCCTCTTCATCATCATTCACGACTTATAGCAGCCCTTAAACTTGGTTTAATGAGGTATAAAACTCTCCCTTTCTTGTTAATTAGTAAGCATCATTTCACAACTTGATCCAAGATGGGATTTAGCTTTAATTGGTTTAAAGATAACAAGTTAAATTGGTAATTTCATGCTTCCGTTTTATAATGATTCTTAAATGGTTTTAAGAGTTTCAAACTTGTTAAATCCCAACACTTTACTAATCCATAATCAACCTTTTATCATAATCTTAGCATAACGATCACATAAAATCATAACTTTTTGATTAACATAATAACTAATCATATTCGTTAACCCTAACCTTAATAATCATACTTAACTCATCTTTTTAATCTATATCATAATCATTATTATTTACTAATCAACTATTATTATTAGCTAACTTATTTATCAACCCTAATCTTTCATTATAACATCTAACTACATAATCTTAATTATCTAGTTAAACTCATAACATAAGTCATAACCATTATTCATAATAAGTATTCATGTTCAGTATCTTTAAGTTATTAAACCAGTTTTGTAACTTCTTAATCCATAATTTAACAACCCTACTTACATCAATTAAAAGAATAATCAATATTAGAGTTTTAGGTATACCTTTAAAAGGTAAAGATCAAGTATTGATGACGATTATGAAAACTAAATAGCAGCAACCTTCCAGCAGAAACTCACGACCCAAAACAAAGTTTTATTGGGTCCTTTTGTTCACGAACAGAAACCATCAAGTAGCAGCAGTAGGTCACGCAAGCAAGGGTGCCAAAACGGGTTGTTTGGGTGGTTCCTGATCACGTACAAAATAGCAGCAGAGGTGGGTTTCTTCGTGGTGTTTTGCAATAACAAAGGAGGTATAACAGCAGCAAGAACAATAGGTTTGATGGCTATTTGGTGGTCGATTACAACAGGATTTGTGAGGGTTTGTGTGGTGAAAACAGAAGTTGGACAGGAGACAGGAGAGTGGCAAAAAAAACTGTGATGGTGATGATGATTTGCGAATGCAGGCTGGATGTGGAAGGGGTTTTTGGTCGACAATCAGGAGAGGGAAAACAGCAGCCAGAAGTGGCGATTGCAGGAGGGTTATGAGAATTATTGGTCGACTAATGGAAGATGGTTTTAGGGGTTTATTTGGTCGACTAAATTGGAGGGAAGGCTGCAGAAAATTAGTCGACTAGATCAAGGGGTTTGTGGTGAATTGATGGAAAACTTGATCCCTTTTATAGTTGTTATTTGTTTCCTAATTGCACTCAAATACTTGAAGAACAAGGATTCTAATTAGGATTAAGCTAGGATTGTAAAAACTTAGTAATCAAGTTTGTTTTTCCTATTTTGTTTCCTATACAGCCGATTATTTTTGCCAATACATATTTATTCTTTTTTTTTACGGTTTTTCTTATTTATTTATGTAATTTGTATATATTTTATTATTATTATTATTATTATTATTATTATTAATATTGGTTACATTTATTTAAATACATTTTATTTATTTATTTCTCCCTAACATTTACTAATTTTATTTAGTTCCAATTAGTTTACATAAATTCTTATTTGTTTAAATCTTATAAATATTGTCACATTTTAATTTATGACATGTTTGTTTTTTTCTTTTTTTATTATTTATTTAGTATTAGGGTTAGATTTTAATATTTAATATGAAATGGTATTAGGTAAGCTTAAGTTTAGGGTTCTATATCATATTAGGGTTTTAATAGTAATTACGATCATTTAATGAAAGCATAATGTTCATTTTTCGTAATGGATAACAACCCTAATGGCGATGCATAGAATATGACATTGAAACCCTAAGGACAACTTGATTAATTCAAAAGGAAAAAAATGAGGGTTGTTATACATCCTGCCTTTTTCCGTTTACTTTCCGTCTATCTATTTAAAGTCCGTTATATAATTATAACATCTTCCGTTAACACGCGTTTTAAAATATTTCGTTTAGGTAATTCGCGCACCCGCTTTAAACTTGAGGGATCAATGTTGCCATGTGACTAAAGATATGACTAGGTCAAATGGTCAACATCCATCTCCTCCATTCATTTCATCCTCCTTCTTTACTACTTTCAATTTTTGCTATCAAACACCCAATTCAAAGATTCATCATCTATTTCCGATCTAACAAGTGTTTTGCAAAACAAATTACATATTTGGAACCCTTGCATCTTCCTCTTTAATTCCATACCGATTTCATCTACTTTCGGTAACTTTCTAAAAACACTAGATTCTTTGTTCTTGATGTTTTTAACTTATAGAAGTGTTAATTAGTGTCTATGGCTCAAGTCTAACATGAATGTATGATTTGTATGCTTGTTCTTGTCATTTTGATGTAACTAGCATAACTTGAAAATGGGTGTGTTTGATCTTGAGTTTTGGTTGCGTAAATGTTGTTAGATGTTAAAAGTGTATGTATTAAATGTGTTACTAGCATCACTAGCTTCAATTTGGTATGTAGGTTGACTTAGAAAAAAACTTCATAAACTTGATTGTTAAATTTGTGATTTTGAATTAGGGTTTGATGGAAGTAAAATGGACTTTTAATGCATGGAATACTTTGCAATGTTATTTGTAAGTGTTTGATAGTATTGTATGCGTTATTACCTACGAAACGGCGTATTATATGTGTGTATTAAGTTCCTGAAGCATCTTATGCGATTTATGAACTTCAAACTTTGAAAATGGACCTTTAATGATCACTTGACGAGAAATCGGTTATTGTAAAAGATGAATTTGATTGATGAACGGTATTTAGTTGTGTTCATCGTTAAATTACCTTTCCAACGATATAAGATACGTGTTTTAGATGTTTACGGTTCATTAGTTATGGTTGTTTGAAGTTGGATTCGTGCATTAATCAAAACTGCCTAGATTTGCTGAACAGACACCCTGAGCGGCGCTGCAGGGACCCTGAGCGGCGCTACGATATCGGTGTCCAAAATTTCACTTTTTGTTTAATTTTAACTATGCTACGCACCTCTGATTAACATGAAACTTGGCCAACATGATTATATATGATTAAAAACCTCAGAAAAATAGTTCGGGACCCGACCCGAACGTGTTGAATTTTTTGTTGACTTTGACTTGACCAAAGTTGACTTTTATTCAAACTTAACCAAACACTTATGCAATCGTTCTAATATGCTTTTATACTTATATCTTGCATGAAACTTGACAACCTGATTCGCATGTAATATATAATCGAGTCGTAACGAGCCATAGGACTAATTGAATAACTATGCCCAACCGTGTTTACCGTTATTGATATGACCTACTTATTTAGGTCAAGACTAGCATTCGTTCTTGCACACGTTTACTTGTGAAGTACATTTACATTCGTGCACTCAAGGTGAGATCATAGTCCCAATTTTACTCTTTTTAACTTACATTTGGGATGAGAAAACATAAACGTTTCATTTTACAAAGTGAACACAAGTACGAAAACAAACATTCTACGTACGATTTAGAAAAAAAATCCTCAATTCGATTATCATTAGTTACACTTGCCAGGTGTAAGCGAGAACTTATGTTATATGGCCAAATGGGTTTGACAAACCCTCATTCAGACGGTTCACTACCGTTATTCGGATGAAATATATTTTCGAGAAACAGTGTATGTTCTAACACTATTGTGATGGGGTTCGTGGAAAGTTAAGCCTTGATAATTGGGTGCTCTCGATAACAAATTTTAGAATGGTTTACTATTATTTCAACGTTATAAATCTTGCGGTTCATTTGTACTTACTCACTTACTTACTTAAACCTATGATTTCACCAACGTTTTTCGTTGACAGATTTCTATATTTTTCTCAGGACCTTGAACGTTTTGTGATACATGCTTCCGCTCACTATTTTTTGATACTTGCTTGGATGTCGAGTATACATGCATACATGGAGCATCTTTTGACTTACTTTTAAATTGTGTCGCATAGGTTTCATTTGTACGTTAAATGTTGTAATGTAACTAGTCGTTGAACTACTTTTGTAAACTTGAAACATCTTTACATTTGAAATGAATGCGACATATTTTGGTCAAACATCATTTTAAAGACTTATGACCACGTAACGGGACCTAAGTAGACGGCACCATCAATGACGATTTTGTCGGGTCGCTACATGTTTGAGTGTTCCACTACCCCGTGCTGCTCGTCACCGTCCCGATACACCATCTACTAGTGGTGTTAAACCTTCACTCATACCTATTAATGAGGTTAGTGAGTTGAGGAAAGTTGTGGAGAAACTGACAGCAAGTGTGGCCATTTAGAAAAGAAACATAAGGCAACATCATCTATTCGGAGAGAGACTATAAGTGCCTTAGACATAATTATGTTGATCTACATGATTAGTTGACTACTATCGGGTCACGAGTTATGTCATGTTTTCTACTTTTAGAGCGGAAGTTTCCGAAAGGAGATGATTCTGATTGATAAAGCTTATTTATGTTATCACTTATCGTTAATGTTATCTAATTTATAGTTATGACTAGCGGACGTGTTTAGTCCTTTATTTTGATATACCTATTTTACCACTTCGAGATCTTATACTCTATATTCATATTTGGGATGCTATGCCATTCTTATTTTTAATGCGCGAGTTCATTTGGTGACTATTATTATCATCTCTATTATTATTGTTTGTTCACAATAAAGATATTGAATAAAACATACTATATCACAAATCGTACATGTACACACGACATGAAATCTAAATTTGAATAACTTGATCACGCTATCTTGGACTTATGGAGTAATGTCAAATGGAAATATGAGTTAGGGTAATATAATGACCGGGATTATATTACGGTAACTCATATAGAAGTTCCGACATCGCGATATAAGGAATGAATCGAGTCAAAGTAGTTATTTGATAAATACCGCTTAGTATATAAGCCAGATAATCTTAAATTTAATGTAAAGACATACATTATGGAGATTAGCCATTACTAATAATATTGTTAGTATGTATACCCGTCACAACTCGTTACTACTTGGCACTACGAAGACACTACTTGGACAAACTCATCATCTCCTACCACTATTCCTTACTACATAACATTGCTAATCACTACTCAACACCAGTCCTCACTGCTTGTCACTACTGATCACTACTCTATACTGCTTTTCATTACTATTTACTACTTGATACTACTATGTAACATCCCGCCTTTTTCCGTTTACTTTTCCGTTTAACTATTTAAATTTCGTTATATGTTTATGACATCCCTCGTTAATACGCGTTTTTAAAATATCTCGTTTAGGTAATTCACGCACCGCAACCGAACTAGAGGGACCATTGTTGCCAAGAGAGCAAAGAGGTGACTAGGTCAACTAGTCAACCCTTCACTCTCATCCATTCATTATCTCTTTCATTTTCCCTTTTTCTTTAATACTTCCGCAAAATCTCTCAAACACCAATCCAAGAAATCATCATCTAAATCAAATCGAGCAAGCATCAATTAAAACAAATTACATATTTGGAATCCTTGCAACTTCCTCTTCGATTCCATACCGATTTCATTATATTTGGGTAACTTTCTAAAATCACTAGATTTTGTGTTCTTGATGTTTTAACTTATAAAGTTGTTAATTAGTGTCTATGGCTCAAGTCTAACATGAATATATGATTTATATGTTCAATTTTGTTATTTGAAGTAACTAGCATGAACATAAACTTTGGTGTGTTTGATTTGGTGATTTGTTTGTTTGAATGATGTTAAATGTTATAAATGCATGTATTAAATGTGTTCCTAACATCACTAACTTCAATTTGATGAGTAGGTTGTTTTAGAAAACATCATAAACATGATTAGTGATTTTGATGTTGTTGGTTAGGGTTTGATAGAATTGAATGTGAACATTTAATGCAATGAAAGCTATAAATTATTGTTAGTAAGTAGTTAGTTGTATTGTTTGCTTGATTATCTACAAAACGGCGTGTTTTATGTATGCATTAAATGCCCGAATCATAAATGTGCACTTGTGAAATTTCAAGCATTAAATGTGTGCATTGATTGATCATTTGATTTTGAAAGGTCGATTATTGCAAATAATGTTTTCAGTTGGTGAAATGTGTTTAGTTGTGTTCTTTGTCAAATTAGCTTTCCAACGATATAAAATGCGTGTCGTAAGAGTTTACGGTTTGTGTTTTATGTGAAAATGAAGTTTGAATTGAGACTTGAACAATTGAGAATGACCAGGTACCAGCACCCATTGATTGCCGCGGCGCGGCAATCCTGGGTCGCGGCGCGAAATATAACGTGTCCAGGTTCTGACCTCCTTGGTCAAAATACGAAAAATGTTTGGCACGCTATGGACCTCCAATTCACATGAGACTTGTTCTAACATGCTTATATATGAATAAAAACCTCAGAAAAATAGTTCGGGAACCGACCCGAACGTGTTGACTTTGACCGACCAAAGTTTGACTTTTTGTCAAACTTAACCAAATGATTATGCAACTTTCCTAGCTTGTTTCTATACTTGTACCTTGCATGAAACTTGACAAATTGATTCACATGCTACATAATCGAGTCGTAACGAGCCATAGGACTAATTGAACATCTTTGACCCATCGTGTTTACCGTTATTGATATTACCTATTTGTTTAGGTCAAGACTAGCATTGTCCTTTGCACACGTTACTTTGTGAAGTACTTTTCATACGTGCACTCAAGGTGAGATCATAGTTCCACTTTTTACTCTTTTGAACTTACATTTGGGATGAGAAAACATAAACGTTTCTTTTTACTAAGTGAACACAAGTACAGGAAAACAAACATTCTACATACGAGTTTGAACAAAAATTCTCAATTCGATTATCATTAGTTACACTTGCCGGGTGTAAGCGAGAACTTATGTTATATGGCCATATGGGTTTGACAAACCCTCATTCAAACGGTTCGCTACCGTTTACGAATGAATATATTTTCGAGAAACAGTGTATGTTCTAACACTATTGTGATGGGGTTCTATGGAAGGAATGTTAAGCATTGATAATTGGGTGCTCGTGAAACAAACTTTTGGAATGTATTACTATTATATCAATGTTACAAATCTTGTGGTTCACTTGTACTTAATTACTTAAACTTATGATTTCACCAACGTTTTCGTTGACAGATTTCTATGTTTTTCTCAGGTCCTTGAACATTTTGTGATACATGCTTCCGCTCATTTCTTTTGATACTTGCTTGGATGTCGAGTATATACATGCATACATGGAGCATCTTTTGGCTAATTTTAAATTGTGTCGCATAGATTTCAATTGTACTTATAACTTTGTAACGTAACTTTTGGATGAACGATTCTTGTAAACTTGGGAACAAATCTTAACTTTTGAAATGAATGCGACATATTTTCTGTCAACGTCATTTTAAAGACTTATGACCACGTAATGGGACCTAAGTAGCCGGCGTCGTCAATGACGATTTTGTCGGGTCGCTACAGATGGTATCAGAGCTTTGGTTGTAGGGATTTAGAGTTCATTGGTGTCAACCCCGAGTCATAGGGTACATTAGTGAGTCTAGACTATAACCGGCATATAGACTTGAAATAGGAATTACTTGACTACTTGTGCATTATACTCGAACTCTTCTATCCTATCTAATTCTTATTCAACCTTAATCTCACGTTACTTGATTTAATTGACGCGCCACCTTGACTATATGAAATAGTGTCGAATGCACATATGAATTAGGGTAATATAATTTCCGAGATTATATTACGGTGACTCATATGAACATTCCGACATTATGACATAAAGAATTTAAGGCGAGTCAAGGAAAATTTCTCTCTATCCTTATTCCATATCATGGTTAGTATTATTAAGAATACTAATCAACGGTATTCTTGTGTTTTGAAGGAACAATGCCTCCTCGTCGTGTGCCATGCCATGAGACACCCGAACAAGCTCTACAACGAATGGTAGCCACCGCCATAGAGGCGGCCATGGCCGATCACTCCACCAACAACAATAAAAATAACAACAACAACAATCAAGGGGCCGGTAACTCAAGCGAAGGGTGCTCCTACAAAGCCTTCATGGGGTGCAAACCTCACACCTTTGATGGAACCGGGGGACCGGTTGTACTCACTCGATGGTTCGAACAAACAGAAGCCGTTTTTAGCATAAGCAGTTGTCGAGACCAAGATAAAGTCAAATATTCCACTCACACTTTCGCTGGTGTCGCCCTCACATGGTGGAACACCTATGTACAATCGGTGGGTACCGATGAAGCTCACGCCCTCTCTTGGGCCGACTTAATGGAAAAGATGGTCGTCGAATATTTCCCTCGTGAAGAAACCCGAAGGCTCGAACAAGAGCTAAGAACTTTGAAAGCGGTCGGAAACGATCTCAAGGCTTATAATCAACGATTTTTCGAACTAGCCTTGATGTGCCCAAACCTTGTAAACCCCGAAGCCTTAAGGGTTGAACTTTACATGGATGGTCTCCCAAAGAGCATCAAACACGGGGTAATGTCATCCAAACCCACTAATCATCAAGAAGCTTTGAACATGGCCCGCAAGTTGATAGAAACGGTAGACAAAATTGTAGTGCCGGCACCTAAAGCCGAGGATAAGTCGGGTAACAACAAAAGAAAGTGGGAAACCCCCCAATCAAGCAACAATAACTTTGCCAAGAAGCCTTACACCTCCGACGGCAAGAAGGGTTATGCCAGAAACCTACCTCTTTGCAACAAATGCAACAAACATCACTTCGACGAATGTGGCAAGCTAATTTGCTATCGGTGCCAAGGAATTGGTCATAAGGCCAATGAGTGTAAAAGTGTCGCCCCCATCGCTCGAAAGGGGCCCAATGCACCAAAAACGGGAACTTGTTACGAATGTGGCCAAATGGGCCATTATAGAAATGCATGCCCGAAGGAGAAAGATAACCCCAACACACGCGGCCGAGCTTTCAACATTAACACCGAGGAAGCCCGAGATGACAATGAATTAGTCACGGGTACGTTTCTTCTCAACAACACTTATGTTACTTGTTTATTCGATTCGGGTGCCGATAAGAGTTTTATATCCAAAACTTTGACTCATTCTTTTAACACTCCACCACTTCCACTAGATATCACTTATACCATTGAAGTGGCCAATGGAAAACTATTAAGTGCTGACACATATTACCTGGGGTACACATTAAACCTTTTAGGTAATGAGTTTGAAATTGACTTGATACCCATGGAACTAGGAAGCTTCGATGTAATAATCGGTATGAATTGGCTAGCCAAAACGAAATCTCACATCCTTTGTGATCTTAACGCAATCCGAATTCCTATCGAGAATGGTGAACCTTTGATCGTCTATGGCGATAAGAGTTGCACCGGACTCAACCTCGTTTCATGCATTAAAATTAGAAAACTACTCCATAAGGGTTGTTTTGCGATCCTTGCTCACGTTAAGAAAATCGAGTCCGATGAGAAGCACATCGATGATGTGCCAATTGTTAGTGACTATTCCGATGTATTTCCCGACGAATTGCCGGGTCTTCCACCTCATCGACCGGTTGAATTCCAAATCGATCTCATTTCGGGAGCCGCACCCGTAGTACGTGCACCATATAGACTCGCTCCATCGAAATGCAAGAATTGCAAAGTCAAATCCAAGAACTACTTGATCGTGGTTTTATCCAACCTAGCCATTCACCTTGGGGCGCTCCGATTTTGTTTGTTAAAAAGAAAGACGGATCCCTACGAATGTGCATTGATTATTGTTAACTAAACAAATTGACGGTTAAGAACCGATATCCTCTTCCTCGCATCGATGACCTCTTTGATCAACTACAAGGGTCTTGTGTATATTCGAAAATCGATCTCCGCTCGGGTTATCATCAATTAAGGGTTAAGGGGGAAGATGTCTCCAAAACCGCTTTCCGAACTCGTTATGGTAGCTATAAATTTCTTGTAATGCCATTTGGTCTCACTAATACACCAGCGGTGTTCATGGATCTTATGAACCGCGTGTGCAAACCGTATCTTGACAAATTTGTTATCGTGTTCATCAATGATATTTTGGTTTATTCTAAAAGCGAAGAAGAACACGAGGAACACCTCCGACTTGTGCTTGAACTTTTAAGATGAACGAATCTATGCCAAATTCTCCAAGTGTGAATTTTGGTTAAAGGAAGTTCAATTTCTTGGTCATGTTGTAAGTGACCAAGGTATTAAAGTCGATCCAACGAAAATCGAAGCCATTAGTAAATGGGAGACTCCTACTACTCCTACTCACATTCGTCAATTCTTGGGTCTCGTCGGATACTATTGTAGATTCATCAAAGATTTCTCTTTGGTCGCTCGTCCTCTAACCGCGTTAACTCATAAGGGAAGAAAATTCGTTTGGGCAACCGAACAAGAATCCGCATTTCAAATCTTGAAAACGAAGCTAACCACCGCTCCTATCTTGTCACTTCCCGAAGGCAACGATGATTTTGTTGTGTATTGTGATGCCTCAAACATGGTTTTGGGTGTGTGTTGATGCAACAAACGAAAGTCATTTCTTATGCTTCTCGACAACTCAAAATTCATGAACGAAACTACACAACACATGATCTCGAACTCGGAGCCGTTGTCTTTGCACTTAAAATGTGGAGACACTATCTTTATTTAACCAAGAGTACTATCTTTACCAATCACAAAAGTCTCCAACACATCTTCGATCAAAAGCAACTAAACATGAGACAACGAAGGTGGATTGAAACCTTAAATGATTACGATTGCGAGCTTCATTACCATCCCGGAAAGGAAAATGTAGTAGCCAATGCCTTAAGTCGAAAAGAAAGAGCGGTGCCTCTTCGTGTCCAAGCCTTAAACATCACCATCCATACAAACCTTAATAGCCAAATTCGGGTAGCCCAAGATGAAGCTCTCAAGGATGAAAATGTTTCACGTGAGCTCTTCAACATTCTCGTCTCTCGATTCGAAACTAAGGAAACCGAACTCCGATATTTCACCGGAAGGATTTGGGTGCCTAGTTATGGGGACCTACGAAGTCTTATTTTAGATGAAGCCCATAAGTCACGATATTCGATTCACCCCGATGCCAATAAGATGTACCACGACCTTAAACAACAATATTGGTGGCCGAACATCAAAAGGGACGTAGCTACTTATGTTTCCAAGTGTTTGACATGTTCCAAAGTCAAAGCCGAACAACAAAGACCGTCCGGACTACTTCAACAACCCGAGATCCCGCAATGGAAGTGGGAAAGGATAACGATGGATTTTATCACCAAACTACCAAAAATGACAGGCGGTTATGATACCATTTGGGTTATTGTTGACCGTCTCACCAAATCCGCACACTTTCTCGCCATGAGGGAGACCGACAAAATGGAAAAACTTGCACAACTTTACATCAAGGAAATCGTAGCCTGACACGGTGTACCTTTATCGATTATCTCCGACCGAGATGTCCATTTTGTTTCTAGAGTTTGGCGTACCTTGCAAGAAGCGTTGGGAACGCGATTAGACATGAGCACCGCATATCATCCTCAAATCGATGGACAAAGAGAACGCACCATCCAAACCTTAGAAGACATGTTACGAGCTTGCGTGGTTGATTTTGGAAAAGCTTGGGACAAGCACTTACCTCTCGCCGAGTTCTCTTACAACAATAGTTATCACACGAGTATTAAAGCCGCACCTTTTGAAGCGCTATATGGCCGAAAATGTCGTTCACCTTTTTGTTGGGCCGAGGTAGGTGACGTACAAATCACCGGACCCGAACTCATTCACGAAACCACCGAAAAGATCGTTTAAATCCGAGATAGGCTTCGGACGGCCCGGAGTCGTCAAAATTGCTATACCGACAAAAGACGCAACGACCTTGAATTTCAAGTCGGTAACCGCATCATGTTAAAAGTCGCACCCTGGAAAGGTGTCATTCGTTTTGGAAAACGTGGGAAATTAAATCAGCGGTATATTGGCCCTTTCGAAATCTTGGAGCGTATTGGAACCGTTGCTTATCGTTTAGATCTTCCGCCCCAATTGAGCTCCGTTCATCCTACCTTCCATGTATCTAACTTGAAAAAGTGTCTTGCCGAACCTGATATCGTCATCCCTCTCGAGGAACTTACTATTGATGACAAACTTCATTTTGTGGAGGAACCGGTTGAAATTGTGGACACCTCCGTCAAGACGTTGAAACAAAGCCGAATTCCGATTGTTAAAGTCCGTTGGAACGCCAACAGAGGACCCGAGTTTACTTGGGAAAGGCAAGATCAAATGCAAAAGAAATACCCTCACTTATTCCCGATTCCGGAAATGCAAGATTTTGAGGAAGAAACAACGGCCGCTACGCCTACTTAAATTTCGGGACGAAATTTCTTTTAAGGAGTAGGTAATGTAACATCCCGCCTTTTTCCGTTTACTTTTTCGTTTAACTATTTAAATTCCGTTATATGTTTATGACATCCCTCGTTAATACGCGTTTTTAAAATATCTCGTTTAGGTAATTCACGCACCGCAACCGAACTAGAGGGACCATTGTTGCTAAGAGAGCAAAGAGGTGACTAGGTCAACTAGTCAACCCTTCACTCTCATCCATTCATTATCTCTTTCATTTTCCCTTTTTCTTTAATACTTCCACAAAATCTCTCAAACACCAATCCAAGAAATCATCATCTAAATCAAATCGAGCAAGCATCACTCAAAACAAATTACATATTTGGAATCCTTGCAACTTCCTCTTCGATTCCATACCGAATTCATTACATTTGGGTAACTTTCTAAAATCACTAGATTTTGTGTTCTTGATGTTTTTAACTTATAAAGTTGTTAATTAGTGTCTATGGCTCAAGTCTAACATGAATATATGATTTATATGTTCGATTTTGTTATTTAAAGTAACTAGCATGAACATAAACTTTGGTGTGTTTGATTTGGTGATTTGGTTGTTTGAATGATGTTAAATGTTATAAATGCATGTATTAAATGTGTTCCTAACATCACTAGCTTCAATTTGATGAGTAGGTTGTTTTAGAAAACTTTATAAATATGATTAGTGATTTTGATGTTGTTGGTTAGGGTTTGATAGAATTGAATGTGAACATTTAATGCAATGAAAGCCATGAATTATTGTTAGTAAGTAGTTAGTTGTATTGTATGCTTGATTATCTACAAAACGGCGTGTTTTATGTATGCATTAAATGCCCGAATCATAAATGTGCACTTGTGAAATTTGAAGCATTAAATGTGTGCATTGATTGATCATTTGATTTTGAAAGGTCGATTATTGCAAATAATGTTTTCGGTTAGTGAAATGTGTTTAGTTGTGTTCTTTGTCAAATTAGATTTCCAACGATATAAAATGCGTGTCGTAAGAGTTTACGTTTTGTGTTTTATGTGAAAATGAAGTTTGAATTGAGACTTGAACAATTGAGACTGACTAGGTACCAGCACCCGTTGATTGCCGCGGCGCGGCAATCCTGGGTCGCGGCGCGACATATAACGTGTCCAGGTTCTGACCTCCTTGGTCAAAATACGGAAAATGTTTGGAACGCTATGGACCTCCGATTCACATGAGACTTGTTCTAACATGCTTATATATGAATAAAAACCTCAGAAAAATAGTTCGGGACCCGACCCGAACGTGTTGACTTTTTCGTTGACTTTGACCGACCAAAGTTTGACTTTTTGTCAAACTTAACCAAATGATTATGCAACCTTCCTAGCTTGTTTCTATATACTTGTACCTTGCATGAAACTTGACAAATTGATTCACATGCTACATAATCGAGTCGTAACGAGCCATAAGACTAATTGAACATCTTTGACCCATCGTGTTTACCGTTATTGATATGACCTATTTGTTTAGGTCAACACTAGCATTGTCCTTTGCATACATTACTTTGTGAAGTACTTTTCATACGTGCACTCAAGGTTAGATCATAGTCCCACTTTTTACTCTTTTGAACTTACATTTGGGATGAGAAAATATAAACGTTTCTTTTTACTAAGTGAACATAAGTACAGGAAAACAAACATTCTACATACGAGTTTGAACAAAAATCCTCAATTCGATTATCATTAGTTACACTTACCGGGTGTAAGCGAGAACTTATGTTATATGGCCATATGGGTTTGACAAACCCTCATTCAAACGGTTCGCTACCGTTTACGAATGAAATATATTTCCGAGAAACAGTGTATGTTCTAACACTATTGTGATGGGGTTCTATGGAAGGAATGTTAAGCATTGATAATTGGGTGCTCGTGAAACAAACTTTTGGAATGTATTACTATTATATCAATGTTACAAATCTTGTGGTTCACTTGTACTTAATTACTTAAACCTATGATTTCACCAACGTTTTCGTTGACAGATTTCTATGTTTTTCTCAGGTCCTTGAACATTTTGTGATACATGCTTCCGCTCATTTCTTTTGATACTTGCTTGGATGTCGAGTATATACATGCATACATGGAGCATCTTTTGGCTACTTTTAAATTGTGTCGCATAGATTTCAATTGTACTTATAACTTTGTAACGTAACTTTTGGATGAACGATTCTTGTAAACTTGGCAACAAATCTTAACTTTTGAAATGAATGCAACATATTTTCGGTCAACGTCATTTTAAAAACTTATGACCACGTAATGGGACCTTAGTGGCCAGCGCCGTCAATGACGATTTTGTCAGGTCGCTACATACTAAGCACTACTTATCACTACTAAATTCTCTATGATTTACCACTAGTTACTATGCATCACTACTCATTGCTAGTATATTTTTAGAAATGAATTTCAGATTGATCTAGCACCAGGAGTGGCACCAGGAGCGGCACCAGTAGCACGCACACCTTATAGACTTGCACCTCCAGAACTACAAGATTTGTCAATTCAACTGCAGGAAATGTTGCACAAGGGTTTTATCTGACCGAGTTCTTCACCTTGGGGTGCTCCGATCTTGTTCGTGAAAAAAAGGATGTCAATGAGACATTGTATTGACTACAGAGAGTTGAACAAGTTGACTACAAAGAATAGATATCCACTTCCAAGGATTGATGATTTGTTTAAGGATCCAACTGCTACTAAAAAGATGACATGTGATCAGGTTATCATTTTTTGAGAGGGAAGGATGTTTATATACCCAAAACAACGTTTAGAACACGTTATGGTTATTATGAATTTACAGTGATCCATTTGGTTTGACGAACTCACCGGCAGTGTTCATGGATCTCAGGAACCATGTGTGTAAGCCATACTTTGATAAATTCATCATTGTGTTCATTGATGACATTTTGGTGTATTCAAAGAACAGAGGAGAGCACGAACAACATCTGTGTTTGGTATTGAAAATGCTCAAGGACGAGCAGTTGTACGCGAAGTTTTCTATGTGTGACTTTTGGTTGTAGGATGTACAATTTCTGGGTCATCTTGTAGGCATCAATGGTATATAAGTTGATCCTGTAAAGAGAGAGACAGTCAGAAACTAGGAAACTCCTAAGTCACCAAACCAAATCCGACAATTTCTTGGTCTCACCGGATACTACACAAGATTTGTCGAGGGTTTCTCTACTACTGGCCGACTGTTAACTGTATTAACTTACAAGGGTAATAAATATGAATGGACGGAGCAACAAGAGTCTGCGTTTCAGTTGCTGAAGCAAAAACTTACTACTGCTCCAATTCTATCTTTACCGGAGGGAAACGAGGACTTCGTGATCTATTGTGATTCTTCACAGCAAGGAATTGGTTCCGTGCTGATGCAACGAAGCAAAGTAATCGCTTACGGCTCACAAAAATTGAAGATGCACCAGCAAAACTATACAACACACTATCTAGAACTTGGTGCTGTGGTCTTTGCTCTGAAAGTGTGGAGACACTACTTGTACTGCACTAAGTTTACAATCTTCACGAATCATAAGATTCTGCAACACATTTTCGATCAGAAACAACTCAACATGAGATAGAGGCGTTGGGTAGAGATACTAAATGACTATGACTGTGAAATTCGCTACCATCGTAGTAAGGTGAATATTGTACTGGATGCCTTGATCAGGAAAGAGAGGGTTAAGCCACTAAGAGTTAGAGCACTAAACATGACTACACGTACGAATCTTACTTCTCAAATACATGATGCGCAACTTGAAGTCATGAAACCTGAGAACATTGTCACTGAATCTATCCAGGGATTACATAAACAATTTGTCACAAGAGAAGACGGATCCCGATATTTTGCTAATAGAATCTGGGTACCTAAGTTTGGCGGATTATGTGAACTTGTGCTAGATGAGGCGCACAAATTAAGATATTCGATTCACCCTGGGTTCGATAAGATGTACCAAACCTTAAGGAGATGTATTGGTGGCCTAATCTGAAGGCCGACGTTGCTACTTATGTTGGTAAGTGCCTGACCTGTGCTAAAGTCAAGGCTGAACACCAAAGATCGTCAGGGCTGCTGACACAACTAGAGATTCCGTAATAAAAATGGGAGTGCATTACCATGGATTAAATCACAAAGCTACCTAAAACTATGGGAGGTTATGACACCATCTAGGTTGTTCTAGATCTACCCACTAAATCTGCTCACTTTCTACCAATCAGAGAAACTGACAAGATGGAAAAGCTGGCACAGATTTATCTGAAGGAAGTGATTTCTAAACTTGGTGTACCTATATCCATTATCTCCGATTGCAACAGCGGGTTTACTTCTAGATTTTGGCAGGCATTACAATAGGAAATGGGAATTCATCTCGACATGAGTACCACGTATCATCCATAGACAGATCATCAAAGTGAATGGACCACCCAGACTTTAGAAGACATGTTGAGAGCATGTGTTGTCGATTTTGGAAATGTATGGGATAAACATCTACTAATGGCAGAGTTTTGGTACAACAACAACTATCATACGAGTATAAAAGCTGCACCTTTTGAAGTATTGTACAGAAGAAAGCGTAGATCTCCCGTATGCTAGAGTTAACTAGGATAGTCAATTGACAGGTCCTGAAATCATTCATGAAACTACAGAAAAAATTGTTCAAATTCAAGAGAGGTTAAAATCATCTCAAAGTCGTCAAAATATCTTTGCTGACGTCATAAGACGACCTCTAGAATTTCAGACTGGTGACATAGTCATGTTAGTGGTATCACCCTGGAAGGGTGTGGTACGTTTCAGAAAGCGAGGCAAACTGAGTCCAATATATGTTGGACTATTCAAGATAACTGAAAGGGTTAGACCCATAGCTTATCGATTGAAGCAACCGCAAGAGCTCAACGAAATTCATGACACGTTTCACATGTCAAACCTGAAGGAATGCTTAGCCAATGAAAACATGGTAATTCATTTAGAGGATATTCGCATCGATAGTAAACTTCATTTTGTGGAAGAACCTGTGGAGGTCATGGACTGTGAGGTCAAACGGTTAAAGCAGAGCAATATACCCTTCGTTACAGTTCGGTGGAACGCCCGTAGAGGACCAGAGTTCACATGGGAACGTGAAGACCAAATGAGACAAAATTATCCGCAACTGTTTCCTGACAAAATGACTTCAGTAGACGTGTACTAAGATTTTGGGACGAAATGTTTATTAACGTGTAGGTAATGTAACAACCCTACTTTTTTCGTTACTGTTGTTAACTATCTGTTGGTTATTTTAATGGTGATTACTTGAAAGTTTGTGTATTTAACTTAATAAATACATGCTTTGTTCTTAATGGATACATAATAATATGTGATACATATTCAATACGATAATGCTTCGGTTAGAAGTACTTGCAATACGAACAGTTGTTGAAAAATGCGAAAAACGTCTTTGAGAAAACGAAATGAATAACAACTTAATTGTAATAATTATTTTATATAATTATTATCTTTTAACATATAAATAATTTATTAATTTTTTTAATTATTTGGATCATGTGGTTTCATTTAAACGATCAATTAACGTTCCGAGAATTCGGTAAACGGCAACTAGGAACGAGGCCCACGATAACACGTTTTAGCAAATAAGTAGTCTATGGACTCCCCCATGACCTATTTCATCCGAACACCCCTAGCCCACTATCTAATTAAATTAATTGTGGACCGATTGCTTGCTGCTCACGTATATGTAATTAGGAAACCTCAAACTAGATAATTTCCATATAACAAAAAAAATTTGGCTAACCCTTTCTCCATCCTCACAACTCACATCTGCAAACCCTCTCACTCCCTCTTTTTTTTCGTCGACCATAAACACCCCAAAAACACCATTTCGATCTTTTGCTCTTGCTTGTTTAAGAAGAATTAATCCCCACATCTTTCTCTACACCTTGTTGTGTGCAATTAAATCTTTAGATGTGCAATAATTGTAACCCTAATTATTAATATCAGTGCTTTTACATGTATTCATGGTGATTGTTGTTAGCTCTCATGTCCTTGACCAATTGAATGTATTTGATGGCTTGGTTTACTCGTATACACCTTGTTTTTGAAATTCATTTTTAAGTCAGGCCATAACTGAAACTTTTATTTATATTCAATAGATTATATGTGTATAAATGGATTTCCATCGAAAAACTATTGAATTTGGACTTAAGAATCACCTAGTTTCGATTAACGAATCATCCGTTACACTTGTTTAAAGTTTTCTGCTTGTGTTTTGTGTGAAACTGATTTCTGAAAGAATTGCTTTGTGAAATAGAATATAAAATGTTCACTAACAGCTAGCTTATGGAATTCACTAAAGTTAGACTAAGATATCACATGATTTGGATTCTTAAAACTCGTTATATGCTCGTTCGAATATTCATGAAAACTTTTATTGATCGTAACTTAAAACATATTTGTTTGGCTATTTGCTTTTATTTCTGGAATTTTTCTTATAAAATTTGAATCATTTAGGATTAGCACTTGACTTTTCATGTAGACATTGTATCTTAAAGGTTTCTAGATGTTGAGATAATGTAAGACCCGAACAATCAATGTACAGAAGTGTAAATAGGGTGCATATAGTGTGGGGAGCTGTATATAATTAAACTGAGGTCAGAGGCTGCCCAGGCCCTTGTGCGCGCCGTTCAAGGATAAGGGTGCACGCAGCGCACTATTATTGTTGACGGTTTCCAGCTTTTATTTCAAGGTTAAATGGAGGGCATTGTGGTCTTTTCACATGAGAACGAGTTAGGGCATTAGATGGCCAGTTGGGTGGTGGTTGCAACACACTTAACTTTATCACCAACCTTATCTTCAACCCCAAATCAAGTTCTAGAGTGAGAAAACACTTTAAGTGAGAGAAAGCTTGAATCAAGGAGGAAGAAGCTTGGTCCGGGTTAAAGCTCAAGTATTAAAGTTGTTCATCTAGCCTTTAGCTACGTTTTGCTTGTGGTGGTATGTCCTAACTTTGATTTCCCTATTTTAATTTGTTTAAGGGTTTGGGTTTGGGTTAGTGATGAACATAAAACCCATATTTGGTGATTTTGGGTGTTCTTGGGTAAGATTGAGTCATGAAGACTCATAGCAACTAACCTAGGATTTCAAAGTGTTAATTGGTGCTTATAAGTCATAATTGGTTAGTTAATTACTAGCACACCTAGTTATTAAGCAAATGGGTGTTAATGGGGTTAGTGGATGACCCAAAATGGGTGTGTGACTTTAAAATTGTTAACTTGGTAATAATTGACCTAGTTGGGAAGGATGGGTATGAAATACCCTAATTGTGTATTAGTTAGTGTTGTTGGACCTTAATCACTAGCTTTTAGTGATTTAAGATGGTCTTGGCCTTAAATGGACGATTTTGGTGTGAATGGGGTATTTAATGCATTATGTCATTAAATGCACATGAGTAAGTTGTTGGTATTTAGCCCAACTAGTTGGTGTGTTGATCGAGTACTTATTGTATTAGGTACTTGGCTTTGAAGCTTGCGAAAGGATAAAACCGCCACCAAATCATTAAGGTGAGTGGAATAATTATGCGTATGTGTATATAACGTATTTATTTGTGAATGTTATGGTATAAACCACGAGCCGGTAGTACCATAGCATGTATGTGACGAGTATCATGATGTGAACCACGACCCGGTAGCATCAAGTGTAAACCACGAGCCGGTAGCACTATAAAACAAGTGTGAACCACGAGCCAGTAGCACTATAAAACAAGTGTGAACCACGAGCCGGTAGCACTATAAAATAAAGTGTGAACCACAAGCCGGTAGCACTATAAAATGAGGCGTGAACCACGAGCCGGTAGCGCAAAAGTGTGAACCACGAGCTGGAAGCACTATAAAAGAGTGAGACTCAAATGCGTATGGTGTGAACCACGAGCCGGTAGCACCATAGCGTTATGGTTAACCATATTATGTTGTTGGATATTGTTTAGCATGATATATATATATATATATATATATATATATATATATATATATATATATATATATATATATATATATATATATATATATATATATATATATATTGTGTTGAGTATATGCTAATGTGGTGTTGTGATAGTGTACGAGTTGTTAGCATTATGAGTATGACGGCATGCTATTTGAGTTGTATTTTCGTATGAGGTATTGGGTGGGCGCGAACGCAAATAGATAGGTTATATATGTGTATGTATAATTGTTGCACTCACTAAGCTTTGCTTACCCTCTCATTTTTTATCTTTTTATAGGCTCCGGCGGAGACAAGGGTAAGGGCATTCGTATGAATTAGAGATCCCGCTTTGTTTGTAGGGGACGCTTTTGTTGTGATAGCTTTTGGAGTTGACCGAGATTTGGGTAGTTTAATCCCCAAACATCATGCTTTTGTGTCGTTTGGAATTTAAACTAATTCGGTTGAAACTTATATATTTTGTACGAAACTCGTATTTCGGCCGTATGTGGGCTCGGGTTCGTAAAACTTGTTTTATCATTGAAATGTGTTAGTTTTACATATTTGAACATGTTGTGAAAATCGTTTCATCTAAATACGTCGGGAAGTGGGAGATCTTTATTTGAAAAATGACCAAACCGGACAGAAGCTGGAATGGCCTGCGCGCGCCGCGTACCCTAGGGTGTTGCGCACCGCGCACTGTTCTATATAAAAAATAAAAAATTATTACGCGTATTCGAATGTATATTGGGTTGGTTTGTTACAAGTGGTATCAGAGCATGGTCTAAGGGATTTAGGCGACTTGAGATATGTGCCTAGACTTAGACTTTATTGTGTATGCGTTTATTACGGGATTTGTAGGAGACGGGTCGGACCGGGATGGGTTAGTGCTTAGGTTTATGTGAACTAACCTTGCACTAATTGTTTTGTGTCGTGTTATGCAATCATCAAGCGAGATAGACGTTGTACTAGCAAGTTAATGCGACGTGCTCGCGTAACAATGATTAGCTACCATTGTTACGGGTTCAAATCGTGTCAAACAAGCGATGTACGACGATTGTTGAGCAAGATGGGGCAGTGAGGTGTACATGAATATTATGTTGTATCCTTTCATTTCATTGATTAATCTATTTCCGTTTTATAGAATGAATACGAGAAACAGACCCGAGAACCATGAAGGATGTACGAGCGAGGACCTCGAGTTTACGACCAAAGTTGAGGCCATCATTAAAAAGCAAAGAGCGGAATTTCTCGACGATGTCCGAAAGGTTTTCCAAGAATCGGTTGATGGGTAAGTAACCGAGCTAATAAACGAGCGAATGAATGCCGCGATCGAAGAGGCATTAGATGCTAGAAATAATTATCCTCGTTGTGAAGGGGGTGATGGTAATGGTGGATATGGAAGGCGAGACTTCCATTACAAAAATTTCAAGGATGCTCAACCTCCTATGTTTAATGGAGTGAGGGATCCATTGAAAAACACATGTTGGATCTCCAACATCGAGGGGGCTTTTCGTACCGCGAAGTGTCCTCCCGAGAAGAAGATGAGATACGGTTCTAGCATGTTACGTGAAGAGGCCAAGTTGTGGTGGGAAGATAAAATTAAGTTTTATGGTGAAGAGCAATGAGTTTGACGTGGGAAGAGTTTAAAAATGAATTTTTCAAAGAATACCGAACTCCTTTCGACCTTGATAAAATCCTGGACGAGTTGCACAATTTGCGACAAGGTTCAATGGACTTGGTTACCCTCAAGTCGACCTTTTTGGCAAAGACTCGTTTTTGCCCGGAGTATGTTGGCGATGATCACAAATTGATGCTAGATTTTTATCGTACAGTAAGCGATGAGTTAAAGTGTAAGATTAGTTGGGGAATGGCTAAGTCTTTTAAGGAATTGTTTGAGTTAGCGCGGGACTTTAAACCAGAAGTCCCAAAGCAAAGAGATTTCTCTTTTTCTAAGAGAAAATTTGAAGGTTCGAGTCATTCGAACTTTTCGAACAAAAAGAGCAAGAAGGGTTCCGAAAGTGCTAATAGCGTGAAGAAAGGTGGTTCTTTGAGTTATGGACCCACGTGTTTTAATTGTAATCAAGGAGGGCATATGGCCCGTGATTGTACCAAGGCGTCAAACAAACTTACTTGTTACAATTGTGGTAAAGAAGGGAATCGAAGGACGGAGTGTCCCGATTTGAACATCGTTCATGTTAAACGGTTAGAAAAGGCGGTGGGGATGGATAGGGGTCGTAATTATTTGATGACTAATGACGAAGCTAAGCAATCCAATGAAGTTGTCTCAGGTACTTTCATGGTTAACTCTAATCCGGCAAGGATCCTATTTGATAGTGGTGCTAACTTATCGTTTGTTTCTCCAAGATTTGTGTCTACGCTTGATAAACCACTAGCTAAGTTAAGTCATCCGGTAGAAGTTGAAATACCGAATGGTAAGACGGTGCTAGGGGTTGATGTTTGTAATGATTGTGAAATTGTGTTTGGTTCTGAAACGTTTTAAATAGATCTTATCCTGATGACCTTGGGTGAATTCGATATTTTCGTTGGTATGGATTTGCTCGATCGTTATAGAGCCGATATTGCATGCCATGAAAAATCTATTTGTTTGAAGACCCCAAGTGGGGGAGAGTTAATTATTCATGGCGAGAGACGTAGAAGACTTGTGCCATTATGCACTTACGCACTGGCACGTCGTTTTCTTGTTAGTGGTGGCATGGCTTTTCTTGCTCATGTAGTTGATACTCGTGAAGAGCCACCATCCATTCGTGAAATTCCGGTGGTTAGTGAATTCGAAGACGTTTTTCCGGATGAATTAGCGGGTGTCCCGGCGAAAACACAAGTTGAATTTCGCATTGAGTTGGTTGAAATGTCCCGTTCTTATTGATTAAAAACGTTCCATATTAATTGATTTCGTTGCGAGGTTTTGACCTCTATATGAGACGTTTTTCAAAGACTGCATTCATTTTTAAAACAAACCATAACCTTTATTTCATAAATAAAGGTATAAAAAGCTTTACGTAGATTATCAAATAATGATAATCTAAAATATCCTGTTTACACACGACCATTACATAATGGTTTACAATACAAATATGTTACATCGAAATCAGTTTCTTGAATGCAGATTTTACACAATATCATACAAACATGGACTCCAAATCTTGTCCTTATTTTAGTATGCAACAGCGGAAGCTCTTAGTATTCACCTGAGAATAAACATGCTTTAAACGTCAACAAAAATGTTGGTGAGTTATAGGTTTAACCTATATGTATCAAATCGTAACAATAGACCAAAAGATTTCATATTTCAATACACATCCCATACATAGAGATAAAAATCATTCATATGGTGAACACCTGGTAACCGACATTAACAAGATGCATATATATAAGAATATCCCCATCATTCCGGGACACCCTTCGGATATGATATAAATTTCGAAGTACTAAAGCATCCGGTACTTTGGATGGGGTTTGTTAGGCCCAATAGATCTATCTTTAGGATTCGCGTCAATTAGGGTGTCTGTTCCCTAATTCTTAGATTACCAGACTTAGTAAAAAGGGGCATATTCGATTTCGATAATTCAACCATAGAATGTAGTTTCACGTACTTGTGTCTATTTTGTAAATCATTTATAAACCTGCATGTATTCTCATCCCAAAAATATTAGATTTTAAAAGTGGGACTATAACTCACTTTCACAGATTTTTACTTCGTCGGGAAGTAAGACTTGGCCACTGGTTGATTCACGAACCTATAACAATATATACATATATATCAAAGTATGTTTAAAATATATTTACAACACTTTTAATATATTTTGATGTTTTAAGTTTATTAAGTCAGCTGTCCTCGTTAGTAACCTACAACTAGTTGTCCACAGTTAGATGTACAGAAATAAATCGATAAATATTATCTTGAATCAATCCACGACCCAGAGTATATGTATCTCAGTATTGATCACAACTCAAACTATATATATTTTGGAATCAACCTCAACCCTGTATAGCTAACTCCAACATTCACATATAGAGTGTCTATGGTTGTTCCGAAATATATATAGATGTGTCGACATGATAGGTCGAAACATTGTATACGTGTCTATGGTATCTCAAGATTACATAATATACAATACAAGTTGATTAAGTTATGGTTGGAATAGATTTGTTACCAATTTTCACGTAGCTAAAATGAGAAAAATTATCCAATCTTGTTTTACCCATAACTTCTTCATTTTAAATCCGTTTTGAGTGAATCAAATTGCTATGGTTTCATATTGAACTCTATTTTATGAATCTAAACAGAAAAAGTATAGGTTTATAGTCGGAAAAATAAGTTACAAGTCATTTTTGTAAAGGTAGTCATTTCAGTCGAAAGAACGACGTCTAGATGACCATTTTAGAAAACATACTTCCACTTTGAGTTTAACCATAATTTTGGATATAGTTTCATGTTCATAATAAAAATCATTTTCTCAGAATAACAACTTTTAAATCAAAGTTTATCATAGTTTTTAATTAACTAACCCAAAACAGCCCGCGGTGTTACTACGACGGCGTAAATCCGGTTTTACGGTATTTTTCGTGTTTCCAGGTTTTAAATCATTAAGTTAGCATATCATATAGATATATAACATGTGTGTAGTTAATTTTAAAAGTCAAGTTAGAAGGATTAACTTTTGTTTGCGAACAAGTTTAGAATTAACTAAACTATGTTCTAGTGATTACGAGTTTAAACCTTCGAATAAGATAGTTTTATATATATGAATCGAATGATGTTATGAACATCATTACTTTTGTTACAAGAAATGACAAGAAATGATCTAGCTTCAAAGGATCTTGGATGGCTTGAAAGTTCTTGAAGTAGGATCATGACACAAAAACAAGTTCAAGTAAGATTTTTACTCGAATTAAGATAGTTTATAGTTATAGAAATTGAATCAAAGTTTGAATATGAATATTACCTTGAATAAGAAAGATAACCTACTGTATATAACAAAGGTTTCTTGATCTTAGATGATTACTTGGAATGGATTAGAAAGCTTGGAAGTAAATTAGTAAACTTGAAGGGATTTTTGAAGTGTTCTTGAAGTGTTCTTCCTATGATGATTATAGCTTGATTCTTGAAGTGATTTTTGATGAAGATGATGATTAACTACTGGAAAAATACATTCATAATAGTGTGTGTGTGTGTTGAGAGAGAATTAGAAAGAGAATTGGAAGTGAAATGGAGTGAATGATGAGTGGTAATTGGTGAGTGGTGAGTGGGGTTAAAAAGAGTTCTAGTTAGTTGACTAGCTCATGGTAGAAGTTAAAATTGATTAGTCATACATGACATAATCAAGAGTGGAATCCCATGCTAGTTCCTATTGGTATATACTCACAGTAAGTACGTTTTGAAGCTGTGTATAATACGGGTAAGAATACGACTAGAATTCTTGATGAAAGAAAAGAATGGAAAAGTAACTGTAACCATTTTTGTTAAGTATGAGTGTTTTGATATATGTCTTGAAGTCTTCCAAAAGTATTTTAATACATCTAAATACACTACATGTATATACATTTTAACTGAGTCGTTAAGTCATCGTTAGTCGTTACATGTATGTGTTGTTTTGAAACCTTTAAGTTAACGATCTCAATTAATGTTGTTAACCCATTGTTTATTATATCTAATGAGATGTTAAATTATTATATTATCATGATATTATGATATATTAATATATCTTAATATGATATATATACATTTAAATGTCGTTACAACGATAATCGTTACATATATGTCTCGTTTCGAAATCCTTAAGTTAGTAGTCTTGTTTATATGTATATAACTCATTGTTAATATACTTATGGAGATACTTAATTATCATAATCTCATGTTAACCATATGTATACCCATATATATATCGTCATGTCGTTTTTACAAGTTTTAACGTTCGTGAATCGCCGGTCAACTTGGGTGGTCAATTGTCTATATGAAACATATTTCAATTAATCAAGTCTTAACAAGTTTGATTGCTTAACATGTTGGAAACATTTAATCATGTAAATATCAATCTCAATTAATATATATAAACATGGAAAAGTTCGGGTCACTACAGTACCTACCCGTTAAATAAATTTCGTCCCGAAATTTTAAGCTGTTGAAGGTGTTGACGAATCTTCCGGAAATAGATGCGGGTATTTCTTCTTCATTTGATCTTCATGCTCCCAGGTGAACTCGGGTCCTCTACGAGCATTCCATCGAACCTTAACAATTGGTATCTTGTTTTGCTTAAGACTTTTAACCTCACGATCCATTATTTCGACGGGTTCTTCGATGAATTGGAGTTTTTCGTTAATTTGGATTTCATCTAACGGAATAGTGAGATCTTCTTTAGAAAAACATTTCTTCAAATTCGAGACGTGGAAAGTGTTATGTACAGCCGCGAGTTGTTGAGGTAACTCAAGTCGGTAAGCTACTGGTCCGACACGATCAATAATCTTGAATGGTCCAATATACCTTGGATTTAATTTGCCTCGTTTACCAAATCGAACAACGCCTTTCCAAGGTGCAACTTTAAGCATGATCATCTCTCCAATTTCAAATTCTATATCTTTTCTTTTAATGTCAGCATAGCTCTTTTGTCGACTTTGGGCGGTTTTCAACCGTTGTTGAATTTGGATGATCTTCTCGGTAGTTTCTTGTATAATCTCCGGACCCGTAATCTGTCTATCCCCCACTTCACTCCAACAAATCGGAGACCTGCACTTTCTACCATAAAGTGCTTCAAACGCGTCATCTCAATGCTTGAATGGTAGCTGTTGTTGTAGAAAAATTCTGCTAATGGTAGATGTCGATCCCAACTGTTTCCGAAATCAATAACACATGCTCGTAGCATGTCTTCAAGCGTTTGTATCGTCCTTTCGCTCTGCCCATCAGTTTGCAGATGATAGGCAGTACTCATGTCTAGACGAGTTCCTAATGCTTGCTGTAATGTCTGCCAGAATCTTGAAATAAATCTGCCATCCCTATCAGAGATAATAGAGATTGGTATTCCATGTCTGGAGACGACTTCCTTCAAATACAGTCGTGCTAACTTCTCCATCTTGTCATCTTATCTTATTGGCAGGAAATGTGCTGATTTGGTGAGACGATCAACTATTACCCAAATAGTATCAAAACCACTTGCAGTCCTTGGCAATTTAGTGATGAAATCCATGGTAATGTTTTCCCATTTCCATTCCGGGATTTCGGGTTGTTGAAGTAGACCTGATGGTTTCTGATGCTCAGCTTTAACCTTAGAACACGTCAAACATTCTCCTACGTATTTAGCAACATCGGCTTTCATACCCGGCCACCAAAAATATTTCCTGAGATCCTTGTACATCTTCCCCGTTCCAGGATGTATTGAGTATCTGGTTTTATGAGCTTCTCTAAGTACCATTTCTCTCATATCTCCAAATTTTGGTACCCAAATCCTTTCAGCCCTATACCGGGTTCCGTCTTCCCGAATATTAAGATATTTCTCCGATCCTTTGGGTATTTCTTCCTTTAAATTTCCCTCTTTTAAAACTCCTTGTTGCGCCTCCTTTATTTGAGTAGTAAGGTTATTATTGAAATGTCCCGTTCTTATTGATTAAAAACGTTCCATATTAATTGATTTCGTTGCGAGGTTTTGACCTCTATATGAGACGTTTTTCAAAGACTGCATTCATTTTTAAACAAACCATAACCTTTATTTCATCAATAAAGGTTTAAAAAGCTTTACGTAGATTATCAAATAATGATAATCTAAAATATCCTGTTTACACACGACCATTACATAATGGTTTACAATACAAATATGTTACAACAAAATAAGTTTCTTGAATGCAGTTTTTACATAATATCATACAAGCATGGACTCCAAATCTTGTCCTTATTTAAGTATGCGACAGTGGAAGCTCTTAATAATCACCTGAGAATAAACATGCTTAAAACGTCAACAAAAATGTTGGTGAGTTATAGGTTTAACCTATATATATCAAATCGTAACAATAGACCACAAGATTTCATATTTCAATACACATCCCATACATAGAGATAAAAATCATTCATATGGTGAACACCTGGTAACCGACAATAACAAGATGCATATATAAGAATATCCCCATCATTCCGGGACACCCTTCGGATATGATATAAATTTCGAAGTACTAAAGCATCCGGTACTTTGGATGGGGTTTGTTAGGCCCAATAGATCTATCTTTAGGATTCGCGTCAATTAGGGTGTCTGTTCCCTAATTCTTAGATTACCAGACTTAATAAAAAGGGGCATATTCGATTTTGATAATTCAACCATAGAATGTAGTTTCACGTACTTGTGTCTATTTTGTAAATCATTTATAAAACCTGCATGTATTCTCATCCCAAAAATATTAGATTTTAAAAGTGGGACTATAACTCACTTTCACAGATTTTTACTTCGTCGGGAAGTAAGACTTGGCCACTGGTTGATTCACGAACCTATAACAATATATACATATATATCAAAGTATGTTCAAAATATATTTACAACACTTTTAATATATTTTGATGTTTTAAGTTTATTAAGTCAGCTGTCCTCGTTAGTAACCTACAACTAGTTGTCCACAGTTAGATGTACAGAAATAAATCGATAAATATTATCTTGAATCAATCCACGACCCAGTGTATACGTATCTTAGTATTGATCACAACTCAAACTATATATATTTTGGAATCAACCTCAACCCTGTATAGCTAACTCCAACATTCACATATAGAGTGTCTATGGTTGTTCCGAAATATATATAGATGTGTCGACATGATAGGTCGAAACATTGTATACGTGTCTATGGTATCTCAAGATTACATAATATATAATACAAGTTGATTAAGTTATGGTTGGAATAGATTTGTTACCAATTTTCACGTAGCTAAAATGAGAAAAATTATCCAATCTTGTTTTACCCATAACTTCTTCATTTTAAATCCGTTTTGAGTGAATCAAATTGCTATGGTTTCATATTGAACTCTATTTTATGAATATAAACCAAAAAAAGTGTAGGTTTCTAGTCGGAAAAATAAGTTACAAGTCGTTTTTGTAAAGGTAGTCATTTCAGTCGAAAGAACGACGTCTAGATGACCATTTTAGAAAACATACTTCCACTTTGAGTTTAACCATAATTTTTGGATATAGTTTCATGTTCATAATAAAAATCATTTTCTCAGAATAACAACTTTTAAATCAAAGTTTATCATAGTTTTTAATTAACTAACCCAAAACAGCCCGCGGTGTTACTACGACGGCGTAAATCCGGTTTTACGGTGTTTTTCGTGTTTCCAGGTTTTAAATCATTAAGTTAGCATATCATATAGATATAGAACATGTGTTTAGTTGATTTTAAAAGTCAAGTTAGAAGGATTAACTTTTGTTTGCGAACAAGTTTAGAATTAACTAAACTATGTTCTAGTGATTACAAGTTTAAACCTTATAATAAGATAGCTTTATATGTATGAATCGAATGATGTTATGAACATCATTACTACCTTAAGTTCCTTGGATGAACCTACTGGAAAAGAGAAAAATGGATCTAGCTTCAATGGATCCTTGGATGGCTCAAAGTTCTTGAAGCAAAATCATGACACGAAAACAAGTTCAAGTAAGATCATCACTTGAAATAAGATTGTTATAGTTATAGAAATTGAACCAAAGTTTGAATATGATTATTACCTTATATTAGAATGATAACCTAATGTAAGAAACAAAGATTTCTTGAGGTTGGATGATCACCTTACAAGATTGGAAGTGAGCTAGCAAACTTGAAAGTATTCTTGATTTTATGAAACTAGAACTTTTGGAATTTATGAAGAACACTTAGAACTTGAAGATAGAACTTGAGAGAGTTCAATTAGATGAAGAAAATTGAAGAATGAAAGTGTTTGTAGGTGTTTTTGGTCGTTGGTGTATGGATTAGATATAAAGGATATGTAATTTTGTTTTCATGTAAATAAGTCATGAATGATTACTCATATTTTTGTAATCTTATGAGATATTTCATGCTAGTTGCCAAATGATGGTTCCCACATGTGTTAGGTGACTCACATGGGCTGCTAAGAGCTGATCATTGGAGTGTATATACCAATAGTACATACATCTAAAAGCTGTGTATTGTACGAGTACGAATACGGGTGCATACGAGTAGAATTGTTGATGAAACTGAACGAGAATGTAATTGTAAGCATTTTTGTTAAGTAGAAGTATTTTGATAAGTGTATTGAAGTCTTTCAAAAGTGTATAAATACATATTAAAACACTACATGTATATACATTTTAACTGAGTCGTTAAGTCATCGTTAGTCGTTACATGTAAGTGTTGTTTTGAAACCTTTAGGTTAACGATCTTGTTAAATGTTGTTAACCCAATGTTTATAATATCAAAAGAGATTTTAAATTATTATATTATCATGATATTATGATGTACGAATATCTCTTAATATGATATATATACATTAAATGTCGTTACAACGATAAACGTTACATATATGTCTCGTTTCAAAATCATTAAGTTAGTAGTCTTGTTTTTACATATGTAGTTCATTGTTAATATAATTAATGATATGTTTACTTATCATAATATCATGTTAACTATATATATAACCATATATATGTCATCATATAGTTTTTTTTTTTTTACAAGTTTTAACGTTCGTGAATCACCGGTCAACTTGGGTGGTCAATTGTCTATATGAAACCTATTTCAATTAATCAAGTCTTAACAAGTTTGATTGCTTAACATGTTGGAAACATTTAATCATGTAAACATCAATCTCAATTAATATATATAAACATGGAAAAGTTCGGGTCACTACAGTACCTACCCGTTAAATAAATTTCGTCCCGAAATTTTAAGCTGTTGAAGGTGGTGACGAATCTTCTGGAAATAGATGCGGGTATTTCTTCTTCATCTGATCTTCACACTCCCAGGTGAACTCGGGTCCTCTACGAGCATTCCATCGAACCTTAACAATTGGTATCTTGTTTTGCTTAAGTCTTTTAACCTCACGATCCATTATTTCGACGGGTTCTTCGATGAATTGGAGTTTTTCGTTGATTTGGATTTCATCTAACGGAATAGTGAGATCTTCTTTAGCAAAACATTTCTTCAAATTCGAGACGTGGAAAGTGTTATGTACAGCCGCGAGTTGTTGAGGTAACTCAAGTCGGTAAGCTACTGGTCCGACACGATCAATAATCTTGAATGGTCCAATATACCTTGGATTTAATTTCCCTCGTTTACCAAATCGAACAACGCCTTTCCAAGGTGAAACTTTAAGCATGACCATCTCTCCAATTTCAAATTCTATATCTTTTCTTTTAATGTCAGCGTAGCTCTTTTGTCGACTTTGGGCGGTTTTCAACCGTTGTTGAATTTGGATGATCTTCTCGGTAGTTTCTTGTATAATCTCCGGACCCGTAATCTGTCTATCCCCCACCTCACTCCAACAAATCGGAGACCTGCACTTTCTACCATAAAGTGCTTCAAACGGCGCCATCTCAATGCTTGAATGGTAGCTGTTGTTGTAGGAAAATTCTGCTAACGGTAGATGTCGATCCCAACTGTTTCCGAAATTAATAACACATGCTCGTAGCATGTCTTCAAGCGTTTGTATCGTCCTTTCGCTCTGCCCATCAGTTTGTGGATGATAGGCAGTACTCATGTCTAGACGAGTTCCTAATGCTTGCTGTAATGTCTGCCAGAATCTTGAAATAAATCTGCCATCCCTATCAGAGATAATAGAGATTGGTATTCCATGTCTGGAGACGACTTCCTTCAAATACAGTCGTGCTAACTTCTCCATCTTGTCATCTTCTCTTATTGGTAGGAAGTGTGCTGATTTGGTGAGACGATCAACTATTACCCAAATAGTATCAAAACCACTTGCAGTCCTTGGCAATTTAGTGATGAAATCCATGGTAATGTTTTCCCATTTCCATTCTGGGATTTCGGGTTGTTGAAGTAGACCTGATGGTTTCTGATGCTCAGCTTTGACCTTAGAACACGTCAAACATTCTCCTACGTATTTAGCAACATCGGCTTTCATACCCGGCCACCAAAAATGTTTCTTGAGATCCTTGTACATCTTCCCCGTTCCAGGATGTATTGAGTATCTGGTTTTATGAGCTTCTCTAAGTACCATTTCTCTCATATCTCCAAATTTTGGTACCCAAATCCTTTCAGCCCTATACCGGGTTCCGTCTTCCCGAATATTAAGATGCTTCTCCGATCCTTTGGGTATTTCATCCTTTAAATTTCCCTCTTTTAAAACTCCTTGTTGCGCCTCCTTTATTTGAGTAGTAATGTTATTATGAATCATTATATTCATAGATTTTACTCGAATGGGTTCTCTATCCTTCCTGCTCAAGGCATCGGCTACCACATTTGCCTTCCCCGGGTGGTAACGAATCTCAAAATCGTAATCATTCAATAATTCAATCCACCTACGCTGCCTCATATTCAGTTGTTTCTGATTAAATATGTGTTGAAGACTTTTGTGGTCGGTATATATAATACTTTTGACCCCATATAAGTAGTGCCTCCAAGTCTTTAATGCAAAAACAACCGCGCCTAATTCCAAATCATGCGTCGTATAATTTTGTTCGTGAATCTTCAATTGTCTAGACGCATAAGCAATCACCTTCATTCGTTGCATTAATACACAACCGAGACCTTGCTTTGATGCGTCACAATAAATCACAAAATCATCATTCCCTTCAGGCAATGACAATATAGGTGCCGTAGTTAGCTTTTTCTTCAATAACTGAAACGCTTTCTCTTGTTCATCATTCCATTCAAATTTCTTCCCTTTATGCGTTAATGCAGTCAAGGGTTTTGCTATTCTGGAAAAGTCTTGGATGAACCTTCTGTAGTAACCAGCTAGTCCTAAAAACTGGCGTATGTGTTTCGGAGTTTTCGGGGTTTCCCACTTTTCAACAGTTTCTATCTTTGCCGGATCCACCTTAATACCTTCTTTGTTCACTATGTGACCGAGGAATTGAACTTCTTCCAACCAAAATGCACACTTTGAAAACTTAGCGTACAATTCTTCCTTCCTCAATACTTCTAACACCTTTCTCAAATGTTCACCGTGTTCTTGGTCATTCTTTGAGTAAATAAGTATGTCATCAATGAAAACAATGACAAACTTGTCAAGGTATGGTCCACACACTCGGTTCATAAGGTCCATGAACACAGCTGGTGCATTAGTTAAACCAAACGGCATGACCATAAACTCGTAATGACCGTAACGTGTTCTGAAAGCAGTCTTTGGAATATCATCTTCTTTCACCCGCATTTGATGATACCCGGAACGTAAGTCAATCTTTGAATAAACAGATGAGCCTTGTAGTTGATCAAATAAGTCGTCGATTCTCGGTAGTGGGTAGCGGTTCTTGATGGTAAGTTTGTTCAACTCTCGGTAGTCGATACACAACCTGAATGTACCATCTTTCTTCTTGACAAACAAAACAGGAGCTCCCCACGGTGATGTGCTTGGTCGAATGAAACCACGCTCTAAAAGTTCTTGTAATTGGCTTTGCAGTTCTTTCATCTCGCTGGGTGCGAGTCTGTAAGGAGCACGAGCTATTGGTGCAGCTCCTGGTACAAGATCTATTTGAAATTCAACGGATCGATGTGGGGGTAATCCCGGTAATTCTTTCGGAAATACATCGGGAAATTCTTTTGCAATGGGAACATCATTGATGCTCTTTTCTTCAGTTTGTACTTTCTCGACGTGTGCTAGAACAGCATAGCAACCTTTTCTTATTAGTTTTTGTGCCTTCAAATTACTAATAAGATGTAGCTTCGTGTTGCCCTTTTCTCCGTACACCATTAAGGGTTTTCCTTTTTCTCGTATAATGCGAATTGCATTTTTGTAACAAACGATCTCCGCTTTCACTTCTTTCAACCAGTCCATACCGATTATCACATCAAAACTCCCTAACTCTACTGGTATCAAATCAATCTTAAATGTTTCGCTAACCAGTTTAATTTCTCGATTCCGACATATATTATCTGCTGAAATTAATTTACCATTTGCTAATTCGAGTAAAAATTTACTATCCAAAGGCGTCAATGGACAACTTAATTTAGCACAAAAATCTCTACTCATATAGCTTCTATCCGCACCCGAATCAAATAAAACGTAAGCAGATTTATTGTCAATAAGAAACGTACCCGTAACAAGCTCCGGGTCTTCCTGTGCCTCTACCGCATTAATATTGAAAACTCTTCCACGGCCTTGTCCATTCGTGTTCTCCTGGTTCGGGCAATTTCTAATAATGTGGCCTGGTTTTCCACATTTATAACAAACTACATTGGCATAACTTGCTCCGACACTACTTGCTCCGCCATTACTCGTTCCGACACCATTTGTTCCTTTCGTTCTATTAACCCCTGGTCCGTAGACCTCACACTTCACCGCGCTATGACCATTTCTTTTACACTTGTTGCAAAATTTGGTGCAGAACCCCGAGTGATTCTTTTCACACCTTTGGCATAGTTGCTTCTGATTGTTGTTGTTGTTGCGGTTATTATTGTTGTTGGGATGATTGTTGTAGTTGCTGTTGTTGTTGTTGTTGTTGTTGTTGGGCCGTTTGTTGTAGTTGCGATTGATGTTGCGATTGTTGGGATAATTGTTGCGATTATTGTTGTAATTGCTGTTGTTGTTGTATTGGTGATTCTTATCACCGTTTTCCTCCCACTTTCTTTTGACTTGCTTCACATTGGCCTCTTCAGCAGTCTGTTCTTTAATTCTTTCTTCAATCTGGTTCACTAGTTTGTGAGCCATTTTACATGCCTGTTGTATGGAGGCGGGCTCGTGTGAACTTATATCTTCTTGGATTCTTTCCGGTAATCCTTTCACAAACGCGTCGATCTTCTCTTCCTCATCTTCGAATGCTCCCGGACACAATAGGCACAATTCTGTGAATCGTCTTTCGTACGTGGTAATATCAAATCCTTGGGTTCGTAACCCTCTAAGTTCTGTCTTGAGCTTATTGACCTCGGTTCTGGGACGGTACTTCTCGTTCATCAAGTGCTTGAATGCTGACCACGGTAGTGCGTACGCATCATCTTGTCCCACTTGCTCTAGATAGGTATTCCACCATGTTAACGCAGAACCTGTGAAGGTATGCGTAGCGTACTTCACTTTGTCCTCTTCAGTACACTTACTTATGGCAAACACCGATTCAACCTTCTCGGTCCACCGTTTCAATCCGATCGGTCCTTCGGTTCCATCAAATTTCAAAGGTTTGCAGGCAGTGAATTCTTTGTAGGTGCATCCTACACGATTTCCTGTACTGCTAGATCCAAGGTTATTGTTGGTATGTAGCGCAGCCTGTACTGCGGCTATGTTTGAAGCTAGAAAAGTACGGAATTCCTCTTCATTCATATTCACGGTGTGTCGAGTAGTCGGTGCCATTTCCTTCAAAATAGTTAAATGGAACAAGTTAATCATACAGAATATTAAGAGTAGTTAATAGTATTTCGTAGCATAATATGAACTCATTTATAAAAGCTTTTTCTTCATATTAGCGTTTTATAAGTTTAAATTCGGGTAGTACCTACCCGTTAAGTTCATACTTAGTAGCTAATATACAATTCAACTACTACAATTCTATATGAAAAACTGATTATAATAATATTTCGCGTTCAAACTTTTATACAATATTTTACAAACTTACAATACCGCTTATTTTACATAAAGCATGAAATATAGCACACAATAACTTTGATACAAGATAGTTGTGAAGACAATTCTAGCTAGTACACATGTCGTTCAGCAAAGGCAATAAAGACACGTAATTCATACGTCCAGAAACAAGTCATGCATTCTGGTTTTACTAGGACTACTTCCCATCCTTGGTCTTGTGCAACATAACCGTTATGGCCGTTGATAAGACAGCGTGTTGTAACGTCATCAAAGGGACGAGGGTTACGTAATGTCCAACAGTCCCGTAATAATCTAAAAACCTCATTTCTTACCCCAATTACCGACTCCGTCACTTGTGGAAACGTTTTGTTTAATAGTTGTAGCCTGATGTTCTTGTTCTCACTTTGGTGAGAAGCGAACATTACTAATCCGTAAGCATAACATGCTTCTTTATGTTGCATGTTAGGCGCTTTTTCTAAATCACGAAGTCCAATATTCGGATATATTGAGTCAAAATAATTTCTTAACCCGTTGCGTAAAATAGCATTTGGGTTCCCCGCAATATATGCGTCAAAGTAAACACATCGTAACTTATGGGTTTCCCAATGTGATATCCCCCATCTTTCAAACGAAAGTCTCTTATAAACCAAGACATTCTTGGAACGTTCTTCGAATGTCTTACAAACTGATCTCGCCTTAAATAGTTGTGCCGAAGAATTCTGGCCGACTCTAGACAAGATTTCATCAATCATGTCTCCGGGTAGGTCTCTTAAAATATTGGGTTGTCTATCCATTTTGTGTTTTTAAACTGTAAAATAGACAAGAGTTAGATTCATAAAAAAAAAATACTTATTAATACAAGCAATTTTTACATATATCATAAAGCATAAGAACACTATATTCCATATATTACACCACACGAATACAACTATCTTATTCCGACTCGCTCGTTTCTTCTTCTTCGGTTTTGGTTCGTTTTGCCAAGTTTCTAGGGATATTTGATGTTCCCCTAATACGAGCCGTCGTTGTCCACATTGGTTTAGAAAAACCTGGTGGTTTAGAGGTTCCCGGGTCATTGTTACAACTTAAGGACTTCGGGGGTTGACGATACATATAAAGTTCATCGGGGTTGGAATTAGATTTCTCTATTTTTATGCCCTTTCCCTTATTATTTTCTTTTGCCTTTTTAAATTCAGTTGGGGTAATTTCTATAACATCATCGGAATTCTCGTCGGAATCCGATTCATCGGAGAATTGGTAATCCTCCCAATATTTTGCTTCCTTGGCGGAAACACCATTGACCATAATTAACTTTGGTCGGTTGGTTGAGGATTTTCTTTTACTTAACCGTTTTATTATTTCCCCCACCGGTTCTATTTCTTCATCCGGTTCCGATTCTTCTTCCGGTTCTGATTCTTCTTCCGGTTCCGACTCTTCTTCCGGTTCCTCTTCGGGAACTTGTGAATCAGTCCACAAATCATTCCAATTTACATTTGACTCTTCATTATTATTAGGTGAGTCAATGGGACTTGTTCTAGAGGTAGACATCTATCACATAATATCAAACACGTTAAGAGATTAATATATCACATAATATTCATATGTTAAAAATATATAGTTTCCAACAAAAATGTTAAGCAATCATTTTTAAAGAAAACACGGTCGAAGTCCAGACTCACTAATGCATCCTAACAAACTCGATAAGACACACTAATGCAAATTTTCTGGTTCTCTAAGACCAACGCTCGGATACCAATTGAAATGTCCCGTTCTTATTGATTAAAAACGTTCCATATTAATTGATTTCGTTGCGAGGTTTTGACCTCTATATGAGACGTTTTTCAAAGACTGCATTCATTTTTAAACAAACCATAACCTTTATTTCATCAATAAAGGTTTAAAAAGCTTTACGTAGATTATCAAATAATGATAATCTAAAATATCCTGTTTACACACGACCATTACATAATGGTTTACAATACAAATATGTTACAACAAAATAAGTTTCTTGAATGCAGTTTTTACATAATATCATACAAGCATGGACTCCAAATCTTGTCCTTATTTAAGTATGCGACAGCGGAAGCTCTTAATAATCACCTGAGAATAAACATGCTTAAAACGTCAACAATAATGTTGGTGAGTTATAGGTTTAACCTATATATATCAAATCGTAACAATAGACCACAAGATTTCATATTTCAATACACATCCCATACATAGAGATAAAAATCATTCATATGGTGAACACCTGGTAACCGACAATAACAAGATGCATATATAAGAATATCCCCATCATTCCGGGACACCCTTCGGATATGATATAAATTTCGAAGTACTAAAGCATCCGGTACTTTGGATGGGGTTTGTTAGGCCCAATAGATCTATCTTTAGGATTCGCGTCAATTAGGGTGTCTGTTCCCTAATTCTTAGATTACCAGACTTAATAAAAAGGGGCATATTCGATTTTGATAATTCAACCATAGAATGTAGTTTCACGTACTTGTGTCTATTTTGTAAATCATTTATAAAACCTGCATGTATTCTCATCCCAAAAATATTAGATTTTAAAAGTGGGACTATAACTCACTTTCACAGATTTTTACTTCGTCGGGAAGTAAGACTTGGCCACTGGTTGATTCACGAACCTATAACAATATATACATATATATCAAAGTATGTTCAAAATATATTTACAACACTTTTAATATATTTTGATGTTTTAAGTTTATTAAGTCAGCTGTCCTCGTTAGTAACCTACAACTAGTTGTCCACAGTTAGATGTACAGAAATAAATCGATAAATATTATCTTGAATCAATCCACGACCCAGTGTATACGTATCTTAGTATTGATCACAACTCAAACTATATATATTTTGGAATCAACCTCAACCCTGTATAGCTAACTCCAACATTCACATATAGAGTGTCTATGGTTGTTCCGAAATATATATAGATGTGTCGACATGATAGGTCGAAACATTGTATACGTGTCTATGGTATCTCAAGATTACATAATATATAATACAAGTTGATTAAGTTATGGTTGGAATAGATTTGTTACCAATTTTCACGTAGCTAAAATGAGAAAAATTATCCAATCTTGTTTTACCCATAACTTCTTCATTTTAAATCCGTTTTGAGTGAATAAAATTGCTATGGTTTCATATTGAACTCTATTTTATGAATCTAAACCAAAAAAAGTATAGGTTTCTAGTCGGAAAAATAAGTTACAAGTCGTTTTTGTAAAGGTAGTCATTTCAGTCGAAAGAACGACGTCTAGATGACCATTTTAGAAAACATACTTCCACTTTGAGTTTAACCATAATTTTTGGATATAGTTTCATGTTCATAATAAAAATCATTTTCTCAGAATAACAACTTTTAAATCAAAGTTTATCATAGTTTTTAATTAACTAACCCAAAACAGCCCGCGGTGTTACTACGACGGCGTAAATCCGGTTTTACGGTGTTTTTCGTGTTTCCAGGTTTTAAATCATTAAGTTAGCATATCATATAGATATAGAACATGTGTTTAGTTGATTTTAAAAGTCAAGTTAGAAGGATTAACTTTTGTTTGCGAACAAGTTTAGAATTAACTAAACTATGTTCTAGTGATTACAAGTTTAAACCTTCGAATAAGATAGCTTTATATGTATGAATCGAATGATGTTATGAACATCATTACTACCTTAAGTTCCTTGGATGAACCTACTGGAAAAGAGAAAAATGGATCTAGCTTCAATGGATCCTTGGATGGCTCAAAGTTCTTGAAGCAAAATCATGACACGAAAACAAGTTCAAGTAAGATCATCACTTGAAATAAGATTGTTATAGTTATAGAAATTGAACCAAAGTTTGAATATGATTATTACCTTGTATTAGAATGATAACCTACTGTAAGAAACAAAGATTTCTTGAGGTTGGATGATCACCTTACAAGATTGGAAGTGAGCTAGCAAACTTGAAAGTATTCTTGATTTTATGAAACTAGAACTTTTGGAATTTATGAAGAACACTTAGAACTTGAAGATAGAACTTGAGAGAGTTCAATTAGATGAAGAAAATTGAAGAATGAAAGTGTTTGTAGGTGTTTTTGGTCGTTGGTGTATTGATTAGATATAAAGGATATGTAATTTTGTTTTCATGTAAATAAGTCATGAATGATTACTCATATTTTTGTAATCTTATGAGATATTTCATGCTAGTTGCCAAATGATGGTTCCCACATGTGTTAGGTGACTCACATGGGCTGCTAAGAGCTGATCATTGGAGTGTATATACCAATAGTACATACATCTAAAAGCTGTGTATTGTACGAGTACGAATACGGGTGCATACGAGTAGAATTGTTGATGAAACTGAACGAGAATGTAATTGTAAGCATTTTTGTTAAGTAGAAGTATTTTGATAAGTGTATTGAAGTCTTTCAAAAGTGTATAAATACATATTAAAACACTACATGTATATACATTTTAACTGAGTCGTTAAGTCATCGTTAGTCGTTACATGTAAGTGTTGTTTTGAAACCTTTAGGTTAACGATCTTGTTAAATGTTGTTAACCCAATGTTTATAATATCAAAAGTGATTTTAAATTATTATATTATCATGATATTATGATGTACGAATATCTCTTAATATGATATATATACATTAAATGTCGTTACAACGATAAACGTTACATATATGTCTCGTTTCAAAATCATTAAGTTAGTAGTCTTGTTTTTACATATGTAGTTCATTGTTAATATAATTAATGATATGTTTACTTATCATAATATCATGTTAACTATATATATAACCATATATATGTCATCATATAGTTTTTTTTTTTTACAAGTTTTAACGTTCGTGAATCACCGGTCAACTTGGGTGGTCAATTGTCTATATGAAACCTATTTCAATTAATCAAGTCTTAACAAGTTTGATTGCTTAACATGTTGGAAACATTTAATCATGTAAACATCAATCTCAATTAATATATATAAACATGGAAAAGTTCGGGTCACTACAATTATGAATCATTATATTCATAGATTTTACTCGAATGGGTTCTCTGTCCTTCCTGCTCAAGGCATCGGCTACCACATTTGCCTTCCCTGGGTGGTAACGGATCTCAAAGTCATAATCATTCAATAATTCAATCCACCTACGCTGCCTCATATTCAGTTGTTTCTGATTAAATATGTGTTGAAGACTTTTATGGTCGGTATATATAATACTTTTGACCCCATATAAGTAGTGCCTCCAAGTCTTTAATGCAAAAACAACCGCACCTAATTCCAAATCATGCGTCGTATAATTTTGTTCGTGAATCTTCAATTGTCTAGACGCATAAGAAATCACCTTCGTTCGTTGCATTAATACACAACCGAGACCTTGCTTTGATGCGTCACAATAAATCACAAAATCATCATTCTCTTCAGGCAATGACAATATAGGTGCCGTAGTTAGCTTTTTCTTCAATAACTGAAACGCTTTCTCTTGTTCATCATTCCATTCAAATTTCTTCCCTTTATGCGTTAATGCAGTCAAGGGTTTTTCTATTCTGGAAAAGTCTTGGATGAACCTTCTGTAGTAACCAGCTAGTCCTAAAAACTGGCGTATGTGTTTCGGAGTTTTCGGAGTTTCCCACTTTTCAACAGTTTCTATCTTTGCCAGATCTACCTTAATACCTTCTTTGTTCACTATGTTGCCGAGGAATTGAACTTCTTCCAACCAAAATGCACACTTTGAAAACTTAGCGTACAATTCTTCCTTCCTCAATACTTCTAACACCTTTCTCAAATGTTCACCGTGTTCTTGGTCATTCTTTGAGTAAATAAGTATGTCATCAATGAAAACAATGACAAACTTGTCAAGGTATGGTCCATACACTCGGTTCATAAGGTCCATGAACACAGCTGGTGCATTAGTTAAACCAAACGGCATGACCATAAACTCGTAATGACCGTAACGTGTTCTGAAAGCAGTCTTTGGAATATCATCTTCTTTCACCCGCATTTGATGATACCCAGAACATAAGTCAATCTTTGAATAAACAGACGAGCCTTGTAGTTGATCAAATAAGTCATCGATTCTCGGTAGTGGGTAGCGGTTCTTGATGGTAAGTTTGTTCAACTCTCGGTAGTCGATACACAACCTGAATGTACCATCTTTCTTCTTGACAAACAAAACAGGAGCTCCCCACGGTGATGTGCTTGGTCGAATGAAACCACGCTCTAAAAGTTCTTGTAATTGGCTTTGCAGTTCTTTCATCTCACTGGGTGCGAGTCTGTAAGGAGCACGAGTTATTGGTGCAGCTCCTGGTACAAGATCTATTTGAAATTCAACGGATCGCTGTGGGGGTAATCCCGTAATTCTTTCGGAAATACATCGGGAAATTCTTTTGCAATGGGAACATCATTGATGTTCTTTTCTTCAGTTTGTACTTTCTCGACGTGTGCTAGAACAGCTGTGATGACCCGGAAATTTCCGAACAAATTTAAACTTTAATCTTTATATATATCCGGCACGATAAGCAAAATCTGTAATGTTGAGTCCCAAAAGTTTTGAAACTATATTCATTTAATCAAATACTCTTTAACCATGCCTAACGATTCACGAACAATTGTGTGTAAATAAATATATATGCATATACATGTGTGCTTATTAAATTGAGATATATTAATAAAACATTGAACGGATTAGTTGATATGAAAATAAGCTATGAGATCTATTTAGTGAACTTGAAAATGATATCAAGGTATTGAATGAATAATACGTTACATAAACGTATTTGTTCGATGTAAGTTTATCAACGAGATTAAAAGATAATATCAAATGATTGAATTATCAGATACATTGATTTATGATCACGAGTCTCCGTCGTAAGGTCCACTATGATTTAAGAGACTATTACATTTTTAACGGTATTCGGAAATTTAGTGAAAAGATACGCATGCAAGAACGACAGTGTTCTTATCGAGGATTAGTCAAAGGTTGGTGGAGGATTGAATTTCATAACACTTGGTTGATAACTTGCAACGTATATAGAACATGATTATGTATATTAGATATATTAGTTAGGTAAAAGATAGTAACCCTTGTTCATTGATTCGATTTATAATTAGATATTTTAACTAGAGCCTTTGAGAAATTAAAGTAAATGTTGGCGCATAAATAAGTTATATCAGATTAAGTTTTTGAGCATAACCGTTAGGTGATATAACAATATCTAGTATTCACACGATTTTAATGTTATATATATATTGGTCTTTGAAATATAATTAATTTTGAAAAGTGAAATATTATATTATTAGATAAATATTTCAAACATATGTATTATGTATAAGTTTATAAATTTTAAATGTACATATATTTTATTTTAGTCATAAAACGTTTTGATTCAAACTAATAAGATTAAATATATATTTTGTTATATAACGAGACGTCGATTCATAAAAGGAAATGACCAAAACACTCAAAATATTAAGTTACACTTTGAGTGGGTTAGTTTTTAATTAATTTAAGTGTAGTTATTAATAAAGGTACATGTCACAAAACGTTTAATTTTAAAATAAAATATTTTGATAAACAACGAGGCTTTGAATTATGGAAGTAAATGATCACAACGCTCAATTTTATAAGTTATATTTTTATAAAGGTAATTTATTGAAGAGTAAGTCTATTTTTTTGTAAAAGGTACACGTCACGTAACGTAAAAGGCTAGTTTTCTAAACGTACGAAAGTGCGCCCGAAAAACAGAAAGTGGTACATGAGTCGTGAGACCACGACCGTGTCATTTTTGTAAAAATTATATTTTTACCATGAGCGTAAATATAATATAAGATTTAATTAATTCTAAAGATTAAATATAATATATATTAAATAATATATATATATATATATATATATATATATATATATATATATATATATATATATATATATATATATATATATATATATATATATTACGTATCATATAGCATAGATATAAAGAAAGGGGTGTCGGTAGGAAAAAGTTAAGATTCATGAGCTGTAATATGTGATTGCATGAATAACTTGGCCAACCACTTTCTATAAAGATCGATCAATTGGTTATGAATTTACACACAAACATACTCATATTCTCTTCTGCATCATTATTATTATTATTATTATTTATATTATTATTATTATTATTATTATTATTAATAAGGTTAATATTATAGTTAGGAGTATTATTATTAGTAGTATTTATACATAAAATATTACGACGAGGTCATGAGCGGGTCATTTCAAGACAAGTTTTATGAGTAGGATAGGGCTAAGGAAATTATGGGTTATGGCTATGGAGGTAATGGGTATGGTTCATGGGTATGCCCTTGAGGTCAAATTGGTAATTATCGTCTCCGTCGCGTCTACGTACCTTTCCTACAGTATTGAATCTCAATATTGATACGTGAGCACTCATAACTTAACTTTTATTTACTAATAGTGTATCCCTGACTAGTGCTCGAGAATATAGGATTATGCATGCTTGTATATTTGATATTGCCCTTAGATAGGTTATGTTGAATCTTAAAGGTTGTTATACTAGGGATGAAATAAGGTATAAGATATGCATGTCATTGGAAAGCTAGCGAAAAATTAAGAACTTTTCATTTAGATATCGAATGAATTCGATGAACGGATAGAAAGTTATGAATTGTATAATTAATTTCGTAATTAAAATTGCTGATAATAATTAGTGAACTGATTTTCTGGGTAATAAAAAGTGGTTATTTGGATTCTACTCGTCGAGTAGATGAATTTTCATATAAAGCACGTCTCGTTTCGTTGAACGGTTGTCAAGTTATGGATAAAAGAAGTTTTGTAAATTTTGATGAAACGTCGTTACGGAAACTGAAATTCTCGTTGATCTGCGTTGTTTCAGATTAAAACAAAAATATCACTGAATTCTTTGCTGTAAGATGTAACAAACGACTCTGGTCGTTTGTCAATTCGAGTCTCGACGATTTTTCTAAAAATCGTCAAAGTTGACTGTTTGGTCACATTTTAAAATTCTAAAAAGAGCTGAAACTTTTTTATTAAAAATGTCAGTTTTGTATCAGTTGTCATGGTCGGCCTGATGTGTGTTTACTTTTGCCAAAAATCATGTTATATCTTTGTGGTAACGAGAATTTGAAGGCTTTGACCGTTTGTCAATCCGAGTTTCGAGGAATTTTCTAAAAATCTCCAAAGTAGGCTACTCGGTCACTTTTGTAAATTTATTAAAGCTGAAAAATTAACTTTGAAACACCGAAACCGCGTTGGCAACTACGAGTTGTCTAGGTTTAGTTTACTTCTGTAAAAATTTATGCTTAATCTTTTTGGTAATGTGTAACTTTTATCTTTGGCCGTTTATCAATCGGAATTCCGATAATTTTTTTCTAAAAATCGCTGAAGTGGCCGTTTAGTCATGTTTGACGGAAAAATCATTTTTGTATAAGTTATTATATTTTTGCATGCGACCTCGTTTTTACTTTAACCTTTGACTTTTGCACATTAGTCTCGAGCATTAGGATTGTGGTACACTATGACTTGGCCTAAATTGTTAGACAAATATTGACCGTCATATAAATATATATAATTAATATAGGTTCGTGAATCCAAGGCCAACCTTACACTTGTTCGATGATGTTATATGTATTTTTACTACAAAATACAGTATAGTGAGTTTCATTTACTTCCTTTTTACTCTTTACGTTTTTGGGCTGAGAATACATGCAAATGCTTTATTAACTGTTTTACAATATTTATATGCGTGAGCTTCATTATTCCCTTTTTAAATGCTTTTGCAATATATATTTTTGGGACTGAGAATGCATGCGCTTTTATAAATGTTTTACGAAATAGACACAAGTAATCGAAACTACATTATATGGTTGAATGATCGAAATCGAATATGCCCCTTTTTATTAAGTCTGGTAATCTAAGAATTAGGGAACAGACACCCTAATTGACGCGAATCCTAAAGATAGATCTATTGGGCCCAACAAGCCCCATCCAAAGTACCGGATGCTTTAGTACTTCGAAATTTATATCATGTCCGAAGGAGGATCCCGGAATGATAGGGGATATTCTTATATGCATATTGTTAATGTCGGTTACCAGGTGTTCACCATATGAATGATTATTTTTGTCTCTATGCATGGGACGTATATTTAAGAGAACTGGAAATGAAATTCTTGTGGTCTATAAAAATGATGAAAATAAATGATTATGATAAACTAATGAACTCACCAACCTTTTGGTTGACACTTGAAAGCATGTTTATTCTCAGGTTTGAAAGAGATCTTCCGCTGTGCATTAGCTGATTTTAAAGATATTACTTGGAGTCATTCATGACATATTTCAAAAGACGTTGCATTCGAGTCGTTGAAGTTCATTAAAGATTATATTTAAGTAGATGACAGATTAGGTCATTTATAGTTTGGATATTATGAAATGGTATGCATGCCTGTCAACTTTCGATGTAAATGAAAGCTTTTCTTTTAAAACGAATGCAATGTTTGTAAAATGTATCATATAGAGGTCAAATACCTCGCGATGTAATCATATGTTATTGTATTCGTCCTTATGGATTGGGACGGGTCATCTCATGTGGTATCAGAGCGGTGGTCTTAGCGAACCAGTTCTTGCATTAGTGTGTCTAACAGATAGTCGTTAAGATGCATTAGCGAGTCTGGACTTCGACTGTGTCTGCATGTCAAAAGTTTTGCTTATCATTTTAAGTCGGAAATCATCTACTTATCCTCTGTAGGAAATTACCTGCTTGTCATTCCTAAGCCTAGACGCGTTTTCCTACAATTATTGCACAATAGTGTATAGACGAATAAATATCTTGGCGTATCTGTTACTGTGAACTTTGACTAACATTTTTCAAAGATTCCTCCGGAAATTATGGGATTTTGGTATTATATATACATATGTAAAATATGTATTGAATAATACAAAATCTAACTCCTAAAATCTATTCCATACCGAAAATTCATTTCCCTGATTCTACGAGATGGATCCCTCAACCAGTTCGAACTCCTCAGATTCCGACAGCTATGCCGATATGGATTTCCACACGAGCTCCGAAAGCAGTGTGACCGGAATGGATCAACCAATTTCCCATCATCTGTTCTGGATAAATTGGGGATGGGTTCGTAATATATTAAATCATTGGAGACAAGAAGAAGGTGATCCCTTCCATCCACCACAATCACCTCTTGGTGAAGAACCCGAAGCACTTACCGGCGAACCTGTTCGAAACACCATTTTCTCTCTTATCTCCAGAGTATCTCGTCATGATTATATACTATCCCATATTATGAATCTTATTCATCCGCTCGCTCCAACCGCAAATCATCCCGGTGTACTAACAGAAGTTAACGAACTTCGCGCTCGCGTGACGGTTTTGGAGATTATGGTGCAAGGATTACAAACACCATCAGCAGCACCAACAGCATAACCAGTACCGCTAGTAACATCCACATCGCAAGCCTCAATACCATAAGCACCAGCAGCATCACCGGCGTCAACAACAACCACCATCATTAACATCCACAGGATCATTACCAACACCAACAATCACATCCGCATCACACGCCTCAATATCCCAATCTATATATCGGATATTAACGTCACATGCACCAAAGATACCAAGGAGTACCAACAACAACAAATGATGAAGTATTGATTCATAACTTCATCGGAGAAACATTCTGTGGTGATTATGTAATCTCTAAAGTTTTAGAGATTATCTATCTCAGCCTTAACCAAAAACTAGATGAGTGGACAGGGATGATAGAGAGAAGAACCGAAACCCTAACAAGACTAGTGCGTAAGGTACAAGCTAGACTTGTTTTACCAACAACATCAGCAGTACCAATAGCCTCACCAACACAGTCAAATGCTGTCAACATAGTGAGAATCGTCAACACCTCCAACCTCACAAGCTTCGCCAGTTCAAGAATCACTGTGGAAATCATTACGAATTAATAACGAGTATATTATATCAACGAGTTATGAAGTATTAACTCAGTTCCTCCAAAGAATTTATATGTATATCCTATATATATATATAAAAAAAAAAAAAAAAAAAAAAAAAATTTAACCATAATAAATCTTTCTGTACTAAGCTATTATGTATGGAACCTAACTATCCGGTTAATTCATATTACTAATATGCTATGATGTACATTATTCGTTAACAATTTCATCATTGTTAACCACAATCTCTGCTTCAATTCAATGAATTCCGTCTCATAATAAGTCAAGTGTATCATTCAATAACATGTTTGATTTTACACTTTCATCTTCGATGCACTCGAAATTTTTTTTAGAAAACATAAATCGTACATTGCGAAGTTCGCAAGAATTCTTCAAGCGTCAACATCCTTCACTGAAGAATATCAATAAAAATAAATATTAAAGTATTGATTGCATTAGTGAAATACTCGGAGAAGATTATGTAATCTCTAATGTTTTAGAGATTATTCATTTCTAAGTCAAGTCGAAAAATCAAATGAGCTTAATATTATATTAACTCATTGAATCTGCATTACATCTGAAGGAAATATATCCACATATATTTTCATAAGGACGGTAATGAAAATTTTTGTTCAAAATATTATTTGTGAAATTTTTTAACGGGTAGGTAATACCCGAGAAGTATTGGAATTCACAATTAATATGATTACATTCTCCGAATCTGATTCAGCAATCATCAACTATATTCACTACTTTCACAACAATATACATTCATCTATAGGAATCAAAACAACCATACTCATTCAAATCTAAGTACATATTCTGGTTTTGAAATCTCAAAATACAATTCGAGATATAACCGAAATTATCACTCTTAGATTCTTACATCTTTCAAAACTATACTTTGACTTCAAAACTGTGATAGAACACCACTTTTATTCGTAACACCCAGAAGTATATGAAAATCATTCGAAATTCCGGAAGATTTCATCATTTGGATATTGACTATGACAATCTGCATTTAAAACCCTTAGAAATTCCGGAAGACACTTCAAACATTGAACAATCGAGATGATGATCCAACCACACGTTACCCGAAGACTTGTACTTGCAAAACTCTCAAAACCAAAGTTATCGTTTAACACGTACCCGCGTCGAATTCTTTAGCATTTATTAGCAAAAAAACAACATTTCGATTCCTTTTCAAAGTAGCCAATTTTGTCACAGCTCCAGCAAGTCAATTTCAACATTTCAGTCGGACTAATCTTATTTTAAACCCGATAGATACGTTGTTATTCGTCATTGTTACTGGGGAACCTTTCATATTCCACCATATTACCATCAACAGTTAATCATCTAAAACATGATTCTTCTGAACCCACCTCGGATTGATAACCAGTGATTCAGATATTATAACATTAAATGCAGAGGAAACATAAAAATGGTAAATGGTTTAAACGGCCAAAGGTTTGATGATAAAAGATGGTGAGTTGGTAAAACTCAGAAAAAGAAAAGATTTGGTACTGAAAAACGAATTGAGCAAAGTATGAAGGAAGCAGTGGACAAATCACAAGGACTAAATCTGTCTTCAAAGAATCCAAATAAATCAGTGCCTGTTGAACTCGTTAGCAAACACCTTACTTCTTATTCTAAACCTTCACAGACAGATATTCTTCATCATCATATCTAAAATATTATAAGATATCTTCGTATCTTCCATTATACAGATTCTCCATATCTTTGGAGATATTTTCACAACTATTCTTATCAAGTGTCATTTATCTCTCCGTAATATCTGCAACATAAAAGAAACTGTGTTAGTTTCTAAATTCTGAAAAATTTGAATATGAATGTTTTTGAAGTGGTGTTGGGAACTGATGCATGGGTTAGTATAATATAATGACACTTGATCAACGTCATTATATTACAGTAATTCATGCTGAGTTTCTAATGGACGTGATGATTCACAGGACATACCGTCATCATGTGTCATTTACACGACTCTTACATTCTATTTAACCTCTAAATATATCAAGAAAATATTTCTTGATGATTCGGTCTTTTTCAGGGTATTCTGGTAATTTAACAAATCAATATTTTACCATTACCATTTCCTTCTTAGAACAATTACTATATTCCTTCTGAAATCCATACATACGAATTCCGGACCATTACGAGAGCTATTTAATCGCAAGAAGAAGAAACGAAAGGACAAAGCTCCGAAATAGAAATTCGGGGTATAAACCGCAGCAAATAGAAGAGAGCATTAACTATGGATGACGATGACTATAGAAGACAGAAGCAGGGACATCGAAATATAAGGGAAGGTGTAAAATTTAACAACAACCCGGAAATTACAACCCGTATATATCGATGCATATAGCAATGTAAAGACATGGGAGAACTAGAAACACTATAAACCCAAGAGTATAGTAGAAGTAAATAGATTCTTATGGTGGCAGATTAAAAAGAAGAATGACTGATATGCAAGTTAAGAGGATATCAAGGATCAGGATGGGATGGAGCATATTAACGAATACTTTAAAGTAGGAATTGAGAAAGAAAGAATAGAAGGTGTGAGTTGTAAGGAAATGGAGAGGGTGGATTTATAGGAAAATTTTCGACAGAGCAATCGAAGCAGATTATTGCGTTTAATCAAAGAAGATCTGAATCTCCTTAATTACCGAAGGATCAAATCTAGATTGAAGATTTCTTCTAAATTCCTTAAATTTCGGAAATCAATCTTGACTACGACACCGGTTAAGTCAAACTTACTTTTATTCATTTTCACTCTTAAGTGATAGCTTCATTCGTGCTCTTCACAAAAACAAATCATTTTATCTATATTAATCAATGATGATAAAACTCTAATTATCAGTTCATATACGTCATGAAAACACTCTTACTGTTAGCCATGACAATCTCTATCAAATTTCGGGACGAAATTTCTTTTAACGGGTAGGTAATGTGATGACCCGGAAATTTCCGAACAAATTTAAACTTTAATCTTTATATATATCCGGCATGATAAGCAAAATCTGTAATGTTGAGTCCCAAAAGTTTTGAAACTATATTCATTTAATCAAATACTCTTTAACCATGCCTAACGATTCACGAACAATTGTGTGTAAATAAATATATATGCATATACATGTGTGCTTATTAAATTGAGATATATTAATAAAACATTGAACGGATTAGTTGATATGAAAATAAGCTATGAGATCTATTTAGTGAACTTGAAAATGATATCAAGGTATTGAATGAATAATACGTTACATAAACGTATTTGTTCGATGTAAGTTTATCAACGAGATTAAAAGATAATATCAAATGATTGAATTATCAGATACATTGATTTATGATCACGAGTCTCCGTCGTAAGGTCCACTATGATTTAAGAGACTATTACATTTTTAACGGTATTCGGAAATTTAGTGAAAAGATACGCATGCAAGAACGACAGTGTTCTTATCGAGGATTAGTCAAAGGTTGGTGGAGGATTGAATTTCATAACACTTGGTTGATAACTTGCAATGTATATAGAACATGATTATGTATATTAGATATATTAGTTAGGTAAAAGATAGTAACCCTTGTTCATTGATTCGATTTATAATTAGATATTTTAACTAGAGCCTTTGAGAAATTAAAGTAAATGTTGGCGCATAAATAAGTTATATCAGATTAAGTTTTTGAGCATAACCGTTAGGTGATATAACAATATCTAGTATTCACACGATTTTAATGTTATATATATATTGGTCTTTGAAATATAATTAATTTTGAAAAGTGAAATATTATATTATTAGATAAATATTTCAAACATATGTATTATGTATAAGTTTATAAATTTTAAATGTACATATATTTTATTTTAGTCATAAAACGTTTTGATTCAAACTAATAAGATTAAATATATATTTTGTTATATAACGAGACGTCGATTCATAAAAGGAAATGACCAAAACACTCAAAATATTAAGTTACACTTTGAGTGGGTTAGTTTTTAATTAATTTAAGTGTAGTTATTAATAAAGGTACATGTCACAAAACGTTTAATTTTAAAATAAAATATTTTGATAAACAACGAGGCTTTGAATTATGGAAGTAAATGATCACAACGCTCAATTTTATAAGTTATATTTTTATAAAGGTAATTTATTGAAGAGTAAGTCTATTTTTTTGTAAAAGGTACACGTCACGTAACGTAAAAGGCTAGTTTTCTAAACGTACGAAAGTGCGCCCGAAAAACAGAAAGTGGTACATGAGTCGTGAGACCACGACCGTGTCATTTTTGTAAAAATTATATTTTTACCATGAGCGTAAATATAATATAATATTTAATTAATTCTAAAGATTAAATATAATATATATTAAATAATATATATATATATATATATATATATATATATATATATATATTACGTATCATATAGCATAGATATAAAGAAAGGGGTGTCGGTAGGAAAAAGTTAAGATTCATGAGCTGTAATATGTGATTGCATGAATAACTTGGCCAACCACTTTCTATAAAGATCGATCAATTGGTTATGAATTTACACACAAACATACTCATATTCTCTTCTGCATCATTAGTATTATTATTATTATTTATATTATTATTATTATTATTATTATTATTAATAAGGTTAATATTATAGTTAGGAGTATTATTATTAGTAGTATTTATACATAAAATATTACGACGAGGTCATGAGCGGGTCATTTCAAGACAAGTTTTATGAGTAGGATAGGGCTAAGGAAATTATGGGTTATGGCTATGGAGGTAATGGGTATGGTTCATGGGTATGCCCTTGAGGTCAAATTGGTAATTATCGTCTCCGTCGCGTCTACGTACCTTTCCTACAGTATTGAATCTCAATATTGATACGTGAGCACTCATAACTTAACTTTTATTTACTAATAGTGTATCCCTGACTAGTGCTCGAGAATATAGGATTATGCATGCTTGTATATTTGATATTGCCCTTAGATAGGTTATGTTGAATCTTAAAGGTTGTTATACTAGGGATGAAATAAGGTATAAGATATGCATGTCATTGGAAAGCTAGCGAAAAATTAAGAACTTTTCATTTAGATATCGAATGAATTCGATGAACGGATAGAAAGTTATGAATTGTATAATTAATTTCGTAATTAAAATTGCTGATAATAATTAGTGAACTGATTTTCTGGGTAATAAAAAGTGGTTATTTGGATTCTACTCGTCGAGTAGATGAATTTTCATATAAAGCACGTCTCGTTTCGTTGAACGGTTGTCAAGTTATGGATAAAAGAAGTTTTGTAAATTTTGATGAAACGTCGTTACGGAAACTGAAATTCTCGTTGATCTGCGTTGTTTCAGATTAAAACAAAAATATCACTGAATTCTTTGCTGTAAGATGTAACAAACGACTCTGGTCGTTTGTCAATTCGAGTCTCGACGATTTTTCTAAAAATCGTCAAAGTTGACTGTTTGGTCACATTTTAAAATTCTAAAAAGAGCTGAAACTTTTTTATTAAAAATGTCAGTTTTGTATCAGTTGTCATGGTCGGCCTGATGTGTGTTTACTTTTGCCAAAAATCATGTTATATCTTTGTGGTAACGAGAATTTGAAGGCTTTGACCGTTTGTCAATCCGAGTTTCGAGGAATTTTCTAAAAATCTCCAAAGTAGGCTACTCGGTCACTTTTGTAAATTTATTAAAGCTGAAAAATTAACTTTGAAACACCGAAACCGCGTTGGCAACTACGAGTTGTCTAGGTTTAGTTTACTTCTGTAAAAATTTATGCTTAATCTTTTTGGTAATGTGTAACTTTTATCTTTGGCCGTTTATCAATCGGAATTCCGATAATTTTTTTCTAAAAATCGCTGAAGTGGCCGTTTAGTCATGTTTGACCGAAAAATCATTTTTGTATAAGTTATTATATTTTTGCATGCGACCTCGTTTTTACTTTAACCTTTGACTTTTGCACATTAGTCTCGAGCATTAGGATTGTGGTACACTATGACTTGGCCTAAATTGTTAGACAAATATTGACCGTCATATAAATATATATAATTAATATAGGTTCGTGAATCCAAGGCCAACCTTACACTTGTTCGATGATGTTATATGTATTTTTTACTACAAAATACAGTATAGTGAGTTTCATTTACTTCCTTTTTACTCTTTACGTTTTTGGGCTGAGAATACATGCAAATGCTTTATTAACTGTTTTACAATATTTATATGCGTGAGCTTCATTATTCCCTTTTTAAATGCTTTTGCAATATATATTTTTGGGACTGAGAATGCATGCGCTTTTATAAATGTTTTACGAAATAGACACAAGTAATCGAAACTACATTATATGGTTGAATGATCGAAATCGAATATGCCCCTTTTTATTAAGTCTGGTAATCTAAGAATTAGGGAACAGACACCCTAATTGACGCGAATCCTAAAGATAGATCTATTGGGCCCAACAAGCCCCATCCAAAGTACCGGATGCTTTAGTACTTCGAAATTTATATCATGTCCGAAGGAGGATCCCGGAATGATAGGGGATATTCTTATATGCATATTGTTAATGTCGGTTACCAGGTGTTCACCATATGAATGATTATTTTTGTCTCTATGCATGGGACGTATATTTAAGAGAACTGGAAATGAAATTCTTGTGGTCTATAAAAATGATGAAAATAAATGATTATGATAAACTAATGAACTCACCAACCTTTTGGTTGACACTTGAAAGCATGTTTATTCTCAGGTTTGAAAGAGATCTTCCGCTGTGCATTAGCTGATTTTAAAGATATTACTTGGAGTCATTCATGACATATTTCAAAAGACGTTGCATTCGAGTCGTTGAAGTTCATTAAAGATTATATTTAAGTAGATGACAGATTAGGTCATTTATAGTTTGGATATTATGAAATGGTATGCATGCCTGTCAACTTTCGATGTAAATGAAAGCTTTTCTTTTAAAACGAATGCAATGTTTGTAAAATGTATCATATAGAGGTCAAATACCTCGCGATGTAATCATATGTTATTGTATTCGTCCTTATGGATTGGGACGGGTCATCTCAACAGCATAGCAACCTTTTATTATTAGTTTTTGTGCCTTCAAATTACTAATAATATGTAGCTTCGTGTTGCCCTTTTCTCCGTACACCATTAAGGGTTTTCCTTTTTCTCATATAATGCGAATTGCATTTTTGTAACAAACGATCTCTGCTTTCACTTCTTTCAACCAGTCCATACCGATTATCACATCAAAACTCCCTAACTCTACTGGTATCAAATCAATCTTAAATGTTTCGCTAACCAGTTTAATTTCTCGATTCTGACATATATTATCTGCTGAAATTAATTTACCATTTGCTAATTCGAGTAAAAATTTACTATCCAAAGGCGTCAATGGACAACTTAATTTAGCACAAAAATCTCTACTCATATAGCTTCTATCCGCACCCGAATCAAATAAAAAGTAAGCAGATTTATTGTCAATAAGAAATGTACCCGTAACAAGCTCCGGGTCTTCCTATGCCTCTGCTGCATTAATATTGAAAACTCTTCCGCGGCCTTGTCCATTCGTGTTCTCCTGGTTCGGGCAATTTCTAATAATGTGGCCCGGTTTTCCACATTTATAACAAACTACATTGGCATAACTTGCTCCGACACTACTTGCTCCGCCATTACTCGTTCCGACACCATTTGTTCCTTTCGTTCTATTAACCCCTGGTCCGTAGACCTCACACTTCGCCACGCTATGACCATTTCTTTTACACTTGTTGCAAAATTTGGTGCAGAACCCCGAGTGATACTTTTCACACCTTTGGCATAGCTGCTTCTGATTGTTGTTGTTGTTGCGATTATTATTGTTGTTGGGATGATTGTTGTAGTTGCTGTTGTTGTTGTTGTTGTTGTTGTTGTTGTTGTTGTTGTTGTTGTTGGGCCATTTGTTGTAGTTGCAATTGATGTTGCGATTGTTGGGATAATTGTTGCGATTATTGTTGTAATTGCTGTTGTTGTTGTATTGGTGATTCTTATCACCGTTTTCCTCCCACTTTCTTTTGACTTGCTTCACATTGGCCTCTTCAGCAGTCTGTTCTTTAATTCTTTCTTCAATCTGGTTCACTAGTTTGTGAGCCATTCTACATGCCTGTTGTATGGAGGCGGGCTCGTGTGAACTTATATCTTCTTGGATTCTTTCCGATAATCCTTTCACAAACGCGTCGATCTTCTCTTCCTCATCTTCGAATGCTCCCGTACACAATAGGCACAATTCTGTGAATCGTCTTTCGTACGTGGTAATATCAAATCCTTGGGTTCGTAACCCTCTAAGTTCTGTCTTGAGCTTATTGACCTCAGTTCTGGGACGGTACTTCTCGTTCATCAAGTGCTTGAATGCTGACCACGGTAGTGCGTACGCATCATATTGTCCCACTTGCTCTAGATAGGTATTCCACCATGTTAACGCAGAACCTGTGAAGGTATGCGTAGCATACTTCACTTTGTCCTCTTCAGTACAGTTACTTATGGCAAACACCGATTCGACCTTCTCGGTCCACCGTTTCAATCCGATCGGTCCTTCGGTTCCATCAAATTCCAAAGGTTTGCAGGTAGTGAATTCTTTGTAGGTGCATCCTACACGATTTCCTGTACTGCCAGATCCAAGGTTATTGTTGGTATGTAACGCAGCCTGTACTGCGGCTATGTTTGAAGCTAGAAAAGTACGGAATTCCTCTTCATTCATATTCACGGTGTGTCGAGTATTCGGTGCCATTTCCTTCAAAATAGTCAAATGGAACAAGTTAATCATACAGAATATTAAGAGTAGTTAATAGTATTTCGTAGCATAATATAAACTCATTTATAAAAGCTTTTTCTTCATATTAGCATTTTATAAGTTTAAATTCGGGTAGTACCTACCCGTTAAGTTCATACTTAGTAGGTAATATACAATTCAACTACTACAATTCTATATGAAAAACTGATTGTAATAATATTTCGGTTTCAAACTTTTATACAATATTTTACAAACTTACAATACTGCTTATTTTACATAAAGCATGAAATATAGCACACAATAACTTTGATACAAGATAGTTGTGAAGATAATTCTAGCTAGTACACAAGTCGTTCAGCAAAGGCAATAAAGACACGTAATTCATACGTCCAGAAACAAGTCATGCATTCTGGTTTTACTAGGACTACTTCACATCCTTGGTCTTGTGGAACATAACCGTTATGGCCGTTGATAAGACAGCATGTTGTAACGTCGTCAAAGGGACGAGGGTTACGTAATGACCAACAGTCTCGTAATAACCTAAAAACCTCATTTCTTACCCCAATTACCGACTCCGTCACTTGTGGGAACGTTTTGTTTAATAGTTGTAGCCCGATGTTCTTGTTCTCACTTTGGTGAGAAGCGAACATTACTAACCCGTAAGCATAACATGCTTCTTTATGTTGCATGTTAGCCGCTTTTTCTAAATCACGAAGTCCTATATTCGGATATACTGAGTCAAAATAATTTCTTAACCCGTTGCGTAAAATAGCATTTGGGTTCCCCGCAATATATGCGTCAAAGTAAACACATCGTAACTTATGGATTTCCCAATGTGATATCCCCCATCTTTAGAACGAAAGCCTTTTATAAACTAAGGAATTCTGACCGACTCTAGACAAGATTTCATCAATCACGTCTCCGGGTAGGTCTCTTAAAATATTGGGTTGTCTATCCATTTTGTGTTTTTATACTGTAAAATAGACAAGAGTTAGATTCATAAAAAAAATACTTATTAATACAAGCAATTTTTACATATATCATAAAGCATAAGCACACTATATTACATATATTACACCACACAAATACAACTATCTTATTCCGACTCGCTCGTTTCTTCTTGTTCAGTTTTGGTTCGTTTTGCCAAGTTTCTAGGGATATATGATGTTCCCCTAATACGAGCCGTCATTGTCCACATTGGTTTAGAAAAACCTGGTGGTTTAGAGGTTCCCGGGTCATTGTTACAACTTAAGGACTTCGGGGGTTGACGATACATATAAAGTTCATCGGGGTTGGAATTAGATTTCTCTATTTTTATGCCCTTTCCCTTATTATTTTCTTTTGCCTTTTTAAATTCAGTTGGGGTAATTTCTATAACATCATCGGAATTCTCGTCGGAATCCGATTCATCAGAGAATTGGTAATCCTCCCAATATTTTGTTTCCTTGGCGGAAACACCATTGACCATAATTAACTTTGGTCGGTTGGTTGAGGATTCTCTTTTACTTAACCGTTTTATTATTTCCCCCACCGGTTCTATTTCTTCTTCCGGTTCCGATTCTTCTTCCGGTTCCGATTCTTCTTCCGGTTCCGACTCTTCTTCCGGTTCCTCTTCGGGAACTTGTGAATCAGTCCACGAATCATTCCAATTTACATTTGACTCTTCATTATTATTAGGTGAGTCAATGGGACTTGTTCTAGAGGTAAACATCTATCACATAATATCAAACACGTTAAGAGATTAATATATCACATAATATTCATATGTTAAAAATATATAGTTTCCAACAAAAATGTTAAGCAATCATTTTTAAAGAAAACACGGTCGAAGTCCAGACTCACTAATGCATCCTAACAAACTCGATAAGACACACTAATGCAAATTTTCTGGTTCTCTAAGACCAACGCTCTGATACCAACTGAAATGTCCCGTTCTTATTGATTAAAAACGTTCCATATTAATTGATTTCGTTGCGAGGTTTTGACCTCTATATGAGACGTTTTTCAAAGACTGCATTCATTTTTAAAACAAACCATAACCTTTATTTCATAAATAAAGGTTTAAAAAGCTTTACGTAGATTATCAAATAATGATAATCTAAAATATCCTGTTTACACATGACCATTACATAATGGTTTACAATACAAATATGTTACATCGAAATCAGTTTCTTGAATGCAGTTTTTACACAATATCATACAAACATGGACTCCAAATCTCGCCCTTATTTTAGTATGCAACAGCGGAAGCTCTTAGTATTCACCTGAGAATAAACATGCTTTAAACGTCAACAAAAATGTTGGTGAGTTATAGGTTTAACCTATATGTATCAAATCGTAACAATAGACCACAAGATTTCATATTTCAATACACATCCCATACATAGAGATAAAAATCATTCATATACTGAACACCTGGTAACCGACATTAACAAGATGCATATATATAAGAATATCCCCATCATTCCGGGACACCCTTCGGATATGATATAAATTTCGAAGTACTAAAGCATCCGGTACTTTGGATGGGGTTTGTTAGGCCCAATAGATCTATCTTTAGGATTCGCGTCAATTAGGGTGTATGTTCCCTAATTCTTAGATTACCAGACTTAGTAAAAAGGGGCATATTCGATTTCGATAATTCAACCATAGAATGTAGTTTCACGTACTTGTGTCTATTTTATAAATCATTTATAAAACCTGCATGTATTCTCATCCCAAAAATATTAGATTTTAAAAGTGGGACTATAACTCACTTTCACAGATTTTTACTTCGTCGGGAAGTAAGACTTGGCCACTGGTTGATTCACGAACCTATAACAATATATACATATATATCAAAGTATGTTTAAAATATATTTACAACACTTTTAATATATTTTGATGTTTTAAGTTTATTAAGTCAGCTGTCCTCGTTAGTAACCTACAACTAGTTGTCCACAGTTAGATGTACAGAAATAAATCGATAAATATTATCTTGAATCAATCCACGACCCAGTGTATACGTATCTCAGTATTGATCACAACTCAAACTATATATATTTTGGAATCAACCTCAACCCTGTATAGCTAACTCCAACATTCACATATAGAGTGTCTATGGTTGTTCCGAAATATATATAGATGTGTCGACATGATAGGTCGAAACATTGTATACGTGTCTATGGTATCTCAAGATTACATAATATACAATATAAGTTGATTAAGTTATGGTTGGAATAGATTTGTTACCAATTTTCACGTAGCTAAAATGAGAAAAATTATCCAATCTTGTTTTACCCATAACTTCTTCATTTTAAATCCGTTTTGAGTGAATCAAATTGCTATGGTTTCATATTGAACTCTATTTTATGAATCTAAACAGAAAAAGTATAGGTTTATTGTCGATAAAATAAGTTACAAGTCGTTTTTGTAAAGGTAGTCATTTCAGTCGAAAGAACGACGTCTAGATGACCATTTTAGAAAACATACTTCCACTTTGAGTTTAACAATAATATTTGGATATAGTTTCATGTTCATAATAAAAATCATTTTCTCAGAATAAAAACTTTTAAATCAAAGTTTATCATAGTTTTTAATTAACTAACCCAAAACAGCCCGCGGTGTTACTACGACGGTGTAAATCCGGTTTTACGGTGTTTTTTGTGTTTCCAGGTTTTAAATCATTAAGTTAGCATATCATATAGATATAGAACATGTGTGTAGTTAATTTTAAAAGTCAAGTTAGAAGGATTAACTTTTGTTTGCGAACAAGTTTAGAATTAACTAAACTATGTTCTAGTAATTACGAGTTTAAACCTTCGAATAAGATAGTTTTATATATATGAATCGAATGATGTTATGAACATCATTACTACCTCAAGTTTAGTAGGTAAACCTACTGGAAGTGACAAGAAATGATTTATCTTCAAAGAATCTTGGATGGCTTGAAAGTTCTTGAAGTAGGATCATGACACAAAAACAAGTTCAAGTAAGATTTTTACTCGAATTAAGATAGTTTATAGTTATAGAAATTGAATCAAAGTTTGAATATGAATATTACCTTGAATAAGAAAGATAACCTACTATATATAAAAAAGGTTTCTTGATCTTAGATGATTACTTGGAATGGATTAGAAAGCTTGGAAGTAAATTAGTAAACTTGGAGGGATTTTTGAAGTGTTCTTGAAGTGTTCTTCCTATGATGATTATAGCTTGATTCTTGAAGTGATTTTTGATGAAGATGATGATTAACTACTGCAAAAATACGTTCATAATAGTGTGTGTGTGTGTGTGTGTTTTGAGAGAGAATTAGAAAGAGAATTGGAAGTGAAATGGAGTGAATGATGAGTGGTAATTGGTGAGTGGTGAGTGGGGTTAAAAGGAGTTCTAGTTAGTTGACTAGCTCATGGTAGAAGTTAAAATTGATTAGTCATACATGACATAATCAAGAGTGGAATCCCATGCTAGTTCCTATTGGTATATACTCATAGTAAGTACGTTTTGAAGCTGTGTATAATACGGGTAAGAATACGACTAGAATTCTTGATGAAAGAAAAGAATGGAAAAGTAACTGTAACCATTTTCGTTAAGTATGAGTGTTTTGATATATGTCTTGAAGTCTTCCAAAAGTATTTTAATACATCTAAATACACTACATGTATATACATTTTAACTGAGTCGTTAAGTCATCGTTAGTCGTTACATGTAAGTGTTGTTTTGAAACCTTTAAGTTAACGATCTCAATTAATGTTGTTAACCCATTGTTTATTATATCTAATGAGATGTTAAATTATTATATTATCATGATATTATGATATATTAATGTATCTTAATATGATATATATACATTTAAATGTCGTTATAATGATAATCGTTACATATATGTCTCGTTTCGAAATCCTTAAGTTAGTAGTCTTGTTTATATGTATATAACTCATTGTTAATATACTTATGGAGATACTTACTTATCATAATCTCATGTTAACCATATGTATACCCATATATATATCGTCATGTCATTTTTACAAGTTTTAACGTTCGTGAATCGCCGGTCAACTTGGGTGGTCAATTGTCTATATGAAACATATTTCAATTAATCAAGTCTTAACAAGTTTGAGTGCTTAACATGTTGGAAACACTTAATCATGTAAATATCAATCTCAATTAATATATATAAACATGGAAAAATTCGGGTCACTACATTGGTTCCGGGAACTACTCCCATTGCTAAAACTCCTTATCGTTTAGCACCAATGGAAATGCAAGAGTTGTTACATCAAACCCAAGAATTACTTGAAAAGGGTTTTATCTGACAGAGTGCTTCGCCATGGGGCGCTCCGATTTTATTCGTGAAGAAGAAGGATGGTAGTATGCGGATGTGCATCGATTATCGGGAGTTGAATAAAGTGATGATAAAGAATCGTTATCCATTGCCTCGGATTGACGATTTGTTTGACCAACTCCAAGGTGCAACTTATTTCTCTAAGATTGACTTACGGTCCGGCTATCACCAAATGCGGGTCCGTGAGGAAGATATTGAGAAAACGGTCTTTCGAACGCGTTACGGGCATTTTGAGTTTGTATTTATGCCTTTTGGTCTCACGAATGCACCGGCGGCATTCATGGATCTTATGAACCTAGTATGCCAACCTATGTTGGACAATTCGGTAATTGTGTTCATTGACGACATACTTGTCTATTCGAAGAGTATGAAGGAACATGAACATCATTTGCGTGGCGTGTTGAAGACGTTGCGAAAGGAGAAGTTGTATGCAAAATTCTCTAAATGTGAAATTTTGGCTAAGGGAAGTTCAATTCCTTGGCCATATTGTGAACAAAGATGGTATTTAAGTAGATCCGGGGAAGATTGAGACGGTGAAGAGTTGGGGACGACCGACTACGCCTACGGAAATCCGAAGTTTTCTCGAATTGGCCGGTTATTATCGTCGGTTTATCCAAGACTTTTCTAACATCGCTTCTCCTTTGACAAAGTGAACGAGAAAGAACGCGAGATTTAATTGGAAAAACGAGCAACAAATTGCTTTCCAATTGTTAAAATAGAATTTATGTCAAGCTCCGTTTTTAGTGTTGCCGAAAGGTGTAGAAGACATGACGGTTTATTGTGATGCTTCTTTAAATGGGATCGGTTGTGTTCTAATACAACGAGGTAAAGTCATCGTGTATGCCTCTCGACAATTAAAGGAACACAAAATGAGATATCCGACTCATGATCTTGAGTTGGCGGTGGTTGTTCATGCGTTGAAAATTTGGCACCATTACTTATATGGTATCAAGTGTACGATTTATTCCGATCACAAGAGCTTAAAACATCTTTTTGATCAACGAGATTTGAATTATCGTCAACGTAGATGGATGGATGTGGTGAAAGACTATGATTGTGAAATACTTTATCATCCGGGTAAGGAGAATGTGGTCGCGGATGCATTAAGTCAAAAGAGTCAACATCCGGCGATACGAGTAGGATCGTTACGCATGATTATTACTAACGATATTCTTGTAAAGCTTGGCGAGACTCAAATTGAATCTTTTGTTAAAAATAAGCATGAGGAACGAATCGTGGGACAAATGGAGTTTATTACCTTAGGTCCGTATGGTTTGTTATCTTTTTAAGGAAGAGTGTGGGTGCCTAAAATGGGTGATCATCAACGAGTGCTACTTGATGAAGCACATAAGTCGAAGTATTCCATTCACCCGGGTGAAACGTAAATGTATCTTGATTTGAACAAAGAGTATTGGTGGCCGGGCATGAAACGTGATGTTGTAAAGTATGTTGAACAATGTGTCACGTGTTTGCAAGTTAAGGTCGAGCACCAAAATCCGTATGGTAAGTTACAACCGTTGGAAGTCCCGAAATGGAAATGGGAGCACATTACCATGGATTTCATTACAAAGCTACCAAAGACAGCGAGAACCCAATTTGATACGATTTGGGTGATAGTTGATCGGTTGACGAAAAGTGCCTTGTTTCTTACCATTAGGGAAATGATATCGTCGGAGACTTTGGCTAAATTATTTATCAAGGAGGTGATATCGAGTCATGGGGTTCATATATGTATTATCTCGGATCGAGACACTCGTTTCACATCTCGGTTTTGGAATAAGTTTCATGAAGATATGGGTACACAATTGAGAATGAGCACGGCGTACCATCCTCAAACGGACGGTCAAACCGAACGTACGAATAAAACATTAGAGGATATGTTACGGGTGTGCATTATTGATTTCGGTGGTAGTTGGGATGAGTACTTACCATTGGTGGAATTCTTGTACAATAATAGTTATCATACTAGTATTGGGATGCCACCATATGAGATGCTTTATGGGCGGAGGTGTCGAATTCTGATTTGTTGGGGTGGGTCAAAGAGAAATCGAGAGCACCGATATGGTCTTAGAGACGAATAGCAAGATTGAGATGATTAAGACTCATTTGAAAGCGGCTCAAGATAGATAAAAGTCATATGCTGACAAACATAGGCGATTGATTGAGTTCCAAGAGGGTGACATGGTGATGGTTAAGGTTTCGCCATGGAAGGGTATTATTCGTTTTCGAAAACGGGGAAAGTTAGCTCCACGGTTTATTGGGCCATTCAAGATTTTAGCTCGTGTTGGTGAAGTTGTGTATCGTTTGGAATTACCCAAAGAGCTTGTGGGGATCCATAATACATTTCATTTTTCCCAACTCCGTGTCTTACGGATGACTCTTCATGGATTCCGTTAGACGAGATCGAGCTAAACAACAAGTTATAGTATGTTGAGGAGCCGATTGCTATACTCGATGAAAAGGTGAAAAGGTTGAGGAATAAAGAGGTGAGAACTTATAAAGTTCAATGGCGTCGTAGTAAAGGTTCCGAGTTTACTTGGGAGCCCGAAGAGTTTGTGTTAGTTTATCTTCCCTCTTGTCATGCCACTTGGATCGCGAGGACGCGCTCCGACTCAAGTGGGGGAGAGTTGTAAGACCCGAAAAATCAATGTACCGAAGTGTAAATAGGGTACATATAGTGTGGGGAGCTGTATATAATTAAACTGAGGTCAGAGGCTGCCCAGTCCCTTGTGTGCGCCGAGCAAGGATAAGGGTGCGCGCATAGCACTATTACTGTTGACGGTTTCTAGCTTTTATATCAAGGTTAAATGGAGGGCATTGTGGTGTTTTCACATGAGAACAAGTTAGGGCATTAGATGGCCAGTTGGGTGGTGGTTGAAACACACTTAACTTTATCACCAACCTTATCTTCAATCCCAAATCAAGTTCTAGAGTGAGAAAACACTTTAAGTGAGAGAAAGCTTGAATCAAGGAGGAAGAAGCTTGATCCGGGTTAAATCTCAAGTATTAAAGTTGTTCATCTAGCCTTTAGCTACGTTTTAGTTGTGGTGGTATGTCCTAACTTTGATTTCCCTATTTTAATTTGTTTAAGGGTTAGGGTTTGGGTTAGTGATGAACATAAAACCCATATTTGGTGATTTTGGGTGTTCTTGGGTAAGATTGAGTCATGAAGACTCAATAGCAACTAACCTAGGGTTTCAAAGTTTTAATTGGTGCTTATGAGTCATAATTGGTTAGTTAATTACTAGCACACCTAGTTATTAAGCAAATGGGTGTTAATGGGGTAAGTGGATGACCCGAAATGGGTGTGTGACTTTAAAATGGTTAACTTGGTAATAATTGACCTAGTTGGGAAGGATAGGTATGAAATACCCTAATTGTGTATTAGTTACTGTTGTTGGACCTTAGTCACTAGCTTTTAGTAATTTAAGATGGTCTTGATCTTAAATGGACGGTTTTGGTGTGAATGGGGTATTTAATGCATTAAGTCATTAAATGCACATGAGTAAGTTGTTGGTATTTAGCCTAACTAGTTGGTGTGTTGATCGAGTACTTATTGTATTAGGTACTTGGCTTTGAAACTTGCGAAAGGATAAAATCGTCACCAAATCATTAAGGTGAGTGGAATAATTATGCGTATGTGTATATAGCGTATTTATTTGTGAATGTTATGGTATGAACCACGAGCCGGTAGTACCATAGCATGTATGTGACGAGTATCATGATGTGAACCATGAGCCGGTAGCATCAAGTGTGAACCACGAGCCGGTAGCACTATCAAAACAAGTGTGAACCACTAGTCGGTAGCACTATAAAACAAGTGTGAACCACGAGCCGGTAGCACTATAAAATAAAGTGTGAACCACAATCCGGTAGCACTATAAAATAAAGTGTGAACCACGAGCCGATAGAGCCAAAGTGTGAACCACGAGTGGGTAGCACTATAAAATAGTGAGACTCAAATACGTATGGTGTGAACCACGAGCCGGTAGTACCATAGCGTTATGGTTAACCATATTATGTTGTTGGATATTGTTTAGCATGCTATATATATATATATATATATATATATATATATATATATATATATATATATATTGTGTTGAGTATATGCTAATGTGGTGTTGTGATAATGTACGAGTTGTTAGCATTATGAGTATGATGGCATGCTATTTGAGTTGTATTTTTGTATGAGGTATTGGGTGGGTGCGAACGCAAATAGATGGGTTATATATGTGTATGTATAATTGTTGCACTCACTAAGCTTTGCTTACCCTCTCGAGTCTCAAAAATTTCGAAACTATAATCATGTAATCAGTTACCCTTTGACCGTGCTCGACGATTCATGAACATTTATGTGTATAGAGATACGTATGTATATAATATATATGGTTATATTAATTGAAAATGTTAGCAAAGTATTAGATGTATAATACTTTACATGAACGTATTTGTTTCGATATATGTTTAATATATCTATCGACAAAATTAAAAAGATAATATCAAATGATTGAGTTATCAATTACATTGTGATATGATTAGGGGTCTCGGTTGTGAGGTCCATGTTGATTTGAGAAATCGTTTCTTTTTAACGATATTCAGAATAAATGGTAAAGTGATTTACAAGTAAGAATAAAGTGTCACTTAACGAGAGATAGACAAAAGATAGTGGAAATTCATGTTTGATTTCCAATACATGCTTTACAATATTTTCCTCGTGACTTTTGATACAGTAATTACTAGCTTTCATAATATTTAAGGTGAAAGTAAAGTTATGGAATATAGATAACTTAGAAATTAGATATCGACGTTTTACCTTAAAATGATTTCATACGTTCATGTAACCTTTGGACTTTATCCCACGTTTCACCAACGAACTCTAATTTAAAAACTTGGAACTTATATTGAATATATAAGTTACTTTGCTAAAACATTTTATGATATAACTATTTCCATTATTGTAACCTTGTAACAAAATGATTATTAAATATATTTAGTTTTAGAAAACAAAGTTATCATATTTATTTGATTTAGTTTCAAATGTACAAAAACATTTTTAGTTTAAAAAGAACTTTATTATTAAAACATTTTATAAGATAATTTGTTCATAAGTTTTAAAGAACTTAAATTAAAGTTTTGTATTATAAATTATATATATATATATATATATATATATATATATATATATATATATATATATATATATATATATATATATATATATATATATATATATATATATATATATATATATATATAGTTTCAAAAACGTAAACGTAATATAACATAATATTTTCTATTACTTAAACGATTATAAATGACCTTTGAAATATAGTTAAGTTTTGAAAAACTATATATTATATTTTTAAATAAATATTTCAAATTTATATCTTGAAATGAAAATATATATTTTACAATGTAATAAAATTTAATATTAATTTAGTTATAAAACGTTTTGAGTTAAAATAAATCTATTATATATATATGCATATGTATATATCACGAGATGTCAACTTATAGAAGCAAATGATCATAACACTCAAATATTCAAGTAACACTCCGAGTGATGTAGTTTATTTATGAATTAAGTCTATATTTTGTCAAGGGTATGAGTCACGAAACATAGAATGCAAATTATTAACGTGTACGATGTAACGTTCGAAAAACCGGAACCAGGACATGAGTCGAGCATAAATGTACAAGTCATCGGAACTAATGTTACAAGTCGACTATGCTCATAAATATAATATAATATATATATAATTATATAAATTGAATATATATATATATATATATATATATATATATATATATATATATATATATATATATATATATATATATATATATATATATATTAAAACGAGTGTCGGTAGCCATAGCTAATGGAACATGAGCTGTAAAGATGACCCATGCGATCGCATGGGATTTACACCATTGAGCCATGCGATCGCATGGCAAGGTGTGTCAGGCAACTTCTATAAATTGATCGAGTTCGGTTTATCCTCACACACTCACATACATCCATCTATCTAAAGCTCTGAATTATTATTATTTATTATTAATATTATTATTATTATTATTATTATTATTAATATTAATATTATTATTAATCTTATTTTATTATTATTAAGATTATTATTATTAGTATTATTAGATAAATACTACGACGGGGTTCTGCTCAAGTGTTTTCAAAACGGGTTTTCGAGCGGGATAGAGCTAAGGAAATTATGGGTTATAGCTATGGAGGTTATGGGTATTGTTCAGGGGTATGCTCGTGAGGTCATTCTAGTTTTTATCATTCCATCATGTCTACGTACTTTCCTGCAATATTGAATCTCAATATTGATACGTGAGCACTCATATCTTATCTTTTATATATTAATAGTGTATCCCTGACTAGTGCTCGAGTATTTAGGATTATGCATGCTTGTATGTTTATTTTCGTCGTTATATAGTTTATGATAAATCATGAATTTAATACATATGCTACTGAGATAAGGTATATGATATGCATGTCGTTGAAAAGCTGTCGAAAAATTATTAACTTTTCATTTAGAAGTCGTGTGATTTCGATGAATGGATTTAAAGATATGGTCAACTGAATTATCGTTAACTCTAATATTATTATGATTATAATTATTATTATTATCGTCGTTATTATTATTATTATCTATAAATTATTATCATTATCATTATCGTTATTATCACTAAGGTTATTATTATTATTATTATTATTATTATTATTATTATTATTATTATTAGTATTGATATTATTACTGAAATTATCGTTATTATTAAAAAGTAACATTTTTATAAAAACTATCATTTTATTATTTTTATCATTATTATTATTATTAAAAGTATCATTAATATTTAAAATTATCACTTTTATTAAAATTATCATTTCTAACAGAATATCATTTTTATTATAAAATATTATCATTATTATCATATTAGGATTATTATTAAAATTATCATTTTGATAGAATTATTTTTATAAAATATTATTAGTACTATTTTTTTATGATAATTATTATATATAGTAAATATTATTATTAAGATAAATTATATTTATTTTCTTTTACTAATATTAAAGTATCGATACTATCAATTATCAATTAAAATTTATCATTTTTATTAAAAATGTCATTCTATTAAAAAAATTATTATTATTATTAAGAATTATCATTTTTATTAAGAATATAGTATTATTAAAAATATAGAATTTAAAACTACTGTTTAATTTAAAATTATCGTTATTATCAATTTTATTATTATTATTAATATCATTATTATTACCTTTGTTATTTATATTAAACACTTTTAATAACATTATCTTTATTAATATTATCATTATTATTATTACAAAATAATACAACTTTTACTCATTATTATTATTATTAATATTATTTTATCAAATAAATATGCGATACAAAGATATTTTTACCACACATAATATAATTACATTAATAATACATACCACTATATGTTTATGATTTTGAGTGAATTATATAAATTTTATTACTCGAGATATATAAAAAAATATATTTTTTTATCATATATAAAATTTTAATATACATTTTTATTTATTAATAAATGATTTGTATTATTTACTTTAATAAAATCTGATAAAAATATTTTAAATATATAATACGACTATTTAAGTTATATATAATAAACATGTATTGATTTTTAAAGTCATTTTGGTCAAACTGACTTTTGTTGACTTTTGCATATCGATCTCGGGCATTAGGATTGTGGTACACTATGACCTGACCTTAATTATTAGACAAATATTGACCATTGTATAAATATATATATATATATATATATATATATATATATATATATATATATATATATATATATATATATATATATATATATATATATATATATATATATATATATATATATATATACTTAATATAGGTTCATGAATCCGAGGCCAACCTTGCATTTGTCAATGCCGTCATATGTATTTTTACGACGAAATACAGTATGGTGAGTTTTATTACTCCCTTTTTAAATGTTTTTGCAGTTATATATTTTTGGGACTGATAATACATGCGTTGTTTTATAAATGTTTGACAAAATAGACACAAGTACATGAACTACATTCTATGATAGAATTATCTGGATTCTATGGTTCGATTTCTATAAAGATTGCATTAGCTACCATCGGTGAGATTGTTTTGCATTTTGATTGCATTAGCTACCGTTGGTGAGATTGTTTTGCATCTTGATTGCATTAGCTACCATCAGTCAGATTGTTTTTCATTTTTGCATTAGCTACCGCCAGTGAGATTGTTTTGCACATTCCGTATTCCCATCAGGTGTTCTTCATATGAATGATTTTTAGCCGTGAGCAGACCGGCATATTATTTAAAAATGAAAATCTTGTGGTCTATTAAAATTATGAAATGATTATTTATGATAAACTAATGAACTCATGTCACACCCCAAAATAGGGCTTGGGGTATTTGTGACTAATTATATTAAATCACAGTTGTATAAATGAGAACAACTCTATATGAGACGTTTTATTGAGTTTTGCAGCGGAAGATAAATAGACTACATTGTATTTAAAGCATTAAATGTTTTAAATGAACCGATAAGTAATACATGAAGACACCAAGTATGGCAATCAATCATCATCAAAGCAGCAGATATACAGCGGAAGCAATATTTAAGTACCTGAGAATAAACATGCTTAACAAGTCAACACGAGGTTGAGTGAGTTCATAGGTTTATCATAAATGATGATTTCAGTAATAGATATAGACCACAAGATTTTTATTTATAAAAGTAGATCTCGCAGGGATCTAAAAGTAGTGCCAAGTTTGTGATATTTAGACTAAACAGTTTCAAAGTTTGCCCTGTAACAAGTTGTACTGTCCTTGTCGGCTTGAATTATTATTAAGTAATATAATGACTTGGTCAAATGTATCGGGGACGTTACTCCCGATAGGCCTACCCCTAATAATTAAGAATGCGTTATGTAAAAGCAATTAAAAATATCACAGTGGGGATTTGCAGGACATAGCCAGATATAGCACAGTTTAATAGTTGGTACTTGTGTCTAACGTGTAAAACAGTTATAAAAGTTGAGCATGTATTCTCAGCCCAAAAATATATATAAAAAGGGAGCTATGAAAACTCACGATACGATACGATAGTTTATAGTAAATATGCATATGATGGCACTGAACAAGTACAGAGTTGACCTCGAATTCACGAACCTATATCAAGTATATATATTAACACATATACTTGTAATCGAATAAGTTTATGTATTATATCTTAAATTATATATCTTATATATTTAATTTGTGTATCCAAAATGATTAATATTTATATGGTTATGTTAATATATATATATATATATATATATATATATATATATATATATATATATATATATATACATATACATATATATTTGATTAGTATTATATTAAAATACCTAACTTGTTATATTTGAATATTTATATAAAAATTGTTAATGTGATTATTACATACTTTTATGTAATATTACTTATGAATATATATATATATATATATATATATATATATATATATATATATATATATATATATATATATATATATATATATATATATATATATATATATAATATTTAATTGGTAAAATACTATTAATAATAGTAGCTAAAAGTTGTATTTGATTATAATGATAATAGTAGTAAAAATGATAATAATAATAATAATAATAATAATAATAATAATAATAATAATAATAATAATAATAATAATAATAATAATAATTATATGGTTGTAATGATAACAAAATAACAATTTTTGTAAAAATTGATAATAATTTTTAATAATAACAATACTAATAATGAAAATCATCTTAATAATACTTTTGTTAATAATAATAGTACTAAAAATGATACTTTTATTAATAACGATAATAATAATAATAATGATAATAATAATAATACGTATAATAATAATAATGATAACAGTAGTTTTTAATAAAATGAAAGGTTTAATAATAATGATAATGAAATTAATGATTTTCATAATAATACTAAATGATAATATTTAGTAATAATAATACTAAAAATAACACTAATACTTTAATAATAATAATAATAATAATAATAATAATAATAATAATAATAATAATAATAAAATTTATGAGAAAAGAACTACCTTATATAGCTTTTCTTAAAAAATGCCCAAGACGGGACTCGAACCCGTGACCTCGCTCACCCGTAAAACCTTAACCATTGGGCTATTGTCCATTTTCTAAAATAATAACGAACCCATATGTATATAACCCATTTATTTGTTTCATCTTCTTCATCTTCTACATTTGGAAATCAAAACCAAACCAAAATCCATTTAATCTTAATAATAATTACAAACTCAATTTTTAGATTTCATATCCAACACATAAACGATTAATTGAGATTATTTGGGTAAATAAAAAAAATTAAAAATAGAAGAATAGAACAGCAGCTGTTCATCGAGTAAAAAAAAAGAAGAAAAAAAATAGTGATTTCGATTTTGAGAACGTTTTAGACAAAGGTTATAAAACAAATTGTGTTTCAAATCATTCCTAGAAACTTTCCCAATCATCAATTTAACTGAAAACATCAAAACAAATTCTAATTTCGCCAAGAATAAAACATTTATGTTTTTAGGAATAAACTTTAACTCCAAAATTCGTTCTTGATTCTGTAAATTAATAATTGAAACTTTGCAGATAGATTAAGTAAATAATTCCTAACAAGACTGCATTAATAGATTTTCTAAATTAATTTGAAATCGAGCTTTGAGTAAAAAGTTGAATGTATAGAGGAACAAACATGTTCTTGACTTTGCTGTTTTATTTAAACAGATATTAACAGCTGAATATAATTAAAATTGATATTGGTAGTGGAAAATCGAAGGATATTCTCAATACATTGAGCTGATTGATTGATAAATAAGGTGTGGTGTCGACACAAAATTCTAATCAAGGAGGAAGAATAATAAAAAAATATAGCACGATAAATAAAAAATATCATGATGGCTTAAAAAAAATTAGAAAGCAGGTTGTAGATCACGATCAGTTATAAAAAATAAAAAAAGGCAGATTTGGATGCTGATCACATTAGTAAAAAATTCAAAAGCAGCTAGTGATAATTAACCCATTTTTTCTTTCTCACATTAGTAATTAATAAATATAAATATATTAATAATAATACTTTTAATATTAATAAAATTAATAATATTAATAATAACAATATCAAAATAATACTAATAATAATATAAATAATAATACTGATAATATTATTTGTAATAATAATATAATAAGAATAATATACTAATAATCAAAATAATAAAATGATCTCAATAATAATAAATAATGTTAATAATAGTATTATTATTATTAATAATAAATTGTATTAATATACTAATGATATTAATAATAATTTTAATAATTTTAGTAATAGTGATGATACTAATATTAATATTAATATTAATATTAGTAATTACATTCATGATAATAATAATTATTAATAATAACAATGTTAATAATTTTAATAATAATAATAATAATAATAATATTGTTTTTATTCATAATAACAATACTGATAATAATGATATTAATTATTGATATATTGTTTAAAAAGGATAATAAAAATATTAATATATCAAAGAAATGCGTAATTATTTACAAATGATTGTTCGTTAGTCGTCGAAACTAGTCGAAGTTAGGTTTAAATTTAGTCAGAAATTTTTGGGTTGTTATAGTACCTACCCGTTAAAAGAAATTTCATCCCGAAATTTAGTTATTGCCATCAGTCGGCGTTGTTTGTAAATAGGTGAGGATATTTTCATTTTATTTGGTTTTCACGTTCCCAGGTATACTCGGGACGTTGCATGAATTCCAATGGATAGAATATTGTTTTGTTTCTAGCGTTTAAATCTTACGATTCATAAATTCTACGAAGTGCATTTTATTATTAATGCAGAGGTTATCTAAAAGATTTAACAAGAGTATCATTGATTAGGTTTTCTTAGAAAGAGATGATAACGCTATACAAGCATTTCAATACACATGAAATGTGTTATGAATAATAGTGAGCTTATATAAACCTTGAGTGTATATGCCACAATATTAGGGTAGACAAAATAACGAGGAGTTCGTGAAAATTACAGTCATGAAATTGGATAGAGATCATCATTGTTTACAACAAGAATGATGAATATGAGTTGAAAAATAGAGTTTTATCAACATTAGGTAATATGGATTAAACGATTCGATTACAGGAAGAGTACAAACGAAGCTATCACAAAAGAGTGAAATGAGGAAATTAAATGTTCACCTTAACTTTTGATATGGTTAAAGTTGATTTCCGAAATTTAAGGGATTTAAAGAAATCTTCGAAATCTTTATAAGATTTGATTCTCCGGTAATTAAGGAAATTAGGATTTTCTTTGATTAAATGCGGTGAATTGCCTTGGTTGCTGTATCTGAAATTTCGCTATAAATTAGCTTCTTCCGTTTCATTATTTTCACCACTTCTATACTTTCTTCCTCAATTCATACTTCCAAAAGATTGTTAAAATGCTCCATGTAGTTCTTATCCTGGATATTTTTCTGACTATCGTTTCTATCATTCTTCTTTTTCATCTACCACCGGAGGAATTTATTTTCTTCTACTATTACCTTGGGGTTATAGTATTTTTAATTCTCCCGTGTCTTTATGTTGCTATACGCATTGATATACACGGTTTGTAATTTATGTCTTGTTATCGGGCTTTGTATTTTCCCTTATATGTTTCGGAGTTCCATGCTTTTGTAAAGCAAGTAATGGTCCAGAATTCGTAGGTATGAAGTTTCAAATGAACCTACTGTTCTAAGCAGAAAGGAACGTAATATCACAATTTGATTTGTTAAATTACCAGAATCACTGAGGATAGAACTATCAAGAATATATGTTCTTGATATGTTTAGAGATTAAGTAGAATGTAAGAGTCGAGTAACATGGCAAATGATGATTATAAAGTCTATGAATCATCATCTTCCATTAAAAATTTAGCATGACTTACTGTAATATAATCACGTTGGCCTGACGTCATTATATTATACTAACTCATGCTTCAATTCCAAACACTACTTCAAATCATTCAAAATTTAAACTTGAATTTTACAGAATATAGAAACTTAAACAGTTTCCTTTATGATGTAATACAGATAGCACGAAGAGATAAGTAATCTCGGATAAGAATAGTTATGAAGATATCTTCAGAAATATCGAAGATATTTATACTTAAAGATACAGTGATATTTTAGAATTTCTAAAATATTTAAAGTTGAAGGATAATGAGGAAAATTCTTCTGTAAGTATTTAGAATGTGTAAGGAGATTATATATCTTCTGTAATTTCCATCAGAAATCAAATCATCTAGATTCTTTAGGTATAGGTTTAGTCCTTGTGATTTGTCCAAAGCCTCTTTCATGGTTTGCTCAATCCGTTTTTCAGTTCCAAATCTTTCTTTTGAGATTTTCCAACACATTGTTCTTTATTATCAAGCTTTTGGTCATTAAGACCATCTACAGCTTTTGCTGCTTCATCAGCATTATTAGGGTTAACGAATCTGAATCGTTGGTTATAGTTCTAAGGTGTTTTCAAGAATTTGGAGTTGAAGTGTTTATGCGTAGAATGTATCCATCAATGAATCTAACGGTTGATGAATAGACGATGTTGATTTCAAAAGTAATGATAATTTTGGTGGTTTGATGTGATAATTCATCACAGAATACGAATGAATATAATTCATGATCATAGTGATCTTTAAGAAGATAACACTTGCTAAAGCTTTACTTGAATTCTGATATGTCCAAATCAGAATATGCAATTGTATTTGTATGAAAATGGTTGTTCTTCGGAGAACGGATACATATATCTGCGGATGTAAGTAAGATAGTTACTGATTATTGAATCAAATTTTGAAGAATGTACAATGTAACATATTAATGTGAGATATAAATATTTCTCGGGTTTTACCTACCCGTTAAAATATTTTCACAATTAACAGTTTGTACAAAAGAATTTGTAATTACTATCTTTATGAAGATATACGTTCATATATGTATTCTTCGGATATAATATAGATTTAATGAGTTAATATAATAATAGACTCATTTGATTTACGGTTGGAACGAGAATAAATAATCTCCAAAACTTTAGAGATTACATAGTCGTCGGGGAATATTTCTCTAATGAAGTTATGAATCAATACTTCATTATTCATTATTATTGATTTTCCTCGGTGTATGATGTTGGTGCTCGTGAAATTCTTGTGAAATTCGCAATGCACGAATGATGTTTTCTAGAAAGTTTCGAGTACATCGAAAATGAAAGTATACAATCAATCATGTATTTGAGTAATAAACTTGATTTATTATGAAATGGAGTTTATTGTGTTAAAACAGTGATTAACGACTGTTAAGACATTAACGAAGGATGTACATTATAGCATATTAGTGATATGAATTAACCAAGTAGTACATACTAGTTAAGATTCACATGTAATAGCTTAGTACTAAAAGATTTATTATTGTTCCAAACCATATATATATATATATATATATATATATATATATATATATATATATATATATATATATATATATATATATATATATATATATAATCACTGCATCTTAACTCATTATTACTAATATTCCTTGGTATATATGGGGCGTATGATGTTGATGTTTGAGGTACTGAGTGTGATGTTGAGGCGTGGGATGCGGATGTTGTTGTTGGTGGTGATACTGATGGTGCTTACAGTGCTTATGGTGTTGGTGATGTTGGTGCTGGTTATGCTGCTGATGCTCTCAGATTTTGCACCATATTCTCTAGAGCCACTATTCGAGCGCGAAGCTCGTTGATTTCTTATATTACTCCGAAATGATTGGCGGTTGGGATGAGGAGACGAATAAGATTTAGAATTCGAGATATTATATAATCGTTGCGAGATATTCTGGCACTGAGAGTGAAAATGGTGTTTCGGACTGGTTCGCCGGTAATTGCTTCAGGTTCTTTGTCAAGTAGGAAATTTGGTTGATGGAAAGGATCGCCTTCTTCTCGTCTTCATTGATTAAGTCGACTACGAACCCATCCCCAATTCATCCAGAATAGATGATGGCTGATTGATTCGTTTGTTCTGGTTACGCTGCCTTTGGAGCTCGAGGAGTTCGAGAAATCCATATTAAGTGTTTGGAATAGGGTTTGATATGAAATGGGTGTTGAATATTGAATGATATCTTCGTCTCCTCGAATAGTATATATAGCAAAAAGATTTTCATGATTTACGAAGAAAATTTAGGAAAAAGTGTCAAACAAAGTCTACTGGGATAAATATGATAAGATATGATTTCTCATTACTCCATTTGTGCAATATTTGCAGTATGACGTGTCTAGATAAAAAATGATAAGTATGTAATCAGATAAACTTTTGATTAAAGACTTTCAATTCATAATGGCCTATTCAGGTCTAGGGGCTTGAGCTATAGGATCCTTTAAATTGGTAATCCAAACCCTTCCATTCTAGAGTTTCGTAGATGCCATCCGTCAAGAAAATTCAATGATCAAAAATAATGAGAAAGCAAAGATTTTGAAAGTAATGAATATGAATAGTAGAGATTTCAAGAATCATGGATAACATTTCATGTAATACATATGTAATACACAAAACCATGATAGATGACAAAGGAATGTCGAGAATTTCAGAAATCATGGTGTCGCATTTAAATGTGGTGGCGGAATTGGATAGTACTTAGGAGAGTGAGCAGAGTTCTTAGGTTGGCTTGGCATTCTAAGGAAGATTAAAGAATTTAATAAGCATAGTTTCTAAGGTATAGTGTAGCATTTAACAATTAAAGGCAACAATTAAAGGCACTATAGTCAAGGAAAGTTGTAGTCCTACATTGCTAAGGTACCTTATTGTATAAGACACACTTAAAATGCAATCCTGGTTCTCTACAATAGCCTGCTGTGATACCAATATGTTACACCCCCAAATAGAGCCTGGGGTATTTGTGACTAATTATATCAAATCACGGTTGTATAAACGAGAACAACTCTATATGAGACGTTTTATTGAGTTTTTGCAGCGGAAGATAAATAGACTACATTGTATTTAAAGCATTAATTGTTTTTAAATGAATTGATAAGTAATGCATGAAGACTCCAAGCATGGTAGTCAATCATCATCAAAGCAGCAGATATACAGCGGAAGAAATATTTAAGTATCTGAGAATAAACAAGCTTAACAAGTCAACACGAGGTTGAGTGAGTTCATAGATTTATCATAAATAATGATTTCAGTAATAGATATAGACCACAAGATTTTTATTTATAAAAGTAGATCTCGCAGGGATCTAAAAGTAGTACCAAGTTTGTGATATTTAGACTAAGACAAGTTGTACTGTCCTTGTCGGCTTGAATCATTATTAAGTAATACAATGATTTGGTCAAATGTATCGGGGACGTTACTCCCGATAGTCCTACCCCCAATAATTAAGAATGCGTTATGTAAAAGCAATTATAAATATCACAGTGGGGACTTGCAGGACATAGCCAGATATAGCACAGTTTAATAGTTGGTACTTGTGTCTAACATGTAAAACACTTATAAAAGTTGCACATGTATTCTCAACCCAAAAATATATATAAAAAGGGAGCTATGAAAACTCATGATACGATACGATAGTTTGTAGTAAATATGCATAGGATGGCACTGAACAAGTACAGAGTTGACCTCGGATTCACGAACCTATATCAAGTATATATATTAACACATATACTTGTAATCGAATAAGTTTATATATTATATCTTAAATTATATATCTTATATATTTAATTTGTGTATACAAAATGATTAATATTTATATGGTTATGTTAATATATATATATATATATATATATATATATATATATATATATATATATATATATATATATATATATATTTGATTAGTATTATATTAAAATACCTAACTTGTTATATTTGAATATTTATATAAAAATTGTTAATGTGATTATTACATAATTTTATGTAATATTACTTATGAATATATATATATATATATATAATATTTATTTGGTAAAATACTATTAATAATAGTAGTTAAAAGTTGTATTTGATTATAATGATAATAGTAGTAAAAATGATAATAATAAAAATAATAATAATTATTATTATTATTATTATATAGTTGTAATGATAACAAAATAACAATTTTTCTAAAAATTGATAATAATTTTTAATAATAACAATACTAATAATGAAAATCATCTTAATAATACTTTTGTTAATAATAATAATTGTACTAAAAATGATACTTTTATTAATAACGATAATAATAATAATGATAATAATAATAATACATATAATAATAATAATGATAACAGTAGTTTTTAATAAAATGAAAGGTTTAATAATAATGATAATGAAATAAAAGATTTTGATAATAATACTAAATGATAATACTTAGTAATAATAATACTAACAATAATACTAATACTTAATAATAATAATAATAATAATAATAATAATAATAATAATAATAATAATAATAATAATAATAATAATAATAATAATAATAATAATAAAATTTATGAGAAAAGAACTACCTTATATAGCTTTTCTTAAAAAATGCCCAAGACGAAACTCGAACCCGTGACCTCTCGCTCACCCGTAAAACCTTAACCATTGGGCTATTGCCCATTTTCTAAAATAATAACGAACCCATATGTATATAATCCATTTATTTGTTTCATCTTCTTCATCTTCTACATTTGGAAATCAAAACCGAACCAAAATCCATTTAATCTTAATAATAATTACAAACTCGATTTTTAGATTTCATATCCAACACGTAAATGATTAATTGAGATTATTTGGATAAATAAATAAAAATAAAAATAGAAGAATAGAACAGCAGCTGTTCGTCTAGTAAAAAAAAGATGAAAAAAAATAGTGATTTCAATTTTGAGAACGTTTTAGACAAAGGTTATAAAACAAATTGTGTTTCAAATAATTCCTAGAAACTTTCCCAATCGTCAATTTAACTGAAAACATCAAAATAAATTCTAATTTCGCCAAGAACAAAACATTTGATTTTTTAGGAATAAACTTTGACTCTAAAATTCGTTCTTGATTCTGTAAATTAATAATTGAAACTTTGCAGATAAATTGAGTAAATAATTCCTAACAAGATTGCATTAACAGATTTTGTAAATTAATTTGAAATCGAGCTTTGAGTAAAAAGTTGAACGTACAGAGGAACAAACATGTTCTTGACTTTGCTGTTTTATTTAAACAGATATTAACAGCTGAATATAATTAAAATTGATATTGGTAGTGGAAAATTGAAGGATGTTCTCAATACATTGAGATGATTGATTGATAAATAAGGTGTGGTGTCGACACAAAATTCTAATCAAGGAGGAAGAATAATAAAAAAAATATAGCACGATAAATAAAAAATATCATGTTGGCTTAAAAAAATTAGAAAGCAGGTTGTAGATCACGATCGGTTATAAAAAATAGAAAAGGCAGATTTGGATGCAGATCACATTAGTAAAAAATTCAAAAGCAGTTAGTGATAATTAACCCATTTTTGTATTTCTCACATTAATAATTAATAAATATAAATATATTAATAATAATAATACTTTTAATATTAATAAAATTAATAATAATATTAATAATATTAATAATAACAATATCAAAATAATACTAATAATAATATAAATAATAATAATGATAATATTATTTGTAATAATAAGAATAATATACTAATAATCAAAATAATAAAATGATCTCAATAATAATAAATAATGTTAATACTAGTATTATTATTAATAATAATAAATTGTATTAATATACTAATGATATTAATAATAATTTTAATAATTTTAGTAATAGTGATGATACTAATATTAATATTAATATTAATATTAGTAATTACATTCATGATAATAATAATTATTAATAATAACAATGTTAATAATTTTGATACAACAACAACAACAACAAAACCCAATACCACATAGATGGAATAATTTTGATAATAATAATAATAATAATAATAATAATAATAATAATAATAATAATAATAATAATAATAATAATATTGCATTTAATCAAAATAACAATACTGATAATAATGATATTAATTATTGATATATTATTTAAAAAGGATAATAATAATATTAATATATCAAAGAAATGCGTAATTATTTACAAATGATTGTTCGTAAGTCATCGGAACTAGTCAAAGTTAGGTTTAAATTTAGTCGGAAATTTCCGGGTTGTTATAACTCACCAACCTTTTGGTTGACACTTTTAAGCATGTTTATTCTCAGGTATTGAAGAAATCTTCCGCTGTGCATTAGCTCATTTTAAAGATATTACTTGGAGTCATTCATGGCATATTTCAAAAGACGTTGCATTCAAGTCACTGAGTTCAATAAAGATTATAATTAAAGTAAATGAAAGATTAGGTCATTTATAGTTTGGATATTATGAAATGGTATGCATGCCTGTCAAATTTCGATGTAATGAAAGTTTGTATTTTAAAACGAATGCAATGTTTGTAAAATGTATCATATAGAGGTCAAACGCCTCGCAATGTAATCATATGTTATTGTATTCATCCTTATGGATTAGAACGGGTCGTCTCACCTGCTAATAATAAAAACCCACCTGGTTTCTTTCTTGTTAGAGCACCCTGCATTCCAAATTCTTCTAATGCTCAAACAGACAAGAAGTCTAATCTTGAAGAAAGTATCCTCACTTTCATCAAAAATCAAAATGAAGCTAATGATAACATAAAGGCTCAACTTTCCCAAGTGCAAAATAATTATCGCATCCATTCGAAACTTAGAGCGCAATGTTGCTAAGTTATTCAAACCTGTCGAGGGTAAAGTTCCTGCTGATTCTGAAGTTTCTAAGGAGGTTTGCTTTGAGAAAGTAAATGCAGTTACTCTTATTAATAAGATGACAGTGATGGTTCTGATGAGACTGAGTATGATTTTGATAAAGGACCTAGAAAAAATGATCCAGAATATAATGAGTTTAGAGAAACTGTTAAGGGTATATCTGAAAGAGAACATCTTGGAAGAAAAGCAATTCGTGAATATGTAGCTTATAGAGGAGCTGATATAATGTGGGAATATGAATTAACTTAGGATGAATTGTCCAAAAAGATAGAAGAAATGAATGGTGGATATTCTGATTCCGACGAAGAGGATATCGCTACTAATTCCAAATCCATTAAGGAGGAAGACACTTATTTAGATGAATATGTGGAAAATATAGTTGAAGAAACAATTCGCAAGGTAGAAAAATATAATGATGAAACTGAGGAAGTCGTAAAGTTTGTTGAGTCACTAAAAGGAGATAAGCATTGGGAATATATTCCTCCTCGTAATAATAGAACTCAAGATGATAATTTGGGTGGGGAAGAGAAAGATGTTAGTGAAGTGCCATTAGATGCAATCAAAATTTTGATTTCTGACTTTCCCATAATTCGTGCTGATTCAGGAGAATTTCTTATCCCTTGTGAAATCAGTTTTTCAACATCTATTCGTGCGTTAGCTGATAGTGGGTCTAGTGCGAATATTATGCCTTTTAGTATGTTTGATCTATTAAAATTAACCACGCTAGAACCTATAGATGGAATTGTTTGCTATGGTAACACATGTACGAGTCGTTCGATGGGTATTGTGAAAAATGTTGAGATCAAAATAAGGTTAACTAAATTTCATGTTCATTTTCTTGTCGTGGACATGGTGGAAAATAAAATTACACCTATTCTTTTAGGAACACCATTTTTGTCCACATCCAAAGCCATCATTAATTATTTCAATAATACTATTATTATTCATCAAGGAAACAATAGTGAAACCCTACCTATAGTTACAAGATCGAATTTGAAAAGGAAATATAATGAGTATGAAAAGAATAAGTGTGGGAAAAATAGGCCTAAGTAGTAATTCCATTAGAAGAAAGAGTCGCGCAACCGGCTCTATAATCAAAACTACCTATCTCTATATATGTTTATTAGGACTATGTCATTTCTGAGTGTTTTATTGTTTTACTTGTTTAATTATGAATGTAAGAGCAATATAGCTCCTAAATGTTAAATTTTTTAAGTGATGAAAGTTATTAATAAAATATTATGTTTGTGTTATACTTTGCATTATTTAATATTCTGTCAAGTTATTTATATTTAATTCAAAAGAAGTCCGCAAAAGAGCTCCGCAAATCATTCTATGATCCTACAATCAAGTAACATCACTCTTTCTCTTATTCTCAATTATGTCCTTTATTTATTACATTCTTTTATTATAAATGCAACGAGGAAATTGCATAATCTAAGTGTGGGGAGGAAAGTGATTAATCACTTAAAAGATTAAAAAGATACTATGAATTTTCCCGAAAAAGTTGAAAAAATGGGTATAATTTTAAATTTTTCAAAAGTAGAAATTCTTAGTCAAACTTATGTCTTTTTACTAACTTAATCTTAATGTTAATAATAGAACTACTCTCAATTTCGAGATCGGATTACTTGTTTAAGATAAGAATTTAAAAGCCAAAAATTGTGAAACGAGTGCAAACTTATAGCCACTACCATATGGCATAATAAGCATGGACCACTGAGGCAGCAAAAGAGTCCAAATAAGGGCCAATTTATAAAAAATTTCCAAGTGTGAAGCTAAAAGCTAAGCATAGAAGCAAAAGAAATGAAAAAGGAAAAAGAGTCCAATGAAGGCCAACAAAAGAAAAGAGTTCCAATGAGAACTATACACTTTTAAAAATTATAGTTAGAAAACAAAAGAGTCCAATGATGACTAACTTGTATAAATTTAATTTAATAAACATTAGGACTACTTGTAATCCTTGGTATGGTTCAGACTAGTTCTTACGAATAATAAATACAAACTTCTTATTAAGGCATATTATTGACTTTGCAATTTTACTTTAATACCCATGGTATAATTTATAAGGTTTACTTGAGGACAAGTAAAGATTTAATGGGGAATTTGATAACTCCTAAATTATACAGTTTTTTGATAACATTTTGAGGAGTTATCTTAGTATTTTAGAGTCATTTTAATACAAAAACACGCTAAAATAGGTAAAAATGGGAAAATGTATTTCTAATGATTTTATCAAAGTTATGTATCAAACAGGTTCAAAAATAGAGAAAATTGCAGAAAGGCTAAGGAAGCTGCCGGCAAAGATTAAAGGAAGTCGCCGGCTTGGAGCTGAATATGCCAGAATGTTCCAGAATCTCTGTCAAATTGAAAGAACTTGTTGATCAAGTAAAAAGCAAAGGAAGCCATCGGCTTCATCCTGAAGTCGCCGGCCTAATGAACACGGTTTCTCAACTTATCGACAAAAATGGAAACAAAATCAAGAAGATTTGGCGGATATTTGAAGCCGCCGACCGTCCCTGAAGCCGTCGGCTTAGTTATGACGGTTAAAGATTTGAGCTTGCGGATTAAGTTAAACTTGCAGAAGGAGTCACCGACCTAAGGTAAGCCGCCGGCTTCCCATTTAAGCTGCTGGCTTGGCCACCGTCCTTGAACACTATAAATAAACGCCTCTGGTCTTAGTTTTCATATGCAGTTTTCATATTTCAATAATTTTGTTTAGTTCGGTTTTCTTTTTAGGGTTTTCTCTAAACCCTTAGGTTAGATTTATTCATTGTAATCAAGATTCATCCAAGTTTTTAATTCAAGTTTTTTACATCTACCTTTTTAAGGTATGATTCTATCTTTACTTTATCGTTTTATCTATTTTATTTATTGTAATTGTTTCTGTTCGTCTTCTGCTATGAACTAAACGTTCATAGTTGTTACGTGGACAAAAACTGAACTTCATCAGGGAATCAGATGAAGCCGCTGGCCTCACCTTCCAAGCCGCCGGCTTGGTTGGAAGTAAGCCGCCGGCTTCGTGTGCTTTATCCGTACAGTTCTGGTTCTTTTCCATATCTGTATGGTCGAGTTTCTGTAATGATGTTTGAAATTTTTCGAATCTGTTTTGCTTAAATACACTTGTTTGACATGCTTAATGATTAAATAACATGATTTTAGGATTGATTAGTACTTGATCCGATGATCTATTATACGATTCATGCTACTTGTTTAGATCTAATCCATCAAACTTGTTATATTGGATTGCATGCAACTAAGGTAAAAAGTTTAATAGTGATAAACTTTTTTGATTTGAATTATGCTTATATAATAGAATTTGATATTGTTAGGCTTAATCGAAGAACCTTTGTTTAGATTTGTTTAAATAATGATTGCATGAAAACTTAGTAGTAATTGACTTTCAGCTAGTAACTTTAGTTGATCTACTTGGTGTGTAATAGCTTATATGATTTTTTAGTCTATTTGCATATTGATCCTCATCACAAGATTAATGTGTATCATGTAATTGAATTGAACATGAAGAATTAAGATGTTAGTTATGCACATCACATATCTAGCATATGCTTTAAGTCCTACTTGTTTAATGATATGCAACACTAGCTTAACCTATTAAGGGATAATAATTAGTCTATGATTGTTATTCTGCTTTGTGTTAATATAAGTTATGAAACTTTCCTAATATGATTCCCGTATGAGTTGGTTGTTCATGTAACTACTTTTAATTTTATTTGCTTATTTTGAATCTTCAATTCCTTGCTTTACTTTATTATTTTGTTTATCTTTAAAGCATCTCTTTTCTAAGAGATAAGAATCTATTCCATAAAAGACATAAAAATATATCTTTAATTCTTTAATAAGAATTAAATAATAAAACAACTCTTATCCGCATCTACGCTCTCTTGGGACGATAACCTAAATTACTACATCTGATCAGGTTTTGTTGCTCGTTAGGGTGGTAAAGTTTAATAGTAAAAGGTTTTATAAATTTAAAAGTTGAAGAATAAGTTAAGCACTACCGCACACACTTTTAACACGTCACCTATATTGATGATGAGGTATTGTCTGAGTCTGCTAGGCAACTTGAGCCTAAGGAGGACGAGCACGATTCCAATGCTATGGGAAACCCTTTGTTTGACTACCCATACCAAGAGGATTCGGAGGAAGAAGAGGAATCCGAGAAAAAAAAGGAATCTGAGGAGGAACAAGATTTCGAAGAAGAAAATTCTGAGAAACCACACATTGTTGTACCAGGCCCACGAGATTCTATCTTACCTATTACTTCACTTGCTGCACTTTCTAACCCCGTGTATAGTCACTTTGTGAGAACCCACGTAAGCGTAATATTGTACCTTGCTCACATTGCACACTCGTTATTGTGGTTTGAGTGTTCCACTACCTCGTGCTGCTCGTCACCGTCCCGATACACCATCTACTAGTGGTGTGAAACCTTCACTCATACCTATTAATGAGGTTAGTGAGTTTAGGAATGCTGTGGAGAAACTGACAGCAAGGGTTTCCATTTTAGAAAAGAAACATAAGGTAACATCATCTATTCGGAGAGACTATAAGCGACTTAGATATAATTATGTTGATCTACATGATTATTTGACTACTCTCGGGTCACGAGTTATGCCATGTTTACTTCTTTTAGAGCGGAAGTTTCCGGAAGGAGATGACTCTGATTGATAGAGCTTATTTATGTTATCACTTATCGTTAATGTTATCTCGTTTTCTGTTATTACTAGCGGACGTGTTTAGTCCTTTATTTTGAGATACCTATTATACCACTTCGAGATCTTATACTCTATATTCATATTTGGGATGCTATGCCATTCTTATTTTATTAATGCACGAGTTCATTTGGTGACTATTATTATCATCTCTATTATTATTGTTTGTTCACACTAAAGATATTGAATAAAACATACTATATCACAAATCGTACATGTACACACGACACGAAATCTAAATTTGAATAACTTGATCACTCTATCTTGGACTTATGGAGTAATGTCAAATGGAAATATGAGTTAGGGTAATATAATGACCGGGATTATATTACGGTAACTCATATAGAAGTTCCGACATCGTGATATAAGGAATGAAGCGTGTCAAAGTAGTTATTTGATAAATACCGCTTAGTATATAAGCCAGATAATCTTAAATTTAATGTAAAGACATACATTATGGAGATTAGCCATTACTAATAATATTGTTAGTATGTATACCCTGTTGGAATTTAATGAGTTTTAAAACAACATGTTCATTTAGTTTACACAATCATAAAACCAATTTTAAGATAGTTAATACAAGCGGAAGCATTAATAGAATAAGTGTATTTGTAAAGCCATTTTGTTAAATTCCACATTAATATCAAGTCATGAATCATATGCTTACAAATATAACAAGATTAGAAGAGTGTTTATACCTCCTCTAAGATAGTAGAGGGCTGCATTTTGGACAGCAGAAATGTAGAAGGAGATGATGCAAAAGGATAGCTTCTAACTTGAAGCCTCAAGCAAGTAACCCCAACACCCTTGCCTTTAGTTAGGATTTGATAGACACTTGAAATGGAGCTTGCAAAACAAATTTGGAACCCCTTTTTGAGCCCCAAAACCTACGGCCTAACAGCAGCAGTAGCTGAATTTTCTGGTCAGGTTTTTGCTTTGAATCTCTTTGTATTTCACCTAAGGAGTTGTGTATATAGGAAGTAACAAAAGCAAGCATGGGTTGGACTTCTTGGAGTCCCAAAATCTGCACACTTATGTCTCTTAAATAACAATATTGTTATTTATATAAAACTTGTAATTTATATAAACTTGTAATAAAACCCATGTTATTAGTTAATGTTACTTCCATTTTATAAACCATAACACAACTTAATTATTTAAAACCTATAAATAATTAAATCCTGATCATTTAAATTATCCAAATAATTTTCTCAAGTGATAATATTTTAGAAAACTGATTTTCTAAAATCCAAGTGTCGCGTATTTATTTAATGATCCAATCGTTAAGATTAAATACGTATAAGGTGTTGGTAAGCTTGTTATTGGGTATGACCCGACTTGGATCATAACATAGTGGCCACGTTAATTTAATATGTCTCTCGGGCATACGAAATGCCTTCAATCTCCCACTTGCATGAGAAACATAAGAAATTAATGCATCACCCCCAATATGCCTTCAATGGATACCACCTAACGACCATCCATCACCTCCAATATGTTATGAATTTGTGCCATTCAATAACATCATCCCTTTCAAGTTCCCTACTCGAACTGATATATAGGTGAATCTTTCATTTATCCTTTCGTCCTAGATGTCATGTTAAATCCAAGAGACACAGTGTGATCACTCTCTTCTAGATTTAGACATCTGACTCTCAACGAATAAGAGGAAAAAATTCCATCTTGACTACATACGTCCTAAATATGTACCTTGCATTGTACCTGAGCTCTTCCTCATGAACTACCATATTTCAGAATAGCGAAAGAAAGAATCAAGGCACAATACTTGGTAAATATCTGAACCCAATATGTATCTCAAGTCAGAGGATACAATGATATTTGCCTTTACTCAAGATTACATGTGAGCAACCACAAAGGCTCCATTTAGCAAATCTTGAGGGCGGGTCTTCCAATATTTGCATCCCACAAATATCTATGAACCTTGGTAGCAACCTTGCTCCACATTCAGTCCGTGAATGTATACCAATCCAAGTTCATAATAGTCTAAACCTCACACTTGTTCCCACGAATGTGATCGACTACGGAATTTAGAATAATTACTTATTCATGGATAAAATATGTAAAATAGGAACATGACTCAAAATAAATTAATACCATAATTATATTAATGAGTTTGAACAATTTCGTTCTGTTACAATACTTTAAACAGATCATGACCAATCACTAAAATATCGAAGCCCTAATGCACAAACATGTCCTGTATGTTTTGATCCATGTAAGAGCTTCGTGAGAGGATCCTCTATATTAAGATCTGTGTGAACTTTGCTAATAGATATCTTTCCCTTTTCAACTTCATCCCTTATGTAGTTGAATCTTTGCTCAATGTGACGGGTCTTTTGGTGAGCACGAGGTTCTTTGATTTGAGCAATCACACCTTCGTTGTCACAAAAGATCTCAAGAGGGTCCTAAATGGAAGGGACTACTCCTAAGTCGTCGATGAATTTTTTCATCTATGTAGCTTCCTGAGCTGCCAATGAGGCGGCAATGTACTCCGACTCTGTAGTGGATAATGCAACAACATCCTGTTTTGAACTCTTCCAAGAGACCGCACCTCCATTTAACGTGAAGACATAACCGGACTGTGATCGAGAATCATCTCGATCAGTTTGGAAACTCGCGTCCACGTAACCCTTTACAGTAAGTTCCTCCTCACCAGATCCATATATTAGAAACATATCCTTAGTCCTCCTAAGGTATTTCAATATACTCTTAACTGCAATCCAATGACTGTTTCCTGGGTTATTCAGGTATCTACTTGTCAAGCTTAGGGCGCATGACACATCCGGTCTAGTGCATATCATTGCATACATGATTGACCCAATAGCAGATGCATAAGGGACTCTCTTCATTCTCTCTTGTTCATCTTTCGTGGTAGGGCACTGAGATGAACTGAGAGGCGTTCCTCTTTGAATAGGTACCAAACCACTCTTAGAGTTCTCCATCTTGAGCCTTTTCAAGACCTTTTCAATGTATGCACTTTGATTCAAACCTATCAGTTTCTTGGATCTATTCCTGTAGATCCCAATCCCCAAAACGTATTGTGCTTCTCCAAGATCCTTAATAGAGAAGCATTTACTTAGCCAAGTTTTAACTCCTTGCATTGCCGGAATTCATTTCCAAATAACAATATATCATCCACATATAGTACAAGGAACATGATAGTGCTCCCACTAGCTTTCTTATATACACAAGCTTCATCACCATTTTTAATGAAGCCAAATTTCTCGTCTTCCTCATTAAAACGATAATTCCACATTCTAGATGCTTGTTTCAATCCGTAGATTGACTTCTTTAACTTGCATACCTTTTTAGGATATTTCGAATCAACAAAACCTTCAGGCTGAACCATATAGACATCTTCCACAAGATATCCATTTAGGAAAGCGGTCTTGATATCCATTTGCCATATTTCATAATCATAATGAGCAATAATGGCAAATAATATCCTAATAGACTTTAGCATTGCCACAGGCGAAAAAGTTTCATCATAGTCAACCCCTTGAGTTTGAATGAAACCTTTTGCTACAAGTCTAGCTTTATATGTATCCAAGTTTCCATGTATGTCGGTTTTCATTTTGAAAAGCCATTTACAATCAACTAGCCTTGAGCCAGTAGGTTGTACAACCAGTTCCCAAACTTGGTTGTCATACATGGATTGCATCTTAGCGTTCATGGCTTCCTGCAATTTATCCTTATCAATCCTTGATAAAGCATCTTGGTAGTTTGTTGGTTCATCCAAATCAACCACATAGCAACCATCCATGAGAAACCCATATCTCTCAGGAGGATTACTAATCCTACCAGATTTGCGAACGTCTTGTGTATTTTGATCATCCATTTGATCACTTTCAACATTTTCATGTTGAGTGCTAGCATCAACCAATTGTGTATCATCTACTTGATCTCGAACCTCCTCAAGATCTATCTTCCTTTCACTATCACCTTCCATTAGGAACTTAGTTTCAAGGAATTCAGCCTTTCGAGAAACAAATACATTCTGTTCGGAAGGATCATAGAAATAATATCCCATATTATCCTTGGGATATCCTATGAAGATACACTTTGTGGATCGAGCATTTAACTTATTAGGGACGTAACGCTTAGCGTAAGCTTCACATCCCCATACCTTTAAGTATGATAGAGATGGGGGTTTTCCAAACCACATCTCATGAGGTGTTCGTTCCACTTTCTTGGTTGGGGCCATAATTAAAATACGAGACGCGGAGCATAGACAATAACCCCAAAATGATAGAGGTAACGAGCTTCTAGCCATCATAGATTGAACCATATCCATTAGGGTTCGGTTCCTCCTTTCGGAAACTCCATTCAGTTGGGGTGTTCCAGGAGGAGTGAGTTGCGAGATAATCCCACAACTTCTAAGATGATCTTGGAAAGCATCGCTTAGATATTCACCTCCTCTATTGGTACGAAGTACCTTGATTATCTTATTGAGTTGATTTTGTACTTCGTTTTGATACTCTTTGAATGCTTCAAAAGTTTTGTCCTTATGTCTTAACAAGTAGACATATCCGAAACGACTGAAGTTATCAATGAAAGTAACGAAGTATCTTTCACCATTCCTAGTTATGGGCTTAAAGGGTCCATATACATCCGAATGTATTAATCCCAATAAGTCCTTAGCCCTTTCATAGGTCCCTTTGAAAGGTGCTTTAGTCATTTTGCCTTGTAAACAAGACTCACATACATCAGATGAGTCTAGTTCATTTGATTTCAAAAGTCCATTCGTTTGAAGTGTATGCATTCGGTTATTGTTTATGTGACCAAGGCGACAATGCCATAGTAGGAATCACTCAAATCCTTTTTGAGTTTCTTGGTGTTTGCATGGTATATTGAGCTATTGTATGCTGTGTCATCATGAACCAATTCATAAATACCATTCGAAGGTGAAGCCTTAAAATAGAACACATTATTTAAAGAAACATGGATATCATCATTAATGAAATTAAGATTAAAACCACATTGTTTCAAACGCGATACAGAAATAATGTTTCGTGATAAATCGGGTGCATACAAAACATTTTTAAAAATAAGCTCCAAACCACTTGGTAGCTTTAAAACAAAGTCTCCTTGATCTTTCACTTGCACCCTTGCTCCATTTCCCATGAAGAGACTTGTTGTTCCCGTATCCTGATCACTTCTTTTGAACCCCTGCAAAGAATTGCAAATATGAGTTCCACATCCTGTGTCTAATACCCATGTATTAGAAGAAGTAATACTAAGCTCAATGTATACCATATATACATTACCTGAGGTTTGCCCTGCATCCCTCTTTTCCTTCAACTCCTTAAGGTAGACCGGGCAGTTTCGTTTCCAGTGACCCATTTCACCGCAACCGAAGCACGGATCTTCCTTGGGGTTTGCTTTACCGGCAACCTTTTGCTTTTTGTTGTTGTTGGTTAGGGTAACCATCTTCCCCTTTCCCTTGCCCTTGCCTTGGTAGGCGGGTCCTTTCCTCTTAGCCGCCTTTGGCTTAGAAGTGTTATTGTTTTTGGACCCGCCTTCATTGATCATAAACATGGGTGAAGCCCTTTTACCCATGCTCGCTTCGGCCGTCTTAAGCATGGAATGTAATTCGCCAATGCTTTTATCCCAACCATTCATGTTATAATTTAACACGAATGTGTCAACCCTCTTTGACAATGAGTTAAGGATAAGGTCCGTGGCTAATTCATTAGACACGTTGCAATCAAGACGGTTTGCTCGATCAATTAGGCTTTTCATCTTACGAACATAAGATGAAACAGATTGGGTGTCGTCCATCTGACATGCATGAAGCGCTCGGACCATTTCAAAGCGCTCAACACGAGCTTGTTTAAGGAACATCTCCTTCAACTGTGTGATCATGTCATATGCACTATGATGTTTAAAATCCTTTTGGAGTTTAGGTATCATTGTCCCAAGCATGAGGCAAGAAACTTGCAACGAATCGGTGCAATATTTCTCCCAATAAGCCATGCCTTCCGTATCATCCTCGTCCGGTTGATCGGGAATGGGTTCTTCCAACACATACGCCCTATCCTCTAGTTTGAGGACAATTCTTAGATTTCGGAACCAATCCATGAAGTTCGTATGGTTGAGTTTTTCCTTTTCGAGGATAGACCTTAACGATAGGTTGTTAAAGTTGATTGGTGCGTTAGGAATGTTGTTGTTATTGGCGGCCATCTACAAAATTTAACAAAGTTGTTAAAGTATTATTTTTAATTTAACAATCAATACCCTTTAAATCCAATTGATATTTATTAAATTTTAGAATCCAACGATAAACCAAATTTCGGTTAGGTGACCTTTATCCCGTCATTTGATTTAGCTAGGTAGTCATTATATGACAATTGCAATCCTTTTGCAACTTCTAAGTTATGGGATCATGCAATCCTTTTGCATGGCATATTATCCCATCAACACCTATTTGTTCATCATGCTTCGGTGACTCTAAGTTCATGATTTCCAAATCAAGTCGTCCTACTTGTGTAAACGTGTAAACTTAACATACAAGTGGTTAGGTGACCTTTATCCCACAAGCATGCGAATTTCACCTTAATCATATCAGTTTGTTCATGACGGTTAGGTGACCTTTATCCCATCATGAGTTCCCTAATATGTCTTAGTGTTACACAAAAGGATGGCGTTTAACTTGTTTACCTTGTATAAGGGATTTTAAGTTTCCATTATTTCTAGTTTGAGAAAACTTTTATGCCATACACCAATGCATTTAGTGTATGGTTCTTATGAAAATCCATTTTCATGTCATGTAATAATGCCAATTTTATCACTTTGATATAAACCTTTTTATATGTGCAATCCGTTTCTAGTTCTTAATAACCATTTATTAATGTCCTTTTAGCCATTTCAATTTAACTGATTAAATTGTGGTTTGGTAAATTTCATGTTGTTAATAATTTAACCAATTAAATTGTAGTTTTGCTTGTTGTTAACTTGTGTGATAACTTGTTGTAGTAACATACACAATCCACAATCATACAAGGAATTAAAACAACCACGCATGCAAAACAAATGTTCACAATCAAGCCTTTTGGTAGACATTTTGTTTAGCCGAAAACAAAATGCCACCGGTCAATGGGTGAAACACAAAGTAAGAGGTTTTAACCTCCCACTTAACCTTGCATCCACATGCTTCTTGTGTTCTTCCTTGTGATCTTCATGTATCTTCATCTTGTTACAAAATATATCCTAATACATTTTGTCTAGAAAATGAAAATACAACCTAATCTATTTTACATGCCAAATATAAAATAAATTACATAACCAAATGAATATTATTACAAACCAATTGAATGAATAATTACATCCATATTGAAATTAACAAATCAACCAAACAAACATTCATTCAACCACAAGGTCAAGGCATTGATTGTTAACTACAACATACAACAAATATGACCAATTTGCAAGTTCCAAAACCCCTTTTGGAACTCCATAAAATCAGCCAACCTTATACAACCCTCCCAAATCCATTAATTTTGCATTTTACTTTCATGCATGTTAGTAGAATGCAAAGTTGATGGGTTTTAAAGACCATATATAAGAAGCATAATCCATAAACCTCGGCTCTAGATACCATTGTTGGAATTTAATGAGTTTCAAAACAACATGTTCATTTAGTTTACACAATCATAAAACCAATTTTAAGATAGTTAATACAAGCGGAAGCATTAATAGAACAAGTGTATTTGTAAAGCCATTTTGTTAAATTCCACAATAATATCAAGTCATGAATCATATGCTTACAAATATAACAAGATTAGAAGAGTGTTTATACCTCCTCTAAGATAGTAGAGGGCTGAATTTTGGACAGCAGAAATGTAGAAGGAGATGATGCAAAATGATAGCTTCTAACTTGAAGCCTCAAGCAAGTAACCCCAACACCCTTGCCTTTAGTTAGGATTTGATAGACACTTGAAATGGAGTTTGAAAAACAAATTTGGAACCCCTTTTTGAGCCCCAAAACCTACGGCCTAACAGCAACAGTAGCTGAATTTTCTGGTCAAGTTTTTGCTTTGAATCTCTTTGTATTTCACTTGAGAGAGTTGGTCAAATGTCTTGGTTCAAGAGTGGACATTCACCTAAGGAGTTGTGTATATAGGAAGTAACAAAAGCAAGATTGGGTTGGACTTCTTGGTGTTGGGATTTAACAATTTTCATGATACTTAAAACCATTTAAGAATCAATTAAAAGCAGAAGCATGTAATTACCATTTTGGAACATGTTAATCTTTAACCAATTAAAGTTAAATCCCAATTAGGATCAAGTTGTGATATATACTTACAAACTACAAGCAAGTAAAGAGATTATACCTTCTCCAAGCTAGGTAGTAAGTGATGAAGATGATGATGTTGAATGGAGCTTCAAGTGGATGAAACCTCAAGAGATTATACCCCAAACTTGTAACCAACACCTTGTACTTTGGTTAGGATTTAATTTACACTTGAGATAGACTTGCAAAAAGGAAAAATGAACTCTCCTACCCTTAGGAAAGGTCACGGCAGCAGCTGCTCCAAATGAGGGAGTATGCAGAATTTTTCTTGCTAGTTTTGATGTGTATTGCATGTGTGTGTAGTCTCCAAGAGTACCTAGATACTTATTCCTCTTGAAAATGCAAGTAGCCATTCAAATGGGTAGTCAAATGGCATGCATACATGGACTCCAATGCCACTCACAAGATGTAATTAAAATAAGTTTTATAAAAGATTAATCTTTTATAAAACTATTTCATAATACTTACATTCTTTAATTTATATAAACATTATATATATAAAACCAATTTATATAAAGTGTAATATAAATTAACTAATTATTTAACCTATAAATAATTAAATCCATATTATATAAATTATTCCATAATTTATATAAATACACATCAAGTAGTATTTAAGAAAACCATTTTTCTTAAAGTTCAAGTGTCGCGTATTTGATCAATGAACCAATCGTTAAAATCAAATACAAATAAGGTGTCGGTAAGTTTGTTATTGGGTATGACCCGACTTGGATCATAACACGTCAGCCACATTAATTTAATATGTCTCTCGGGCATACGAAATACCTTCAATCTCCCACTTGCACGAGAAACATAAGAAATTAATGCAAGTGATGGATACAGCCTAACACACCGTCCATCACCCCTAATATGTTATGACTTTGTGCCATTCAATAACATCATCCCTTTCGAGTTCCCATCTCGAATATGATTAGGTGAATCTTTCATTATTTCCTTTCGTCCTAGATGTCATGTTAAATCCAAGAGATACAGAGTGATCACTCTCTTATAGATTTAACTTTTCAGGCCTTAGACATCTGACTCTCAACGAATAAGAGGGACAAATTCCATCTTGACTACATACGTCCTAGATATACACTTTGTAATATACCTGAGTTCTTCCTTATGTACTACCATGTTTCAGAATAGCGAAGGAAAGAATCAAGGCACAATATTTGGTGAACATCTGAACCCTATATGTATCTCAGGTCAGAGGATACAATGATATTCTCCTTTACTCAAGATTACATGTGATCAACCACAAAGGCTCCATATAGTAAATCTTGAGAGCGGGTCTTCCAATATTTGTGTCCCACAAATATCTATGAACCTTGGTTGCAACCTTGCCCCACATTCACCATTTGAATGTTAACCAATCCAGGTTCATAATAGTCTAGACCTCACACTTGTTCCCACAAATGTGATCGACTACGGAATTTAGAATAATAGTTTATTCATGGATGAAATATGCTAAATAGGAACATAACTCAAATAAATTAACACCATAGTTATATTAATGAGTTTGAATAATTTCGTTCCGGTACAATACATAAAATAGATCATATCCAATCACTAGAATATCGAAGCCCTAATGCACAAACATGTCCCTCATGTTTTGGCCCATGTAAAAGCTTCGTGAGTGGATCCGCAACATTATGATCTGTGTGAACTTTGCGAATACATATCTTTCCTTTTTCAACTTCATCCCTTATGTAGTTGAATCTCCGCTCAATGTGACGAGTCTTTTGATGGGCACGAGGTTCCTTGATTTGAGCAATCGCACCCTCGTTGTCACAAAAGATCTCAAGAGGGTCCTGAATGGAAGGGACCACTCCTAAGTCGTCGATGAATTTCTTCATCCATGCAGCTTCCTGAGCTGCCAGTGAGGCGGCAATGTACTCCGACTCTGTAGTGGATAACGCAACAACCTCCTGTTTCGAACTCTTCCAAGAGACCGCACCACCATTTAACATGAAGACATAACCGGATTGTGATCGAGAGTCATCTCGATCAGTTTGGAAACTCGCGTCCACGTAACCTTTTACGGCGAGTTCCTCCTCACCAGACCCATATATTAGAAACATATCCTTAGTTCTCCTAAGGTATTTCAATATACTTTTAACAGCAATCCAATGACTGTTTCCTGGGTTATTCTGGTATCTACTTGTCAAGCTTAGAGCGCATGACACATCCGGTCTAGTACATATCATCGCATACATGATAGACCCAATTGCAGATGCGTATGGGACTTTCTTCATTCTATCTTGTTCATCTTTCGTGGTAGGACACTGAGATGAACTGAGAACGGTTCCTCTTTGAATAGGTACCAAACCTTTCTTAGAGTTTTCCATCTTGAACCTTTTCAAGATTTTATCAATGTATGTACTTTGACTTAAACCTATCAATCTCTTGGATCTATTCCTATAGATCCCTATCCCCAATATGTATTGTGCATCTCCAAGATCCTTAATGGAGAAGCAACTCTTTAGCCAAGTTTTGACTCCTTGCATTGTGGTAATATCATTCCCAAATAATAATATATCATCCACATATAGTACAAGGAACATGATAGTGCTCCCACTAGCTTTCTTATATACACAAGCTTCATCACCATTTTTAATGAAGCCAAATTTCTCGGCTTCCTCATTAAAACGATGATTCCACATTCTAGATGCTTGTTTCAATCCGTAGATTGACTTCTTTAACTTGCATACCTTTTTAGGATATTTTGGATCAACAAAACCTTCAGGCTGGACCATATAGACATCTTCCATAAGATATCCATTTAGGAAAGCGGTTTTGACATCCATTTGCCATATTTCATAGTCGTAGTGAGCAGCAATGGCAAATAATATCCTAATAGACTTTAGCATTGCCACTGGCGAGAAAGTTTCATCATAATCAACCCCTTGAGTTTGAGTGAAACCTTTTGCTACAAGTCTAGCTTTGTATGTATCCAAGTTTCCATGTATGTCGGTTTTCTTCTTGAAAAGCCATTTGCAATCAACTAGCTTGGAGCTAGGAGGTTGCACAACAAGTTCCCAAACTTGGTTTTCATACATGGATTGCATCTCGGCGTTCATGGCTTCCTGCCATTTATCTTTATCAATTCTTGATAAAGCATCTTTGTAGTTTGTCGGTTCATCCAAATCAACCGTATAGCAACCTTCCACGAGAAACCCATATCTCTCGGGAGGATTACTAATCCTACTAGATCTTCGAACGTCTTGTGTACCTTGATCATCCACTTGATCATTTTCAACATCCTCATGTTGAGTACTAGTGCTAACCAATTGTGTATCATCGGCTTGATCTTGTACCTCTACAAGATCTATCTTCCTTTCACCATCACCTTCCATAAGGAACTTGGTTTCAAGGAATTCCGCTTTCCGAGCAACAAATACGGTTTGCTCGGATGGATCATAGAAGTAATATCCCATGTCATCTTTGGGATATCCTATGAAGATACACTTTGTGGATCGAGCAAGTAGCTTATTTGCTACATAACGCTTAGGATAAGCTTCACATCCCCATACTTTCAAGTATGAAAGAGAAGGAGGTTTTCCAAACCACATCTCATGAGGAGTTCGTTCCACCTTCTTGGTTGGGGCCATATTTAAAATACGAGCCGCAGAGCTTAGACAATAACCCCAAAATGATAGAGGTAACGAGCTTCTTGCCATCATAGATCGAACCATATCCATTAGGGTTCGGTTCCTCCTTTCGGAAACTCCATTAAGTTGGGGTGTTCCGGGTGGAGTAAGTTGTGAGATAATCCCACAACTCCTAAGATGATCTTGGAAGGCATCGCTTAGGTATTCACCTCCTCTATCGGTACGTAGTACCTTAATTGTCTTATTGAGTTGATTTTGTACTTCGTTTTGATATTCTTTGAATGCTTCAAACGTTTCGTCCTTGTGTCTTAATAAGTAGACATATCCGAAACGACTAAAGTCATCAATGAAAGTAACAAAGTATCTTTCACCTTTCCTAGTCATGGGTTTAAAGGGTCCACATACATCCGAATGTATTAATCCCAATAAATCTTTAGCCCTTTCATAGGTCCCTTTGAAAGGTGCTTTAGTCATCTTGCCTTGTAAACAAGATTCACATACTTCAAACGAATCCATTTCATTTGATTTCAAAAGTCCATTCTTTTGAAGTGTATGTATTCGGTTCTTGTTTATGTGACCAAGGCGACAATGCCATAAGTAGGAATCACTCAAATCCCTTTTGAGTTTCTTGGTGCTTGTATGGTACATTGAGCTACTCGATGATGTGTCATCATGAACCAATTCATAAATTCCATTTGAAGGCGAAGCCTTGAAATAGAATACATTATCTTTAGAAACATGAATATCATCATCAATAAAATTAACAACGTAACCACATTGTTTTAAGCGAGAAATAGAAATAATGTTTCTACACAAATCCGGAGCATACAAAACATTTTCTAAAATAAGTTCCAATCCGCTTAGAAGCTTCAATATAAAATCTCCTTGAGCTTTAACATGCACCTTTGCACCATTGCCCATATAGAGACTTGATGTTCCCGCCTTATGATCACTTCTTTTGAACCCCTGCAAAGAATTGCAAATATGAGTTCCACATCCAGTGTCTAATACCCATGTATTAGAAGAAGTAATACTTAGCTCTATATATACCATATATATATTACCTGAGGTTTGCCCTGCATCCCTCTTGTCCTTCAACTCCTTAAGGTAGACCGGACAGTTTCGTTTCCAATGACCCATCTCACCGCAACCGAAACATGGGTCTTCCTTGGGGTTTGCCTTCTCGGTGACCTTTTGCTTCTTGGCTTTGTTGATGGTTGGGGTAACCATCTTCCCCTTCCCTTTGCCTTGATAGGCGGGTCCTTTTCTCTTAGCCACCTTTGGCTTAGAGGTCTTACCTTTGGACCCACCTTGATCGATTGCTAACACGGGTAAACCCCTTTTACCCATGCTAGTTTCCGCCGTTCTAAGCATACCGTGAAGCTCACCTATGCTCTTATCCATCCCATTCATATTGTAATTAATTACAAATTGATCAAACCTTTTTGATAGGGAATTAAGGATAAGATCGGTGGCTAACTCATTAGATATGTTTAGGTTAAGACGGTTAGCACGATCGATAAGGCTTTTCATCTTAAGTACATAAGATGAAACCGATTGGGTATCGTCCATACGACAAGCATGTAGCGCCCGAACCGTTTCGAATCGCTCGACACGCGCTTGTTGAAGGAACATCTCCTTCAATTGCGTTATCATGTCGTATGCACTATGATGCTCGAAATCCTTTTGGAGTTCGGGTATCATAGTCCCAAGCATTAAGCATGAGACTTGGAGGGAGTCGTGGCAATACTTATCGTAAGAGGCCATTGCATCCACATCATTCTCATCCGGTTGATCGGGAATGGGGTCCTCAAGCACATACATTTTATCCTCTTGTTTGAGGACAATCCGAAGATTGCGGAACCAATCCATAAAGTTTGTATGGTTGAGTTTGTCTTTCTCTAAGAGAGACCTTAATGATAGGTGGTTTAGGTTAAGAGGTGCGTTTGGAATGTGGTTGTTGTTATTGGCGGCCATCTACAAAATAAACAAGGTTCGTTTAAGTATCGATTTTAGATTTAATAAACAATACCCTTTTAATTTGTTTTATTTAAATATTAGAATCCAACGGTAAGTCAAATTCCGGTTAGGTGACCTTTATCCCGTCATTTGATTTAGCTAGGTAGTCATAATGACAATTGCAATCCTTTTGCAACTTCTAATTTTATGGGATCATGCAATCCTTTTGCATGGCATATTAATCCCATCAAACGCCTATTTGTTCCTCATGCTTCGGTGACCCTAAGTTCATGATTCCCAAATCAAGTCATCCTACTTGTGTAGACATGTAGACTTAACATACAAGTGGTTAGGTGACCTTTATCCCACATGTATGCAAAGTGTACCTTATTCATATTAGTTCACTCATGACGGTTAGGTGACCTTTATCCCATCAAGAGATTCCTAATATGTCTAAGTGTTTCCACAAAAGGATGGCGTTTAACTTGTTTACCTTGTATTAGTTAAAGGGATTTTATGTTTTCTACATTCTAGTTTTAGAAAACAAAATGCTATACACCAACATGCATTTGGTGTGTAGTGTTTTATGAAAAACCTATTTTCATGTCCTTTTAGTAAGCCAATTACTAGTTATAAACCATTTCATATGTATGATCCTTATCATGTTCTTAATAACCGATTATTAATGTCCTTTTAGCCGTTTTTAATTTAACCATTTAAATTGACGTTTTGCATGTCGTTAATAATGTCAATTTTAACCAATTTAAATTGCCATTTTAGTTTGTTGTTAACTTGTGTGATTAACTTGTAGCATACAAACATACAATCCACATAATCATACAAAACAACCACGCATGCAAAATCATATGTTCACAATCAAGCCATTTAGGTAGACATTTGTTTAGCCGAAAACAAATGCCACCGGTTAAGGGGTTATAACACAAAGTAGGAGGTTTTAACCACCCACTTAATCTTGCATCCAAATGCTTCTTCATGTGTTCTTCAAGTCTTCATCATCTTCATCATTTTACAAAATATATCCTAATACATTTTGTCTAGAAAATGAAATACAACCTAATCTATTTTACATACCAAATATAAAATAAATTACATAGCCAAATGAATATAATTACAAACCAATTGAATAATTATTACATGCCTTTTGAATGAATGATAATACATACCAAATGAATCATAAATCAACCAAACACACATGCATGCAACACAAGGTCAAGGCTAGGATTGTGAACATTACATACAACCAAAATTAGACCAAATGGAAGAATCCAAAAACCCATTTTGGGTCTCCTTAAATTCGGCCTAAATACCAAACCCACCCAAACCCTAAAATTTTTGCATTCTACTATCATGCATGTTCATAAAATGCAAAATATAGTGGGTTTAACATATCATCTCGAAGCATATTTCATCAACTTCGGCTCTAGATACCATTGTTGGGATTTAACAATTTTCATGATACTTAAAACCATTTAAGAATCAATTAAAAGCAGAAGCATGTAATTACCATTTTGGAACATGTTAATCTTTAACCAATTAAAGTTAAATCCCAATTAGGATCAAGTTGTGATATATACTTACAAACTACAAGCAAGTAAAGAGATTATACCTTCTCCAAGCTAGGTAGTAAGTGATGAAGATGATGATGTTGAATGGAGCTTCAAATGGATGAAACCTCAAGAGATTATACCCCAAACTTGTAACCAACACCTTGTACTTTGGTTAGGATTTAATTTACACTTGAGATAGACTTGCAAAAAGGAAAAATGAACTCTCCTACCCTTAGGAAAGGTCACGGCAGCAGCTGCTCCAAATGAGGGAGTATGCAGAATTTTTCTTGCTAGTTTTGATGTGTATTGCATGTGTGTGTAGTCTCCAAGAGTACCTAGATACTTATTCCTCTTGAAAATGCAAGTAGCCATTCAAATGGGTAGTCAAATGGCATGCATACATGGACTCCAATGCCACTCACAAGATGTAATTAAAATAAGTTTTATAAAAGATTAATCTTTTATAAAACTATTTCATAATACTTACATTCTTTAATTTATATAAACATTATATATATAAAACCAATTTATATAAAGTGTAATATAAATTAACTAATTATTTAACCTATAAATAATTAAATCCATATTATATAAATTATTCCATAATTTATATAAATACACATCAAGTAGTATTTAAGAAAACCATTTTTCTTAAAGTTCAAGTGTCGCGTATTTGATCAATGAACCAATCGTTAAAATCAAATACAAATAAGGTGTCGGTAAGTTTGTTATTGGGTATGACCCGACTTGGATCATAACACGTCAGCCACATTAATTTAATATGTCTCTCGGGCATACGAAATACCTTCACTTGGAGTCCCAAAATCTGCACACTTATGTCTCTTAAATAACAATATTGTTATTTATATAAAACTTGTAATTTATATAAACTTGTAATAAAACCCATGTTATTAGTTAATGTTACTTCCATTTTATAAACCATAACATAACTTAATTATTTAAAACCTATAAATAATTAAATCCTTATCATTTAAATTATCCAAATAATTTTCTCAAGTGATAATATTTTAGAAAACCGATTTTCTAAAATCCAAATGTCGCGTATTTATTTAATGATCCAATCGTTAAGATTAAATACGTATAAGGTGTTGGTAAGCTTGTTATTGGGTATGACCCGGCTTGGATCATAACATAGTGGCCACGTTAATTTAATATGTCTCTCGGGCATATGAAATACCTTCATACCCATCACAACTCGTTACTACTTGGCACTACGAAGACACTACTTGGACAAACTCATCATCTCATACCACTATTCCTTACTACTTAACATTGATAATCACTACTCAACACCAGTCCTAACTGCATGTCACTACTAATCACTACTCTATACTGCTTTTCATTACTATTTACTACTTAATACTACTAAGTACTACTTATCACTACTAAAATCTCTACGATTTACCACTAGTTACTACGCATCACTACTCATTGCTAGTATATTTTTAGAAATGAATTTCAGATTGATCTAGCACCAGGAGTGGCACCAGGAGCGGCACCAGTAAAAAGCGCACCTTATAGAATTGCACCTCCAGAACTACAAGAATTGTCCATTCAACTGCAGGAAATGTTGGACAAGGGTTTTATCCGACCGAGTTCTTCACCTTGGGGTGCTCCGATCTTGTTCGTGAAAAAAAGGATGTCAATGAGACATTGTAATGACTACAGAGAGTTGAACAAGTTGACTACAAAAAACAGATATCCACTTTCAAGGATCGATGATTTGTTTATGGATCCAACTGCTAATAAAAAGTTGACATGTGATCAGGTTATCATCTTTTGAGAGGGAAGGATGTTGATATACCCAAAACAATGTTCAGAACACGTTATGGTTATTATGAATTTACAGTGATCCATTTGGTTTGACGAACTCACCGGCAGTGTTCATGGATCTCAGGAACCATGTGTGTAAGCCATACTTTGATAAATTCATCATTGTGTTCATTGATGACATTTTGGTGTATTCAAAGAACAGAGGAGAGCACGAACAACATCTGTGTTTTGTATTGAAAATGCTCAAGGACGAGCAGTTGTACGCAAAGTTTTCTATGTGTGACTTTTGGTTGTAGGATGTACAATTTTTGGGTCACCTTGTAGGCATCAATGGTATATAAGTTGATCCTGCAAAGAGAGAGATAGTCAGAAACTAGGAAACTCCTAAGTCACCAAACCAAATCCGACAATTTCTTGGTCTCGCCGGATACTACACAAGATTCGTCGAGCATTTTTCTACTACTACCCGACTGTTAACTGCATTAACTCACAAGGGTAAGAAATATGAATGGACGGAGCAATAAGAGTCTGCGTTTCAGTTGCTGAAGCAAAAACTTACTACTGCTCCAATTCTATCTTTACCGGAGGGAAACAAGGACTTCGTGATCTATTGTGATTCTTCACGTCAAGGAATTGGTTGCTTGCTGATGCAACGAGACAAAGTAATTGCTTACGGCTCACGAAAATCGAAGATGCACTAGCAAAACTATAAAACACACTATCTAGAACTTGGTGCTGTGGTCTTTGCTCTGAAAGTGTGGAGACACTACTTGTACGGCTCTAAGTTTACAATCTTCACGAATCATAAGAGTCTGTAACACATTTTCAATCAGAAACAACTTAACATGAGACAGAGGCGTTGGGTAGAGATACTAATTGACTACGACTGTGAAATTCGCTACCATCGTGGTAAGGCGAACATTGTACTGGATGCCTCGATCAGGAAAGAGAGGGTTAAGCCACTAAGAGTTAGAGCACTAAACATGACTATACGTACGAATCTTACTTCTTAAATACGTGATGCGCAACTTAAAGTCATGAAACCTGAGAACATTGTCACTGAATCTATCCAGGGATTACATAAAAAATTTGTCACAAGAGAAGACGGATCCTGATATTTTGTTAATAGAATCTGGGTACCTAAGTTTGGTGGATTAAGTGAACTTATGTTGGATGAGGCGCACAAATCAAGATATTCGATTCACCCTGGGTTCGACAAGATGTACCAAACCTTAAGGAGATGTATTGGTGGCCTAATCTGAAGGCCGAAATTGCTACTTATGTTGGTAAGTGCCTGACCTGTGCTAAAGTCAAGGCTGAACACCAAAGATCGTCAAGGCTGCTGACACAACTAGAGATTCCCTAATAAAAATGGGAATGCATTACCATGGATTTCATCACAAAGCTACCTAAAACTGTGGGAGGTTATGACACCATCTAAGTTGTTCTAGATCCACCCACTAAATATGCTCACTTTCTACCAAACAGAGAAACTGACAAGATGGAAAAGATGGCACAGATTTATCTGAAGGAAGTGATTTCTAAACATGGTGTGCTTATATCCATTATATCCGACCGAAATAGCGGGTTTACTTCTAGATTTTGGCAGGCATTACAACAGGAAATGGGAACTCATCCCAACATGAGTACCACGTATCATCCATAGACAGATCGTCAAGGTGAACGGACCATCTAGATTTTAGAAGACATGTTGAGAGCATATGTTATCGATTTTGGAAACATATGGGATAAACATCTACTAATGGCAGAGTTTTCGTACAACAACAACTATCATACGAGTATAAAAGCTGCACCTTTTAAAGTATTGTACGAAAGAAAGTGTAGATCTCCCGTAAGCTAGAGTTTACTAGGATAGTCAATTGACAGGTCCTGAAATCATTCATGAAACTACAGAAAAAATTGTTCAAATTCAAGAGAGGTTAAAAACAGCACGAAGCCGTCAAAATATCTTTGCCGACGTCATAAGATGACCTCTATAATTTTAGACTGGTGACATAGTCATGTTAGAGGTATCACCCTGGAAGGGTGTGGTACGTTTCGGAAAGCGAGACAAACTGAGTCCAAGATATGTTGGACTATTCGAGGTAACTGAAAGGGTTGGACCCGTAGCTTACCGACTGAAGCTACTGCAAGAGCTCAACAAAATTCATGAAATGTTTTACATGTCAAACCTGAAGGAATTCTTAGCCAATGAAAACATGGTAATTCATTTAGAGCATATTCGCATCGACAGTAAACTTCATTTTGTGGAAGAACCTGTGGAGCTTATGGACTGTGAGGTCAAACTGTTAAAGCAGAGCAATATACCCTTCGTTAAAGTTCGGTGGAACGCCCGTAGAGGACCAGAGTTCAAATGGGAACGTGAAGACCAAATGAGACAAAAGTATTCGCAACTGTTTCCTGACGAAATGACTTCAGTAGACATGTACTAAGATTTTGGGACGAAATGTTTATTAACGTGTAGGTAATGTAACAACCCTACTTTTTTCATTACTGTTGTTAACTATCTGTTAGTTATTTTAATGGTGATTACTTGAAACTTTGTGTATTTAACTTAATAAATACATGCTTAGATTTTAATGGATACATAATAATATGTGATACATATTCAATACGATAATGCTTCGGTTAGAAGTACTTGCAATACGAACGGTTGTTGAAAACCGCAAAAAACGTCTTTGAGAAAAAGAAACGAATAACAACTTAATTGTAATAATTATTTTATATAATTATTATGTTTTAACATATAAATAATTTTTTAATTTTTATAATAATTTGGATCACGTGGTTTCATTTAAACGATCAATTAACGTTCTGAGAATTCGGTAAACGACAACTAGGAACGAGGCCCACGAACACACATTTTAGCAAATAAGTAGTCCATGGACTCGCCCATGACCCATTTCATCCGATAACCCCTAGCCCACTATCTAATTAAATTAATTGTGAACCGGTTGCTTACTGCTCAAGTATATGTAATTAGGAAACCTCAAACTAGATAATTTCCATATAACAAAAAAAATTTGGCAAACCCTTTATCCTCCCTCACAACTCACAGCTGCAAACCCTCTCACTCCCTTTTTTTTTTGTCGACCATAAACACCCCAAAAACACCATTTCGATCTTTTGCTCTTGCGTGTTTAAGAAGAATTAATCCCCACATCTTTCTCTACACCTTGGTGTGTGCAATTAAATCTTTAGAGGTGAAATAATTGTAACCCTAATTATTAATTTCAGTGATTTTACATGTATTCATGGTGATTGTTGTTAGCTCTCATGTCCTTGACCAATTGAATGTATTTGATGGCTCGGTTTACTTGTATACACATTGTTTTTGAAATTCATTTTTAAGTCAGGCCATAACTGAAACTTTAACTTATATTCAGTAGATTATATGTGTATAAATGGATTTCCATCGAAAAACTATTGAATTTGGATTTAAGAATCACATAGTTTCGATTAACGGATCATCCGTTACACTTGTTTAAAGTTTTCGGCTTGTGTTTTGTGTGAAACTGATTTCTGAACGAATTGCTTTGTGAAATAGAATATAAAATGTTCACTAACAGCTAGCTTATGGAATTCACTCAAGTTAGACAAAGATATCACATGATTTGGATTCTTAAAACTTGTTATATGCTCGTTCGAATATTCATGACAACTTTTGTTGATCGTAACTTAAAACATATTTGTTTGGCTATTTGCTTTTATTTTTGGAATTTTTCTTATATAATTTGAAACATTTAGGATTAGCACTTGACTTTTCATGTAGACATTGTATCTAAAAGGTTTCTAGATGTTGAGATAATTCCATGTTAATATGACTACCAAAATTGGGACCGAATCTGTCCCGAGTGCAAAAAAAATGACATAACTTGACTTGTGTGATGAATTGAGTTTTGATATTCTGGAATATGAATATTTACATGTTAGGTAAAATATTGTATTTGAATTTTCAACATGTGAAACTTGACGAATTGTGTGCTATAAGGGTCATAACATGCTATGTCTAGAATCTGTCCAAATCAGAACACCTGACTTTGGATGCAAAAATGTACGAATTGGCTACACAAAAAGCTTAGACATTTTACTAGTGAAGCTTTTTGGATGTTTTTTGTGACAACCCAGAAATTTCCGACCAAATTTAAACTTAATCTTTATATGATTTCGACACGATAAGCAAAGTCTGTAATGTCGAGTCTCAAAAATTTCGAAACTATATTCATGTAATCAGTTACCCTTTGACTGTGCTCGACGATTCATGAACATTTATGTGTATAGAGATGAGACGACCCATCCTAATCCATTTGGACGAATACATTACATTTAGTTACATCGCGAGGTACTTGACCTCTATATGATACATTTTACAAACATTGCATTCGTTTTTAAAAGACAAACTTTCATTTCATCGACAGTTGACGGCATGCATGCCATTTCATAATATATCCAACTATAATTAACTTAGTAATAATCTTGATGAACTCGACGACTCGAATGCAACGTCTTTTGAAATATGTCATGAATGACTCCAAGTAATATCTCTAATATGAGCAAATGCACAGCGGAAGATTTCTTTAATACCTGAGAATAAACATGCTTTAAACTGTCAACCAAAAGGTTGGTGAGTTCATTAGTTTATCATAAATAATCATTTTCGATAGTATAATAGAACACAAGATTTCATATTTTCATAAACATCATTCTCATATTAGTCATTTCACAAACTGCATAGAGATAAAAATCATTCATATGGATTGAACACCTGGTAACCGAGCTTAACAAGATGCATATAGAATATCCCCCAGTATACAGCGCGCAGCTAATATACTAAATAATACCTCGAAGTACTAAAGCATCCATACCCTGGATGGGGCTCGTTGGGCCCGATAGATCTACCTTTAGGATTCACATCAATTAGGGGCCATTTCCCAAATTCATAGGTTACCAGACTTGAAGGGGCGATATTCGGTTTAATAATCCAACCATATAATGTAGTTTTTGATTACTTGTGTCTATTTCGTAAAACATTTATAAAAGCAGCGCATGTATTCTCAGTCCCAAAAATATATATTGCAAAAACATTTAAAAAGGGAGCAAATGAAACTCACCATGCTGTATTTTGTAGTAAAAATACGTATGACGATATTTAACAACTGAACAATGCAGGGTTGGCCTCGGATTCATGAACCTATATCATTTGTGTATTTATTAAAACGTATAATGGAAATCAAATACTTTTATTTATTAATATATATTATTTATATATATTTGTGGTTATATAGGATTTATATTAAATTCCATTTAAAAACATATACTTATATTATCTTAAATTATGTGTTATATATATTTATTTTGTATATATATTTTATAATGATTAATATCTATTCATTTAGTTACATTAATATATATATATATATATATATATATATATATATATATATATATATATATATATATATATATATATATATATATATATATATATATATATATATATATTATTACGTTTGAAATTCAATAGTTTGTTACATGTAAATATGTATCTAGATAATGTTAATATATAGTTATGTAAAATATTATTATAGTTATAGTATACGTACTATATACATTTCATATACAAAATTATTTATTTGTAAAAAAAATTAATAGTCTTGATATTAATGAGTTACTAATAATAATAACTTTAATAATAATGATAATATTAGTAACACAAATAAAAATGATATTTTTTAATAATAATAATGATACTAATAATGTTATTAATAATAATAATGATAATAATATTATTATTAATGATATACTAATAATGATTTTAATACTAACTCTTATGTTCATATCAAATTTAATAATACATCTAATGCTTAATATTAATACTAATCTTAATAATAATGATAATAATAATTTTACTTATTTTAATGATAATAATATTCATAATATTATGTTAGTATTAATAATAATTAACATATCCATAATCTTAATCATAATAATTAATAATAACAAATATGATACAATAATAATAATACAAATAATAATAATAGTGTTAATACTAATAATATTAATAGTTGATAATAATTAGTAACATAATAATCCTAGTAATTGATAATAATAATAATAATAATAATAATAATAATAATAATAATAATAATAATAATAATAATAATAATAATAATAATAATAATAATAATAATAAATAAAGAGTTACAACCTTTGAAGAAAAGCTAGAAAAAAGAACGCCACCGCTGGGACTCGAACCCGAGACCTCTCGAATGACCGAACACCTCCCTAACCAATCGTTCACACTTGTTTTTTCTGATATTAAACCCAGATAATTTAAATATAACCCGTAATTAATTAACCTTCTTCTTCTTCATCTTGAAATTTGATCAGAGATCAAACCATTGCAAACAAACAATTTAATTTATGTGGTTTTAGGATTCTTAAACAAAACAGAACATTTATTGAGTGATTAAAATTAAAAAAAATTAAAATAAATGCTGAAGCATTCTGTGAAGAACACGAAGCAACTCAGAATCAAATTCGAAAGTCTAGGACGTTTTAGACTATATGTATAACATGAAAAAGATCTTAAATGATCTATAGAAACTTTACGAACCATCAATTTCAACAGAAACGTTAAAACATGTTCGAATTTTATGATGAACATCATTGTTGACTTTTTTAAAAATTACGTTTGACTCAGAAATTATAAGTCGATAGGAAAAATTGAATCTTTAAATTTTGTAGCAAGACTGTGACAACCCGGAAGTTTCCGACCAAATTTAAACTTTAATCTTTATATATTCCCGACACGATAAGCAAAGTTTGTAAGTTGAATCTTAAGAATTTTAAACTGTGTTCATACATTCATTTAACCTTGACCAAATTCCAAAGATTCACGAACCATTATAGGAATGGATATGATTATATATGTATATATGTATATTTTATAATTTGAAAACGTTAACAAGTATTAGACGTATAATACTTTACATGAACGTTGTTGTTTTAAAATATATTTAAAATAATTATCGACAGAATTAAAAGATAGTATTAAATGATTGAATTATTAGATACATTGAATTATGGTTACGAGTCTTTATTAAGAGGTGCACTTTGATTTAGAAAACCTTTCCTTTTAACGGCATCCGGAATATTGGTAAAAGTGATTTACAAAAATATCATTAACGAGAGTTAGTCAAAAGTTAGTAATAATTTCCGTTTAAATTTCAAAAGTGTACTTACTTTGATTAACTCGTGTCCCTCGATAAACCGACTATTTAGTTTTCATATTAAAAACATTATTTGGTAAAATAACTACTATTTTACTAAACGAGTTAAAAGTATATAAAACGAACTTTGAAATATATTTAGTTTTGAAAGACTAAATATTATATCATTAGTTAAAATAATTCAAATATATTTATTATGTACAAATTTACGATTCTAAGTAAATATATATATATATATATATATATATATATATATATATATATATATATATATATATATATATATATATATATATATATATATATATATATATATATATATATATATTTTAACTTAGTCATAAAACATCTCAATTTAAAATAAAATATTTTGACAAACAACGAGCCATTGATTAATCGAAGCAAATAACCACAATGCTCAATTATATAAGTCACATTTTTCATAAGGTAATTTATTGATGAGAAAGTCAAATTATTAATAAGGGTACATGTCGCGTAACGTAAAAGGCTAGCGAAAAATATGCATGTCGTTGGAAAGCTAGCGAAAAATTAAGAACTTCTCCTTTAGATATCGAATGGTTTTGATAAACAGATTGGAAGTTATAGTCAATCGAATTTTTGTATTATTATTAAAAATGATTATTATTATCGTCGTTATTATCATCGTTCTAGTTTTATCTTATTATTATTATTATTATTATTATTATTATTATTATTATTATTATTATTATTATTATTATTATTATTATTATTATTATTATCTTTATCAATAAAAGGATTTATCATTAAAAATTGTTATTTTTATTATTATTACTATCGTTATTATTGTTAAAATTATAATTAGAATTATTATTATTATTATCTAATTATTATTATTATTATTATTATTATTATTATTATTATTATTATTATTATTATTATTATTATTATTATTATTATTATTATTATTATTATTAATATCATTATTAATATATATATCATTATTTAAAAATGTTTATTGTTATTGTTATTATTATTATGATATTATCATTATTAGTATCATTGTAATTAAAACTAATATTAGTAACACCTAATTATTTTGATTACTATTATTATCAATATTATGAATACGATATAAATGACGATTAAAAGCTATTAAACGAAATGATTAGGAAATAATGAGTAAGAGTATATTGATGAAATTAAAATATTATAAGATATTGATTTGGATAAAATTATCGTTCTTATTATTTTTATCATTACTATTATTATTAAAAGTATCGTTAGTATTAAAACTATCATCTTAACAAAAATTATCATTTTAATAGAAAAGTCATTGTTATTATAAAATACCACTATTATTATCATTTTAAATAGAATTATTATTTTAAAGTTAATACTAAAAAGTGTCGTAAATATTAAAGTTATCATAATTAGAATTATCATTTTATCATAATGTCATCTTAGTAATTATAAATGTTGATATTTTTATTAATAAAATAATAATTATTATTATTACAAAATAATACAACTTTTACTTACTATTATTATGGATATTATTTTATCAAATAAATATGTGATACAAACATATTTTTACCACGTGTAATAAAATTTCTTTAATAATACCTATCATATTATCTTTATGATATTAAATAAACTTTATAAATCTTATAACTTAATATATATATATATATATATATATATATATATATATATATATATATATATAAGTATATTTTATTATATAAATTTTAATATAAAATTTTATTTATTAATAAATGAATTATATTATTTACTCTAATAATTTTTTTTTAAAATATTTAAAAATATAAAACGACGACATTTAAACTATATATTAATTATGTATAGATTTTGGAAATCATTTTGAGTCAAATTGACTTTTGTTGACCTATGCATATTAGTCTCGAGCATTAGGATTGTGATACACTATGACCTAATCTAAATTTTTAGACAAATTTTGACCAACATATATATATATATATATATATATATATATATATATATATATATATATATATATATATATATATATATATATATATACATAATTAATATAGGTTGGTGAATCCGAGGTCAACCTTGCACTTGTTCAATGACGTTATATGTATTTTTACTACGAAATACAATAGGTGAGTATCATTTACCTTTTTACCCTTTATATTTTTGGGCTGAGAATACATGCGCAATTTTTATAAATGTTTTACGAAATAGACACAAGTAATCGAGACTACATTATATGGTTGAATGATCGAAGCCGAATATGCCCCTTTTTACTTGGTAACCTAAGAATTAGTAAACTAGTCTACTAATTGACGCGAATCCTAAAGATAGATCTATTGGGCCTAACGAACCCCATCAGTTGTAATGGATGCTTTAGTACTTCGATGTTGTTTTATCATATCCGATGGATATCCTGGAATGATAGGGGATATTCTTATATGCATCTTGTTAATGTCGGTTACCAGGTGTTCAATCCATATGAATGATTTTTGTCTCTATGGATGGGACGTATATTTATGAGAACTGGAAATGAAATTCTTGTGGTCTATTAAAATGATATAAATGAATGATTATGTTAAACTAATGAACTTACCAACCTTTTGGTTGACACTTTAAAGCATGTTTATTCTCAGGATTGAAAGAAATCTTCCGCAGTGCGTTTGCTCATTTTAAAGATATTACTTAGAGTCTTTCATAGCATATTTCGAGAACGTTGCATTCGAGTCATTGAGTTCATCAAATATTATTATTAAGTCAATTTATAGTTGGACAGTGGATATTATGAAATGGTATGCATGCCTGTCAATTTTCAATGTAAAGAAAGTTTGTCTTTTAAAAACAAATGCAATGTTTGTAAAATGTATCATATAGAGGTCAAATACCTCGCGATGTAATCAACTATTGTGAATCGTTTATAAATATGAACGGGTCCTTTCAGTTGGTATCAGAGTGGTGGTCTTAGCGAACCAGGTCTGCATTAGTGTGTCTAACTGATAAGTCATTAGGATGCATTAGTGAGTCTGAACTTTGACCGTGTCTGCATGTCAAAAAGTTTTGCTTATCATTTCTAGTCGGAAATTATCTGCTTATCATCCTTAGGAAATTACCTGATTATCCTTATTAGTCTAGACACGTCTTGCTGCATTAATTGCATGAGTAGTGTATAGACAAAAATTCATATCTTAGCGTATCTGCTAAATCATATCTTATCGTATCTGTTATTTTAAACTTTGCATGACATATCCCGCAAATTCCTCCGTAATCTACGAAACCTTTGATCTATATATATAGATATCCTATGTAAATAGAATATCACCCGATAGCCGAAAAATTATTTTATATCAAAAAATCCTTTATCCAATCGTACGAAATGGAATTTGTCATCAGTTCAAGTCACTCAGATTTCGAAATGGAATCCCACTCAAGCTCTGAAAGCAGTGTGACTGGAATGGACCAACCAATCAGTCATCACCTATTCTGGATGAATTGGGGATGGGTTCGTAGCCTCCTCAATCATTGGAGACAAGAAGAAGATGATCCTTTCCATTCACCACATTGCCCTCTTGACGAAGAACCTGAAGCACTTACCGGCGAACCAATCCAAAACACCATTTTCTCTCTCATTTCCAGAGTATCTCGTCACGATTATATAATACATCAAATTTTAGATTTTATTTATCCGCTCGTTCGAATCGACAATCACCCCAGTGTAATAGAAGAAGTAAACGAGCTTCGCGCTCGGGTAGTAGCTTTGGAGAATATGGTGCAGATATTACAAACACCAACAGCAGCACCAGCAGCATAACCAGTACCACCATCATCAACGCCAACCGTACCATTACCACCTCCAACCACAACTGCGTCGTAAACCTCAACTTGACAAACTGTCCCACGAGCATCAACGTCATACGTTCTGTAGATACCACGAGGTACCCACAACAATGAACGATGAAGTATTAATTCATAACTTCATTAGAGGAATATTCGCGGCGATTATGTAATTTCTAAAGTCTTAGAGATTATCTAATCTAGCCCTAACCATAAAGCAGTTAAGCGAACCAAAATGATAGAAGGAAGAGTAGAAACCCTGACAAAAATGGTGTGTGATTAACCATCTAAATTTGTTTTGCCAACAGCATCAACAGTACCGTCAGCGTCACCAGCATCGCCAGTACAGTCAACATCAGAATCAACAACACCTATAACATCACAATCTCCGTCAGTTCAAGAATAACTGTGGACATCATTACGAATCAATAACGCGTATATTGTATCAACAAGTTATGAAGAATTAACTCATTCCCTCTGAAAAAATTATATGTATATTTTATATATATTTTTTGAAATAAAAATAAATCTTTCTGTGCTAAGCTATTGTGTGTGAATCTTAACTACTCAGTCAATTCATATTACAAATATGCAATAATGTACGTCCCTAGCCCGCGACTTAACCATCGTTAACTACAATCTCTGTCTCAATTCAACAAATTTCAATTCCTAATAAATCAAGTATATATTTGATTTTACACTTTCATCATCGATGTAATCGAAACTTTTCAGATAACATCATTCGTACTATGCGAAATTCACAAGAATATAACGAAAATCAACATCACGCCTCAAAAAATAATGAAGTATTGATTCATAATTTCAATATTATTGAAGAAATACTTATGTAATCTTTAAAGCCTTCAAGGGATTATTCAATTCTGGTTTCAACCATAAATCGAATGAGTTTAATTTAGTATTGACTCATTGAAATCTATGTTACATCTGAAGAGAATATATATATATATATATATATATATATATATATATATATATATATATATATATATATATATATATATATATATTTTCATAAAGACTGTAATAAAATTCTTTTGTACAAAATATTAATTGTGAAAATTTTTTAACGGGTAGGTAATACCCGAGAGATATATATATTCATAATTAATATGTTACATTCTTCGAATCTGATTAAGCAAATTATCAACTATACTTCCTACTTTCACAATAATATACATTCTTTCATAGCAATCAAAACAATAATACTCATTCAAACCCAATTACATATTCTGATTTTGAAACCTCAGAATTCAATACGAAATACAACCGGTACCATCACTTTTAAATTCTTACATCTCTCAAAGATATACTTTGACATCAAAACTGTGTTAGAACATCAAATGTATATTAACGATTACAATCCGTGTTCAAACCCTTCAAAAATTTCTGAAGACACTTCAAATAATGAGCAATCGAGATGATGATTCAACCACATATTACCCACAGTTATGTACTAAAAAAAAAAGCTCTCGAAACCAAAGTCATAATTCAACACATATCTGTGTCAGATTCTTTGGCATTTATTAGTAAAAATAACTTTGCAATTCCTTTTCAAAGTAGCAAATTCTATCACAGCTCCAGCAAGATAACTTCGATTTTTCATTCGGAGTAGCCTTATCATAATCTTGATACATATGATTACCCTTTTGTTACCGGAGACCCTTTCATATTCCACCACATTAGCAATAAACTTACCAACAACTTCACTGATCTTGGGCATTCCTAAGAATTATTATACTCATCGAAACCTCATCATTTACTCATTCGTATCTTGTAACAAGAATTGCTATACGAATCATCGGGAATTAGCAATCAGTATTTTGAAATCTTGCAGCATTTCTACGCCAACAGTTATATGTGTACGTACAACGTCTATCTCCCAAATTTACATATTTTGAATGCGAAGTTTCTGAAAAATTCCTTGAACTACGAACTAGTTCTTGAAATGCTAATGAAGCAGCAACAACTATAAATGATCTTAACAGTAAAAAGTTTGATGAGAAAGTATAGTGTATTGGAAAGCTCAGAAAAAGATAAGTTTTGGAACTAGAAAACAGATTGAGCAAAGTATGAAAGAGGCTATGGACAAATCACAAGGACGAAAACTACATTCAAAGAATCCAAATGATTCAGTATCTGCTGAAGTCATTAACAAATATCTTGCTCCTGATCATAAACCCCTGCGGACAATATTCTTCATCATCCTCTGATATTAGAAATTCTAAGATATCATCGTATCTTTCATTATAAATATCCTCCATATTTCTGAAGATATTTTTTTTAATTATTCTTATCTGAAACCATTTACCTCTTCGTACTATCTGTATTGCATTATAAAAGAAACTTTTTTTGTTTCTAAATTCTGAAACATTCGAGTTTAAAATAGGATTACTTTTGAAGTAGTGTTGGGAGCTGAAGCATGAATTAGTATAATATAATGACACTTGATCAACGTGATTATATTACAATAATTCATGCTGAGTTTCTAAATGGAACGTGATAATTCACAGATCATAACATCATCATGTGCCATGCTACACGACTCTGTTATTCTATTTAACCTCTAAATATCAAGAAAATATTTCCTTGATGATTCGGTCTTTTTCAGGGTATTCTTGTAATTTGACAAGTCAAGATCGTGCCATTACAATTTCCTTCTTAGAACATTAAAAATGTTCATTCCGAAATTCATATCTACAAATTCTGCACCATTACAAGCGGTGCTTAATCACAAGAAGAAGAAACGAAAGGACAAAACTCCGAAACAGAAATTGGGGTATAAATCGCAGCAAAAAAAAGAAAGTATTAACTGGGATGGCAATGATTATAGAAGACAGAAGCAGGGACATCGAAGTATAAGGGGAGATATAAAACCCAACAACAACGTAGAAATTAGAAACCATATATATCGATGCAAATAACAATATAAAGACACGGGAGAACTAAAAACACTATAAACCCAAGGGTATAGTAAAAGTAAATAGATTCTTCCGGCGGCAGATGAAAAAGAAGAATGACAGAAATGAAGGTAAGCAGTATATCAAGAATCAGAACTGAATGGAGCATATTGACAAATACTTTAAAGTATGAACTGAGGGAGAAAGAATAGAAGGTGTGAGTTGTAAGAAAACGAAAGAGGTGGATTTATAGGAAAATCTCCGACAGAGCAAAACAAAATGGACAATCGCATTTAAAGCGGATCCAAATTCCCTTGGTTACCGGAGAATCAAATCTTATTACGAAGATTTTCTCCAAATCTCTTGAACTTGAAAATCAATTCTATCTATGTCAAAAGATATGATGAATCTATACCTACTCATTTCACTCTTTTGGTAATAGCTTCACTCGTACTCTTCACAAAATCAAATGATTTTATCCATATTACTCAATGATGATAAAACCCTAATCTTCAGCTTATATGCGTCATGAAAACATACTTAATGTCAACCATGACCATCCCAATCAAATTTCGGGACGAAATTTCTTTAACGGGTAGGTACTGTGACAACCCGGAAATTTTCGACCAAATTTAAACTTTAATCTTTATATATTCCCGACACGATAAGCAAAGTTTGTAAGTTGAATCTCAAGAATTTTAAACTGTGTTCATACATTCATTTAACCTCGACTAAATTCCAAAGATTCACGAACCATTATAGGAATGGATATGATTATATATGTATATATGTATATTTTATAATTTGAAAACGTTAACAAGTATTAGACGTATAATACTTTACATGAACGTTGTTGTTTTAAAATATATTTAAAATAATTATCGACGGAATTAAAAGATAATATTAAATGATTGAATTATTAGATACATTGAATTATGGTTACGAGTCTTTGTTAAGAGGTCCACTTTGATTCAGAAAACCTTTCCTTTTAACGGCATCCGGAATATTGGTAAAAGTGATTTACAAAAATATCATTAACGAGAGTTAGTCAAAAGTTAGTAATCATTTCCGTTTAAATTTCAAAAGTGTACTTACTTCGATTAACTCGTGTCCCTCGATAAACTGACTATTTAGTTTTCATATTAAAAACATTATTTGGTAAAATAACTACTATTTTACAAAACGAGTTAAAAGTATATAAAACGAACTTTGAAATATATTTAGTTTTGAAAGACTAAATATTATATCATTAGTTAAAATAATTCAAATATATTTATTATGTACAAATTTACGATTCTAAATAAAAATATATACATATATATATATATATATATATATATATATATATATATATATATATATATATATATATATATATATATATATATATATATATATATATATATATATATATATATATATATATATATATATATATATATATATTTTAACTTAGTCATAAAACGTCTCAATTTAAAATAAAATATTTTGACAAACAACGAGCCACTGATTTATAGAAGCAAATAACCACAACGCTCAATTATACAAGTCACATTTTTCATAAGGTAATTTATTGATGAGAAACTCAAATTATTAATAAGGGTACATGTCGCGTAACGTAAAAGGCTAGTTTTCTAAACGTACGAAAGTGCGCTCGAAAAACCGAAAGTGGTACATGAGTCGAGTGACAACGTACGAGTCAATTGACCAAAAATTACATTTTTACTATGCATGTAAATTTAATATAATATATAATTAATTATGTAAATTAAATATTATTTATATATAATATTAAATAAGATGTTTCGGCAAGGAAAGATCATGGTTACAGCTTGTAAACGTTTTCATGCGATCGCATATACATGACATAGATACCCCATGCGATCGCATGGGGTGAAAGAAGATTGCACATGTATAAAGCTCGTACGTCTGGCTCAAATTCATTCAATTCTATCTATCTCTCAAGTCTCAATATATACATATTATAATAATAATTATTATTATTATTAAGATTAATATTATTATTAATCTTATTAATACTATTATTAGTAGTAATATTATTGATTATTATACCTAAAATACTACGATGAAATGCTGCTCGAGTGATCTAAAACGGGTTTTCAAAATGAGTTTTGTGAGTAGGATAGGGCTAAGGAAATTATGGGTTATAGCTATGGAGGTGATGGGTATGGTTCATGGGTATGCTCGTGAGCTCAATCTAGTATTTATCGTCTCCGTTACATCTACGTACCTTTCCTGCAATATTGAATCTCAATATTGATACGTGAGTACTTATAATTTAACTTTTACATATTAATAGTGTATCCCTGACTAGTGCTCGAGTATATAGGATTATGCATGTTTGTACTTTTGATATTGCCTTTAGTTAGGTTATGTTGAATCCTGAATTAGTTATATATGCGGTTGAGATAAGATATAAGATATGCATGTCGTTGGAAAGATAGCGAAAAATTATGAACTTTTCCTTTAGATATCGAATGGTTTCGATAAACAGATTGGAATTTATAGTCAATTGAATTTTTGTATTATTATTAAAAATGATTATTATTATTATCGTCGTAATTATCGTCGTTCTAGTTTTATCTTATTATTATTATTATTATTATTGTCTTTATCAATAAAAGGATTTATCATTAAAATTGTTATTTTTATTATTATTACTATCGTTATTATCATTAAAATTATAATTAGTATTATTATTATTATTATCTAATAATTATTATTATTATTATTATTATTATTATTATTATTATTATTTTTATTATTATCATTATTAATATATATATCATTATTTAAAAATGGTTATTGTTATTTTTATTATTATTATGATATTATCATTATTAGTATCATTGTAATTAAAACTAATATTAGTAACACCTAATTATTTTGATTACTATTATTATCATTATTATGAACATGATATAAAAGACGATTAAAAGCTATTAAACGAAATGATTAGGAAATAATGAGTAAGAGTATCTTGATGAAATTAAAATATTATAAGATATTGATTTGGATAAAATTACCGTTCTTTTTTTTTATCATTACTATTATTATTAAAAGTATCGTTAGTATTAAAACTATTATTTTAACAAAAATTATCATTTTAATAGTAATGTCATTGTTATTATAAAATACCACTATTATTATCATTTTAAATAGAATTATCATTTTAAAGATAATACTAAAAAGTGTCGTAAATATTAAAGTTATCATAATTAGAATTATCATTTTATCATAATGTCATCTTAGTAATTATAAATGTTGATATTTTTATTAATAAAATAATAATAATTATTATTACAAAATAATACAACTTTTACTTACTATTATTATGGATATTATTTTATCAAATAAATATGTGATACAAACATATTTTTACCACGTGTAATAAAATTTCTTTAATAATACCTATCATATTATCTTTATGATATTAAATGAACTCTATAAATCTTATTACTTAATATATATATAAAAGTATATTTTATTATATAAATTTTAATATAAAATTTTATTTATTAATAAATGAATTATATTATTTACTCTAATAATTTTTTTTTAAATATTTAAAAATATAAAACGATGACATTTAAACTATATATTAATTATGTATAGATTTTGGAAATCATTTTGAGTCAAATTGACTTTTGTTGACATATGCATATTAGTCTCGAGCATTAGGATTGTGATACACTATGACATAACCTAAATTGTTAGACAAATTTTGACCAACATATATATATATATATATATATATATATATATATATATATATATATATATATATATATATATAATTAATATAGGTTCGTGAATCCGAGGTCAACCTTGCACTTGTTCAATGACGTTATATGTATTTTTACTACGAAATACAATAGGTGAGTTTCATTTGTCTTTTTACCCTTTATATTTTTAGGCTGAGAATACATGCGCAATTTTTATAAATATTTTACGAAATAGACACAGGTAATCGAAACTACATTATATGGTTGAATGATTGAAGCCGAATATGCCCCTTTTTACTTGGTAACCTAAGAATTAGTAAACCAGTCTACTAATTGACGCGAATCCTAAAGATAGATCTATTGGGCCTAACAAACCCCATCCGTTGTAGCGGATGCTTTAGTACTTTGATATTGTTTCATCATATCCGATGGATGTCCCGGAATGATAGGGGATATTCTTATATGCATCTTGTTAATGTTGGTTACCAGGTGTTCAATCCATATGAATGATTTTTGTCTCTATGCATGGAACGTATATTTATGAGAACTGAAAATGAAATTCTTGTGGTCTATTAAAATGATAGAAATGAATGATTATGATAAACTAATGAACTCACCAACCTTTTGGTTTACACTTTAAAGCATGTTTATTCTCAGGATTGAAAGAAATCTTCCGCTGTGCGTTTGCTCATTTTCAAGATATTACTTGGAGTCTTTCATAGCATATTTCGAGAACGTTGCATTCGAGTCATTGAGATCATTAAAGATTATTATTACGTCAATTTATAGTTGGACAGTGGATATTATAAAATGGTATGCATGCCTGTCAATTTTCGATGTAAAGAAAGTTTGTCTTTTAAAAACAAATGCAATGTTTGTAAAACGTATCATATAGAGGTCAAATATCTCGCGATGTAATCAACTATTGTGAATCGTTTATAATGTATATGAACGGGTCCTTTCAAAGACCATTTGAATAAATCTTAACACAACTACATTAACACAATTTGCAATTTAAATCGAATTAGAGCCTTTTAAAAAGTAAAATGCGAACAGAGTCTATACCTGTGTTCTTCACTTTTTTTTTAATTCAATCGATTAACTATTGTTGTAAGTGGTAATTGGTTATGGAAGGGTTAAGTAATTTGTTTACACTTGAGTGGAATGGATAATATAGAAAAATTTAGTCGACATTGATCAGACATGAATATTCATTCAGTAAAAGAAAAAATAAAAAAAATAAAAATAGAAAACGATTGGTAACTGCATTTGTTTGTTTTTGTGATTGATTTCGATCCTCTAATCAGCCTTAGCAACACAAACAAAATTAATACAGTATGATAGATACTTGTAATAGAATTGTATTCCTTTTTCTGATTATATAATGAATTTTACTAATTAATAAATATATATTAATAATAATAATCCAAATAAATAAAAATAATACTTATTATATAAGTATATAACCATATATACGGGGTACATCTGTATTTATATAAGTTTTATATTAAATAAATTACTGATATCAATTTATTAATTAAATCCATTAATATTATTAATTTTGATAAGAATACTAATAATAATAATAAAATTAATAATAAAAATACTAATATTAATAATGATAATATCAATAATAGTAACAATAATTATATTAATAATAATAATACTAACATTAATAATAAAACTATAATAATAATTATACAATGATAATAATAATCTTATTAATGATAATATTAATTATTTTTAATGTTCAATATAATATTTATATCTAATAATATCTCTAATATTAATTATAATAATTAAAATTGCAACTTGACTACTGGTTATAATACTAATAATGATGTTATAAATGAAAAAAATAATATTAGTAATTATAATAACTCGAATGTATCAAATTTCATATAATAAGTTTTAATAATATTATTAGTATTGAATGAAATAATGTAACAACTATACTTGTAATTACATTTTATATAATATACAATATTATATTATATTATGTAACAACATTTATTTAATATTTATGTATTACAACTAATTGTAAATTATATATATATTTATATATATTCATTTTAATAGTAACTTAATTATTTTATTTATCTTTTTACATTCTTAATTCCAATTGATTAAACTGTATTTTGTTAATTCAAATTATTATATATACACTTTCATTTATATTTATTTTCACACCAATATTCGTGAATCGTCGGGAATTGTCAAAGGTCAAATGATTTCATGTAAACAGTTCAAAAATTTTGAGACTCAATATTACAGACTTTGCTTATCGTGTCGAAACCATATAAAGATTAAGTTAAAATTTGGTCGGAAATTTCTGGGTCGTCACAGTACCTACCCGTTAAAGAAATTTCGTCCCCGAAATTTGATCGAGATCGTCATGGCTAACAATAAGAATATTTTCCTGACGAATATGAGCTGATAATTAGAATTTTATTACTGTTGAGTAATATGGATAATATAATTCGATTACTCGAAGAGTACGAGTGGAGTTATCACAGAAGAGTGAAATAAAGAAGTAAAGATTTGTCTTAGCCTTTGACGTAGTCAGGTTGAATTCTGGAATTCAAGAGATTTGAAGAAAATCTTTGAAATCTGAATAAGATCCGATTTCCTCGGGATTAAGGAAATTAGGATCTCTCAAATTAAATGCAGAAATCTGCCTTGATTTCTTTTTCGGTTATTTCACTATAAATTAACTTCTTCCGTTCCATTATTTTTACCAGTCCTATACTAAATTCCCAAATTCAAAAGATTGTAAAAATGCTTAATCCAATTCTGATCCTTGATATTTTTTCTAATTATCATTTCTGTCATCCTTCTTTTCAATCTTCCACTAGAAAAATCTGTTTACCTCTACTATTACCTTGGGATAATACTATTCTTAATTCTACCATGTCTTATATTGCTATTCGTATTAATATTTGCAGTTTGTAACCTCCGTGTTGTTATTGGGCTTTATATTTTCTCTTATATTTCGATGTCCCTGTTTCTATCTCCTATAATCATTGTCATCCATAGTTAATGCTCTCTCCTATTTGCTGCGTTTTATACCCCTAGTTACACTTCGAAGCTTTATGCTCTGTTTTCTCTTCTATCCATTAAGCACATCAAGTAATGGTCCAGAATTCGTAAGTACGAGATTTGAACTGAACATAACTAATGTTCTGAGAGAGAGATTGTAATAGCACGATCTTGATTTGTCAAATTACCAGAATTCAACAGAAAGATATGACTATCAAGAAAATACGTTCTCGATATGTTTGGAGATTAGGTAAAATGTAAGAGTCGTGTAACATGGCCCATGATGACGTCATGGTATGTGAATCATCATGTTTCATTAGAAACTCAGCATGACTTATTGTAATATAATCACGTTGATTAAGTGTCATTATATTATACTAACTCATGCTTCAGTTCCCAACACTACTTCAATACATTCATATTTTAAATTTGAAATTTCAGAATTTAGAAACTAAATAGTTTCCTTTCTGATGTATCACTGACATCGCGAAGAGATAAATGATTTGGGATAAGAATAGTTATGAAAATGTCTTCAGAAATATCGAGGATATTTACAATGAAAGATACGATAATATCTTAGAATTTTAGAATCAAATTGTGATGAAGAAATTCATTCACGATGATTTAGAGCGATTAAGGAGCAAGATATTCGCTAAAGATTTCATCGGAATCAGAATCATCAGGATTCTTTATGTACAAGTTTAGTCCTTGAGATTTCTCCACAGCCTCTTTCATAATTTCGCATAATCCGCTTTTCAGAATTTCGGAGTGAAAGATCATATTTCTAATAAGTAAATGTTATATGTTTACATATAACTGTTGATGAAGAAACGTTGCAAAATTCAAAATATTGATTGCTGATTTCTGATAATTGGTATGGCAATTCTCATTACAAGGTGCATATGAGTTCATGAATAAACTTCAATAGATAAATATAGTGATTTGTCAGAGAGATTTAAGACAAGGAACAACGAGGTTGCTGATGCATCTGCTGGTAATCTAATGGAATATAAAAATTTCCCTGGTAATGACAAAAGAGCACGCATATATATCAAGGTTATAATAGGGTTGAATCGAATGAAAGGTCGATGTTGATTTGATGGAGCTGTGACAAAATTGGCTAATTTGAAAAGGAATTGCAAAGTTATTTCCGGTAATAATAACGCTAAAGGAATTCGCACAGCTACGCGTTAAACGTTTACTTAGTTTCTGAGAGTTTTTCAGGTGCAGTACTATATGAATAAATCTTTTCTTCCATAGATGAAGTGCGGTTGGTTCATCCTCTCGATTGAGGTGTTTTCAAGAATCATGAAAGGTTTGAACGCAGATTGTAATCGTCAAGATACAAATGAGGTTTAAGATGAAATCAAGTGGCAAACTTGAAGCAATGTTTAGTTTCATATGTTATAAATAATATTTTAATTCATTTTAATTATCCAGTGTTAGTAGTCCGCAGTTGATAGTCCACAATTTGTAGTTCAACAATTCATATATAGTTTAATACATAATATTCGAATTAATTAATACGTATCGTGACCCATTGTATACATGTCTCAAACTCGATCACAACTCAAAGTATATATATTATTATAGAATCAACCTCAACCCTGTATAGCTAACTCAAGCATTACTGCATATAGAGTGAAATGTCCCGTTCTTATTGATTAAAAACATTCCATATTAATTGATTTCGTTGCGAGGTTTTGACCTCTATATGAGACGTTTTTCAAAGACTGCATTCATTTTAAAACAAACCATAACCTTTATTTCATCAATAAAGGTTTAAAAAGCTTTACGTAGATTATCAAATAATGATAATCTAAAATATCCTGTTTACACACGACCATTACATAATGGTTTACAATACAAATATGTTACAACAAAATAAGTTTCTTGAATGCAGTTTTTACACAATATCATACAAGCATGGACTCCAAATCTCGTCCTTATTTAAGTATGCGACAGCGGAAGCTCTTAATAATCACCTGAGAATAAACATGCTTAAAACGTCAACAAAAATGTTGGTGAGTTATAGGTTTAACCTATATATATTAAATCGTAACAATAGACCACAAGATTTCATATTTCAATACACATCCCATACATAGAGATAAAAATCATTCATATGGTGAACACCTGGTAACCGACATTAACAAGATGCATATATAAGAATATCCCCATCATTCCGGGACACCCTTCGGATATGATATAAATTTCGAAGTACTAAAGCATCCGGTACTTTGGATGGGGTTTGTTAGGCCCAATAGATCTATCTTTAGGATTCGCGTCAATTAGGGTGTCTGTTCCCTAATTCTTAGATTACCAGACTTAATAAAAAGGGGCATATTCGATTTCGATAATTCAACCATAGAATGTAGTTTCACGTACTTGTGTCTATTTTGTAAATCATTTATAAAACCTGCATGTATTCTCATCCCAAAAATATTAGATTTTAAAAGTGGGACTATAACTCACTTTCACAGATTTTTACTTCGTCGGGAAGTAAGACTTGGCCACTGGTTGATTCACGAACCTATAACAATATATACATATATATCAAAGTATGTTCAAAATATATTTACAACACTTTTAATATATTTTGATGTTTTAAGTTTATTAAGTCAGCTGTCCTCGTTAGTAACCTACAACTAGTTGTCCACAGTTAGATATACAGAAATAAATCTATAAATATTATCTTGAATCAATCCACGACCCAGTGTATACGTATCTCAGTATTGATCACAACTCAAACTATACATATTTTGGAATCAACCTCAACCCTGTATAGCTAACTCCAACATTCACATATAGAGTGTCTATGGTTGTTCCGAAATATATATAGATGTGTCGACATGATAGGTCGAAACATTGTATACGTGTCTATGGTATCTCAAGATTACATAATATACAATACAAGTTGATTAAGTTATGGTTGGAATAGATTTGTTACCAATTTTCACGTAGCTAAAATGAGAAAAATTATCCAATCTTGTTTTACCCATAACTTCTTCATTTTAAATCCGTTTTGAGTGAATCAAATTGCTATGGTTTCATATTGAACTCTATTTTATGAATCTAAACAGAAAAAGTATAGGTTTTTAGTCGGAAAAATAAGTTACAAGTCATTTTTGTAAAGGTAGTCATTTCAGTCGAAAGAACGACGTCTAGATGACCATTTTAGAAAACATACTTCCACTTTGAGTTTAACCATAATTTTTGGATATAGTTTCATGTTCATAATAAGAATCATTTTCTCAGAATAACAACTTTTAAATCAAAGTTTATCATAGTTTTTAATTAACTAACCCAAAACAGCCCGCGGTGTTACTACGACGGCGTAAATCCGGTTTTACGGTGTTTTTCGTGTTTCCAGGTTTTAAATCATTAAGTTAGCATATCATATAGATATAGAACATGTGTTTAGTTGATTTTAAAAGTCAAGTTAGAAGAATTAACTTTTGTTTGCGAACAAGTTTAGAATTAACTAAACTATGTTCTAGTGATTACAAGTTTAAACCTTCGAATAAGATAGCTTTATATGTATGAATCGAATGATGTTATGAACATCATTACTACCTTAAGTTCCTTGGATAAACCTACTGGAAAAGTGAAAAATGGATCTAGCTTCAACGGATCCTTGGATGGCTCGAAGTTCTTGAAGCAGAATCATGACACGAAAACAAGTTCAAGTAAGATCATCACTTGAAATAAGATTGTTATAGTTATAGAAATTGAACCAAAGTTTGAATATGATTATTACCTTGTATTAGAATGATAACCTACTGTAAGAAACAAAGATTTCTTGAGGTTGGATGATCACCTTACAAGATTGGAAGTGAGCTAGCAAACTTGAAAGTATTCTTGATTTTATGTAACTAGAACTTGTAGAATATATGAAGAACACTTAGAACTTGAAGATAGAACTTGAGAGAGATTAATTAGATGAAGAAAATTGAAGAATGAAAGTGTTTGTAGGTGTTTTTGGTCGTTGGTGTATGGATTAGATATAAAGGATATGTAATTTTGTTTTCATGTAAATAAGTCATGAATGATTACTCATATTTTTGTAATTTTATGAGATATTTCATGCTAGTTGCCAAATGATGGTTCCCACATGTGTTAGGTGACTCACATGGGCTGCTAAGAGCTGATCATTGGAGTGTATATACCAATAGTACATACATCTAAAAGCTGTGTATTGTACGAGTACGAATACGGGTGCATACGAGTAGAATTGTTGATGAAACTGAACGAGGATGTAATTGTAAGCATTTTTGTTAAGTAGAAGTATTTTGATAAGTGTATTGAAGTCTTTCAAAAGTGTATAAATACATATTAAAACACTACATGTATATACATTTTAACTGAGTCGTTAAGTCATCGTTAGTCGTTACATGTAAGTGTTGTTTTGAAACCTTTAGGTTAACGATCTTGTTAAATGTTGTTAACCCAATGTTTATAAAATCAAATGAGATTTTAAATTATTATATTATCATGATATTATCATGTATGAATATCTCTTAATATGATATATATACATTAAATGTCGTTACAACGATAATCGTTACATATATGTCTCGTTTCAAAATCATTAAGTTAGTAGTCTTATTTTTACATATGTAGTTCATTGTTAATATACTTAATGATATGTTTAATTATCATAATATAATGTTAACTATATATATAACCATATATATGTCATCATATAGTTTTTACAAGTTTTAACGTTCGTGAATCACCGGTCAACTTGGGTGGTCAATTGTCTATATGAAACCTATTTCAATTAATCAAGTCTTAACAAGTTTGATTGCTTAACATGTTGGAAACATTTAATCATGTAAATATCAATCTCAATTAATATATATAAACATGGAAAAGTTCGGGTCACTACAGTACCTACCCGTTAAATAAATTTCGTCCCGAAATTTTAAGCTGTTGAAGGTGTTGACGAATCTTCTGGAAATAGATGCGGGTATTTCTTCTTTATCTGATCTTCACGCTCCCAGGTGAACTCGGGTCCTCTACGAGCATTCCATCGAACCTTAACAATTGGTATCTTGTTTTGCTTAAGTCTTTTAACCTCACGATCCATTATTTCGACGGGTTCTTCGATGAATTGAAGTTTTTTTGTTGATTTGGATTTCATCTAATGGAATAGTGAGATCTTCTTTAGCAAAACATTTCTTCAAATTTGAGACGTGGAAAGTGTTATGTAGAGCCTCAAGTTGTTGAGGTAACTCAAGTCGGTAAGCTACTGGTCCGACACGATCAATAATCTTGAATGGTCCAATATACCTTGGATTTAATTTCCCTCGTTTACCAAATCGAACAACGCCTTTCCAAGGTGCAACTTTAAGCATGACCATCTCTCCAATTTCAAATTCTATATCTTTTCTTTTAATGTCAGCGTAGCTCTTTTGTCGACTTTGGGCGGTTTTCAACCGTTGTTGAATTTGGATGATCTTCTCGGTAGTTTCTTGTATAATCTCTGGACCCGTAATCTGTCTATCCCCCACTTCACTCCAACAAATCGGAGACCTGCACTTTCTACCATAAAGTGCTTCAAACGGCGCCATCTCAATGCTTGAATGGTAGCTGTTGTTGTAGAAAAATTCTGCTAACGGTAGATGTCGATCCCAACTGTTTCCGAAATCAATAACACATGCTCGTAGCATGTATTCAAGCATTTGTATCGTCCTTTCGCTCTGCCCATCAGTTTGTGGATGATAGGCAGTACTCATGTCTAGACGAGTTCCTAATGCTTGCTGTAATGTCTGCCAGAATCTTGAAATAAATCTGCCATCCCTATCAGAGATAATAGAGATTGGTATTCCATGTCTGGAGATGACTTCCTTCAAATACAGTCGTGCTAACTTCTCCATCTTGTCATCTTCTCTTATTGGCAAGAAGTGTGCTGATTTGGTGAGACGATCAACTATTACCCAAATAGTATCAAAACCACTTGCAGTCCTTGGCAATTTAGTGATGAAATCCATGGTAATGTTTTCCCATTTCCATTCCGGGATTTCAGGTTGTTGAAGTAGACCTGATGGTTTCTGATGCTCAGCTTTGACCTTAGAACACGTCAAACATTCTCCTACGTATTTAGCAACATCGGCTTTCATACCCGGCCACCAAAAATGTTTCTTGAGATCCTTGTACATCTTCCCCGTTCCAGGATGTATTGAGTATCTGGTTTTATGAGCTTCTCTAAGTACCATTTCTCTCATATCTCCAAATTTTGGTACCCAAATCCTTTCAGCCCTATACCGGGTTCCGTCTTCCCGAATATTAAGATGCTTCTCCGATCCTTTGGGTATTTCATCCTTTAAATTTCCCTCTTTTAAAACTCCTTGTTGCGCCTCCTTTATTTGAGTAGTAATGTTATTATGAATCATTATATTCATAGATTTTACTCGAATGGGTTCTCTGTCCTTCCTGCTCAAGGCATCGACTACCACATTTGCCTTCCCCGGGTGGTAACGAATCTCAAAGTCGTAATCATTCAATAATTCAATCCACCTACGCTGCCTCATATTCAGTTGTTTCTGATTAAATATGTGTTGAAGACTTTTGTGGTCGGTATATATAATACTTTTGACCCCATATAAATAGTGCCTCCAAGTCTTTAATGCAAAAACAACCGCGCCTAATTCCAAATCATGCGTCGTATAATTTTGTTCGTGAATCTTCAATTGTCTAGACGCATAAGCAATCACCTTCGTTCGTTGCATTAATACACAACCGAGACCTTGCTTTGATGCATCACAATAAATCACAAAATCATCATTCCCTTCAGGCAATGACAATATAGGTGCCGTAGTTAGCTTTTTCTTCAATAACTGAAACGCTTTCTCTTGTTCATCATTCCATTCAAATTTCTTCCCTTTATGCGTTAATGCAGTCAAGGGTTTTGCTATTCTGGAAAAGTCTTGGATGAACCTTCTGTAGTAACCAGCTAGTCCTAAAAACTGGCGTATGTGTTTCGGAGTTTTTGGGGTTTCCCACTTTTCAACAGTTTCTATCTTTGCCGGATCCACCTTAATACCTTCTTTGTTCACTATGTGACCGAGGAATTGAACTTCTTCCAACCAAAATGCACACTTTGAAAACTTAGCGTACAATTCTTCCTTCCTCAATACTTCTAACACCTTTCTCAAATGTTCACCGTGTTCTTGGTCATTCTTTGAGTAAATAAGTATGTCATCAATGAAAACAATGACAAACTTGTCAAGGTATGGTCCACACACTCGGTTCATAAGGTCCATGAACACAGCTGGTGCATTAGTTAAACCAAACGGCATGACCATAAACTCGTAATGACCGTAACGTGTTATGAAAGCAGTCTTTAGAATATCATCTTCTTTCACCCGCATTTGATGATACCCGGAACGTAAGTCAATCTTTGAATAAACAGACGAGCCTTGTAGTTGATCAAATAAGTCGTCGATTCTCGGTAGTGGGTAGCGGTTCTTGATGGTAAGTTTGTTCAACTCTCGGTAGTCGATACACAACCTGAATGTACCATCTTTCTTCTTGACAAACAAAACAGGAGCTCCCCATGGTGATGTGCTTGGTCGAATGAAACCACGCTCTAAAAGTTCTTGTAATTGGCTTTGCAGTTCTTTCATCTCGCTGGGTGCGAGTCTGTAAGGAGCACGAGCTATTGGTGCAGCTCCTGGTACAAGATCTATTTGAAATTCAACGGATCGATGTGGGGGTAATCCCGGTAATTCTTTCGGAAATACATCGGGAAATTCTTTTGCAATGGGAACATCATTGATGCTCTTTTCTTCAGTTTGTACTTTCTCGACGTGTGCTAGAACAGCATAGCAACCTTTTCTTATTAGTTTTTGTGCCTTCAAATTACTAATAAGATGTAGCTTCGTGTTGCCCTTTTCTCCGTACACCATTAAGGGTTTTCCTTTTTCTCGTATAATGCGAATTGCATTTTTGTAACAAACGATCTCCGCTTTCACCTCTTTCAACCAGTCCATACCGATTATCACATCAAAACTCCCTAACTCTACTGGTATCAAATCAATCTTAAATGTTTCACTAACCAGTTTAATTTCTAGATTCCGACATATATTATCTGCTGAAATTAATTTACCATTTGCTAATTCGAGTAAAAATTTACTATCCAAAGGCATCAATGGACAACTTAATTTAGCACAAAAATCTCTACTCATATAGCTTCTATCCGCACCCGAATCAAATAAAACGTAAGCAGATTTATTGTCAATAAGAAACGTACCCGTAACAAGCTCCGGGTCTTCCTGTGCCTCTGCCGCATTAATATTGAAAACTCTTCCGCGGCCTTGTCCATTCGTGTTCTCCTGGTTCGGGCAATTTCTAATAATGTGGCCCGGTTTTCCACATTTATAACAAACTACATTGGCATAACTTGCTCCGACACTACTTGCTCCGCCATTACTCGTTCCGATACCATTTGTTCCTTTCGTTCTATTAACCCCTGGTCCGTAGACCTCACACTTCGCCGCGCTATCACCATTTCTTTTACACTTGTTGCAAAATTTGGTGCAGAACCCCGAGTGATACTTTTCACACCTTTGGCATAGCTGCTTCTGATTGTTGTTGTTGTTGCGGTTATTATTGTTGTTGGGATGATTGTGGTAGTTGCTGTTGTTGTTGTTGTTGTTGTTGTTGTTGTTGGGCCGTTTGTTGTAGTTGCGATTGATGTTGCGATTGTTGGGATAATTGTTGCGATTATTGTTGTAATTGCTGTTGTTGTTGTATTGGTGATTCTATCACCGTTTTCCTCCCACTTTCTTTTGACTTGCTTCACATTGGCCTCTTCAGCAGTCTGTTCTTTAATTCTTTCTTCAATCTGGTTCACTAGTTTGTGAGCTATTCTACATGCCTGTTGTATGGAGGCGGGCTCGTGTGAACTTATATCTTCTTGGATTCTTTCCGGTAATCCTTTCACAAACGCGTCGATCTTCTCTTCCTCATCTTCGAATGCTCCCGGACACAATAGGCACAATTCTGTGAATCCTCTTTCGTACGTGGTAATATCAAATCCTTGGGTTCGTAACCCTCTAAGTTCTGTCTTGAGCTTATTGACCTCGGTTCTGGGACGGTACTTCTCGTTCATCAAGTGCTTGAATGCTGACCACGGTAGTGCGTACGCATCATCTTGTCCCACTTGCTCTAGATAGGTATTCCACCATGTTAACGCAGAACCTGTGAAGGTATGCGTAGCGTACTTCACTTTGTCCTCTTCAGTACACTTACTTATGGCAAACACCGATTCGACCTTCTCGGTCCACCGTTTCAATCCGATCGGTCCTTCGGTTCCATCAAATTCCAAAGGTTTGCAGGCAGTGAATTCTTTGTAGGTGCATCCTACACGATTTCCTGTACTGCCAGATCCAAGGTTATTGTTGGTATGTAGCGCAGCCTGTACCGCGGCTATGTTTGAAGCTAGAAAAGTACGGAATTCCTCTTCATTCATATTCACGGTGTGTCGAGTATTCGGTGCCATTTCCTTCAAAATAGTCAAATGGAACAAGTTAATCATACAGAATATTAAGAGTAGTTAATAGTATTTCGTAGCATAATATGAACTCATTTATAAAAGCTTTTTCTTCATATTAGCATTTTATAAGTTTAAATTCGGGTAGTACCTACCCGTTAAGTTCATACTTAGTAGCTAATATACAATTCAACTACTACAATTCTATATGAAAAACTGATTGTAATAATATTTCACGTTCAAACTTTTATACAATATTTTACAAACTTACAATACCGCTTATTTTACATAAAGCATGAAATATAGCACACAATAACTTTGATACAAGATAGTTGTGAAGATAATTCTAGCTAGTACACAAGTCGTTCAGCAAAGGCAATAAAGACACGTAATTCATATGTCCAGAAACAAGTCATGCATTCTGGTTTTACTAGGACTACTTCCCATCCTTGGTCTTGTGGAACATAACCGTTATGGCCGTTGATAAGACAGCGTGTTGTAACGTCGTCAAAGGGACGAGGGTTACGTAATGACCAACAGTCTCGTAATAACCTAAAAACCTCATTTCTTATCCCAATTACCAACTCCGTTACTTGTGGGAATGTTTTGTTTAATAGTTGTAGCCCGATGTTCTTGTTCTCACTTTGGTGAGAAGCGAACATTACTAACCCGTAAGCATAACATGCTTCTTTATGTTGCATGTTAGCCGCTTTTTCTAAATCACGAAGTCCTATATTCGGATATACTGAGTCAAAATAATTTCTTAACCCGTTGCGTAAAATAGCATTTGGGTTCCCCGCAATATATGCGTCAAAGTAAACACATCGTAACTTATGGATTTCCCAATGTGATATCCCCCATCTTCCGAACGAAAGCCTTTTATAAACCAAGGCATTCTTGGAACGTTCTTCGAATGTCTTACAAACTGATCTCGCCTTAAATAGTTGTGCCGAGGAATTCTGACCGACTCTAGACAAGATTTCATCAATCATGTCTCCGGGTAGGTCTCTTAAAATATTGGGTTGTCTATCCATTTTGTGTTTTTATACTGTAAAATAGACAAGAGTTAGATTTATAAAAAAAAAATACTTATTAATACAAGCAATTTTTACATATATCATAAAGCATAAGCACAATATATTACATATATTACACCACACGAATATAACTATCTTATTCCGACTCGCTCGTTTCTTCTAGTTCGGTTTTGGTTCGTTTTGCCAAGTTTCTAGGGATATATGATGTTCCCCTAATACGAGCCGTCGTTGTCCACATTGGTTTAGAAAAACCTGGTGGTTTAGAGGTTCCCGGGTCATTGTTACAACTTAAGGACTTCGGGGGTTGACGATACATATAAAGTTCATCGGGGTTGGAATTAGATTTCTCTATTTTTATGCCCTTTCCCTTATTATTTTCTTTTGCCTTTTTAAATTCAGTTGGGGTAATTTCTATAACATCATCGGAATTCTCGTCGGAATCCGATTCATCGGAGAATTGGTAATCCTCCCAATATTTTGCTTCCTTGGCGGAAACACCATTGACCATAATTAACTTTGGTCGGTTGGTTGAGGATTTTCTTTTACTTAACCGTTTTATTATTTCCCCCACCGGTTCTATTTCTTCATCCGGTTCCGATTCTTCTTCCGGTTCCGATTCTTCTTCCGGTTCCGACTCTTCTTCCGGTTCCTCTTCGGGAACTTGTGAATCAGTCCACAAATCATTCCAATTTACATTTGACTCTTCATTATTATTAGGTGAGTCAATGGGACTTGTTCTAGAGGTAGACATCTATCACATAATATCAAACACGTTAAGAGATTAATATATCACATAATATTCATATGTTAAAAATATATAGTTTCCAACAAAAATGTTAAGCAATCATTTTTAAAGAAAACACGGTCGAAGTCCAGACTCACTAATGCATCCTAACAAACTCGATAAGACACACTAATGCAAATTTTCTGGTTCTCTAAGACCAACGCTCGGATACCAACTGAAATGTCCCGTTCTTATTGATTAAAAACATTCCATATTAATTGATTTCGTTGCGAGGTTTTGACCTCTATATGAGACGTTTTTCAAAGACTGCATTCATTTTAAAACAAACCATAACCTTTATTTCATCAATAAAGGTTTAAAAAGCTTTACGTAGATTATCAAATAATGATAATCTAAAATATCCTGTTTACACACGACCATTACATAATGGTTTACAATACAAATATGTTACAACAAAATAAGTTTCTTGAATGCAGTTTTTACACAATATCATACAAGCATGGACTCCAAATCTCGTCCTTATTTAAGTATGCGACAGCGGAAGCTCTTAATAATCACCTGAGAATAAACATGCTTAAAACGTCAACAAAAATGTTGGTGAGTTATAGGTTTAACCTATATATATTAAATCGTAACAATAGACCACAAGATTTCATATTTCAATACACATCCCATACATAGAGATAAAAATCATTCATATGGTGAACACCTGGTAACCGACATTAACAAGATGCATATATAAGAATATCCCCATCATTCCGGGACACCCTTCGGATATGATATAAATTTCGAAGTACTAAAGCATCCGGTACTTTGGATGGGGTTTGTTAGGCCCAATAGATCTATCTTTAGGATTCGTGTCAATTAGGGTGTCTGTTCCCTAATTCTTAGATTACCAGACTTAATAAAAAGGGGCATATTCGATTTCGATAATTCAACCATAGAATGTAGTTTCACGTACTTGTGTCTATTTTGTAAATCATTTATAAAACCTGCATGTATTCTCATCCCAAAAATATTAGATTTTAAAAGTGGGACTATAACTCACTTTCACAGATTTTTACTTCGTCGGGAAGTAAGACTTGGCCACTGGTTGATTCACGAACCTATAACAATATATACATATATATCAAAGTATGTTCAAAATATATTTACAACACTTTTAATATATTTTGATGTTTTAAGTTTATTAAGTCAGCTGTCCTCGTTAGTAACCTACAACTAGTTGTCCACAGTTAGATATACAGAAATAAATCTATAAATATTATCTTGAATCAATCCACGACCCAGTGTATACGTATCTCAGTATTGATCACAACTCAAACTATACATATTTTGGAATCAACCTCAACCCTGTATAGCTAACTCCAACATTCACATATAGAGTGTCTATGGTTGTTCCGAAATATATATAGATGTGTCGACATGATAGGTCGAAACATTGTATACGTGTCTATGGTATCTCAAGATTACATAATATACAATACAAGTTGATTAAGTTATGGTTGGAATAGATTTGTTACCAATTTTCACGTGGCTAAAATGAGAAAAATTATCCAATCTTGTTTTACCCATAACTTCTTCATTTTAAATCCGTTTTGAGTGAATCAAATTGCTATGGTTTCATATTGAACTCTATTTTATGAATCTAAACAGAAAAAGTATAGGTTTATAGTCGGAAAAATAAGTTACAAGTCATTTTTGTAAAGGTAGTCATTTCAGTCGAAAGAACGACGTCTAGATGACCATTTTAGAAAACATACTTCCACTTTGAGTTTAACCATAATTTTTGGATATAGTTTCATGTTCATAATAAGAATCATTTTCTCAGAATAACAACTTTTAAATCAAAGTTTATCATAGTTTTTAATTAACTAACCCAAAACAGCCCGCGGTGTTACTACGACGGCGTAAATCCGGTTTTACGGTGTTTTTCGTGTTTCCAGGTTTTAAATCATTAAGTTAGCATATCATATAGATATAGAACATGTGTTTAGTTGATTTTAAAAGTCAAGTTAGAAGAATTAACTTTTGTTTGCGAACAAGTTTAGAATTAACTAAACTATGTTCTAGTGATTACAAGTTTAAACCTTCGAATAAGATAGCTTTATATGTATGAATCGAATGATGTTATGAACATCATTACTACCTTAAGTTCCTTGGATAAACCTACTGGAAAAGTGAAAAATGGATCTAGCTTCAACGGATCCTTGGATGGCTCGAAGTTCTTGAAGCAGAATCATGACACGAAAACAAGTTCAAGTAAGATCATCACTTGAAATAAGATTGTTATAGTTATAGAAATTGAACCAAAGTTTGAATATGATTATTACCTTGTATTAGAATGATAACCTACTGTAAGAAACAAAGATTTCTTGAGGTTGGATGATCACCTTACAAGATTGTAAGTGAGCTAGCAAACTTGAAAGTATTCTTGATTTTATGTAACTAGAACTTGTAGAATATATGAAGAACACTTAGAACTTGAAGATAGAACTTGAGAGAGATTAATTAGATGAAGAAAATTGAAGAATGAAAGTGTTTGTAGGTGTTTTTGGTCGTTGGTGTATGGATTAGATATAAAGGATATGTAATTTTGTTTTCATGTAAATAAGTCATGAATGATTACTCATATTTTTGTAATTTTATGAGATATTTCATGCTAGTTGCCAAATGATGGTTCCCACATGTGTTAGGTGAATCACATGGGCTGCTAAGAGCTGATCATTGGAGTGTATATACCAATAGTACATACATCTAAAAGCTGTGTATTGTACGAGTACGAATACGGGTGCATACGAGTAGAATTGTTGATGAAACTGAACGAGGATGTAATTGTAAGCATTTTTGTTAAGTAGAAGTATTTTGATAAGTGTATTGAAGTCTTTCAAAAGTGTATAAATACATATTAAAACACTACATGTATATACATTTTAACTGAGTCGTTAAGTCATCGTTAGTCGTTACATGTAAGTGTTGTTTTGAAACCTTTAGGTTAACGATCTTGTTAAATGTTGTTAACCCAATGTTTATAAAATCAAATGAGATTTTAAATTATTATATTATCATGATATTATCATGTATGAATATCTCTTAATATGATATATATACATTAAATGTCGTTACAACGATAATCGTTACATATATGTCTCGTTTCAAAATCATTAAGTTAGTAGTCTTGTTTTTACATATGTAGTTCATTGTTAATATACTTAATGATATGTTTAATTATCATAATATAATGTTAACTATATATATAACCATATATATGTCATCATATAGTTTTTACAAGTTTTAACGTTCGTGAATCACCGGTCAACTTGGGTGGTCAATTGTCTATATGAAACCTATTTCAATTAATCAAGTCTTAACAAGTTTGATTGCTTAACATGTTGGAAACATTTAATCATGTAAATATCAATCTCAATTAATATATATAAACATGGAAAAGTTCGGGTCACTACATAGAGTGTCTATGGTTATTCCAAATAATATATATAGATGCGTCGATATGATATGTCAAAACCTCGTGTACGTGTCCCAATATTTAAAGTGCGTAAAATAAATAACAGAAATTAAATGACGATAAATTAAATTGCGAGAATATAAATTACGATAAATAAATTGCGATAAATAAAATGTAATCAGTTAGCTAGGAACAGTTAGCTGAAAATAGTTAGCGTGGATTCTTAACAAAATTTTTCTCATAGTTAATTTGTTTGTTTCTAACAAATTTTATTTTGTCCAATGTTTTCTTCATTATACCACTTGTTGTATCTTGATAAGTCAAAATCCAAATATGAAATTGAATAAAAATGGTTATTCTGTGGTGAACGAATTTGTATATCTATGGATGTAAGTAGGATAGTAAATGAATGTTGAATCAGATTCGCAGAATATACCGTGTAACTTATTAATGTGAAATCTAAATATTCCTCGGGTATTACCTACCCGTTAAAATATTTTCACCATTAACAGTTTGTACGAAAGAATTTTTAATTACAATCTTTATGAAAATATATATATACATATATATTTTCTTCAGATATAATCATGGATTTAATGAGTAAATGTGATATTAATCTCATTTGATTTATCGTTAGAACAAGAATATATAATCTCTAAAACATTAGAGATTACATAATCGCCATGCCGAACTAAGATAATTGATGTAGAACCATACGTAGAACGATGATCATACTTGAGGTACAGAATGAGATGTTGAGGCATAGATTGTTGATGGTACTGGTGCTATTATTGATGGTACTGTTGGTGCCGGTAATGTTGAGACTTGGGTAGTTGGTGGTAATGGTGTTGAAGCTGGTAAGTTTTGCACCATATTTTCCAAGGCTACAACTCGGGGGGCGAAGCTCGTTGACTTCTGCTATTACTCCGGGATGATTGTCGGTCAGAACAAGTGGATGAATAAGGTTTAGAATTGTGGATAGAATATAATCGTGTCAAGATACCCTGGAAATGAGGCTGAAAATGGTGTTTCAGATAGGTTCGCCGGTAAGTGCTTCAGGTTCTTCACCAAGAGGTGAATTTGGTTGGTGAAATGGATTGCCTTCTTCTCATCTCCATTGATTAAGTCTACTACGAACCCATCATATGATTGGGGATGGCTGATTGGCAGATTCATTCTGGTGACGCTGCTTTTGGAGCTTAGGTGTACATCCATGTCGGAATAGCCGTCGGAATCCGAAGAACTTGAACTAGTGACGAGTTCCATTTCGTACAATTGAGTAAAGTACTTTTCGATAGGAAATGATTTTCGGCTATCGGATGGTATTCTAATTACATAGAATATCTATATATATAGAACAAAAGATTTCGTAGATTACGGAGAAAATTTTGAAATATGACAGGCAAAGTTTATAGTAACTGATAGCTAAGATATGGATTAGCAGATACGCTAAGATATGAATTTTTGTCTATACATTATTCATGCAATCAATGCAGTAAAATGTGTCTAGACTAAGAATGATAAGCAAGTGATTCCCTAAGAATGATAAACAGGTAATTTTTGACACGAAATGATAAGCATAACTTTTGACATGCAGACACGGTCGAAGTTTAGACTCACTAATGCATCTTAACAACTATCAGTTAGACACACTAATGCAAGACCTTGTTCGCTAAGACCACCGCTCTGATACCACATGAGACGACCCGTCCTAATCCATATGGACGAATACATTACATTTGGTTACATCGCGAGGTACTTGACCTCTATATGATACATTTTACAAACATTGCATTCGTTTTTAAAAGAAAAACTTTCATTTCATCAATAGTTGACGGCATGCATACCATTTCATAATATATCCAACTATAATTGACTTAGTAATAATCTTGATGAACTCGATAACTCGAATGCAACGTCTTTTGAAATATGTCATGAATGACTCCAAGTAATATCTCTAATATGAGCAAATGCACAGCGGAAGATTTCTTTAATACCTGAGAATAAACATGCTTTAAAGTGTCAACCAAAAGGTTGGTGAGTTCATTAGTTTATCATAAATAATCATTTCCGATAGTATAATAGACCACAAGATTTCATATTTTCATAAACATCATTCTCATATCAGGAATTTCGCAAACTGCATAGAGATAAAAATCATTCATATGGATTGAACACCTGGTAACCGACCTTAACAAGATGCATATAGAATATCCCCCAGTATACAGCGCGCAACTAATATACTAAATAATACCTCGAAGTACTAAAGCATCCATACCCTGGATGTGGCTCGTTGGGCCCGATAGATCTACCTTTAGGATTCGCGTCAATTAGGGGCCATTTCCCAAATTCTTAGGTTACCAGACTTGAAGGGGCGATATTCGGTATAATAATCCAACCATATAATGTAGTTTTCGATTACTTGTGTCAATTTCGTAAAACATTTATAAAAGCAGCGCATGTATTCTCAGTCCCAAAAATATATATTGCAAAAGCATTTGAAAAGGGAGCAAATGAAACAACTGAACAATGCAGGGTTGGCCTTGGATTCACGAACCTATATAATTTTTGTATTTATTAAAACGTATAATGGAAATCAAATACTTTTATTTATTAATATATATTATTTATATATATTTGTGGTTATATAGGATTTATATTAAATTCCATTTAAAAATATATACTTATATTATCTTAAATTATGTGTTATATATATTTATTTTGTTATATATATATTATTACGTTTGAAATTCAATAGTTTGTGACATGTAAATATGTATCTAGATAATGTTAATATATAGTTATGTAAAATATTATTATAGTTATAGTATATGTACTATATACATTTCATATACAAAATTATTTATTTTTAAAAAAAAAAATAATAGTTTTGATATTAATGAGTTATTAATAATAATAAGTTTATTAATAATGATAATATTAGTAACACAAATATAAATGATAATTTTTAATAATAGTAATGATACTAGTAATGTTATTAATAATAATAATGATTGTAATATTATTATTAATGATATACTAATAATGATTTTAATACTAACTCTTATGTTCATAACAAATTTAATAATACAGCTAATGCTTAATATTAATACTAATCTTAATAATAATGATAATAATAATTTTACTTATTTTAATGATAATAATATTCATAATATCATGTTAGTATTAATAATAATTAACATATCCATAATCTTAATCATAATAATTAATAATAACAAAAATGATACAATAATAATAATACAAATAATAATAATAATAATAGTGTTAATACAAATAATATTAATAGTTGATAATAATTAGTAACATAATAATGCTAGTAATTGATAATAATAACATATCAATAACAATAATAATAATAATAATAATAATAATAATAATAATAATAATAATAATAATAATAATAATAATAATAATAATAATAATAATAATAATAATAATAATAATAATAATAATAAATAAAGAGTTACAAACTTTGAAGAAAAGCTAGAAAAAAGAACGCCACCGCCGGGACTCGAACCCGAGACCTCTCGAATACCCGAACACCTCCCTAACCAATCGTCTACACTTGTTTTTTCTGATATTAAACCCCAGATAATTTAAATATAACCCGTAATTAATTAACCTTCTTCTTCTTCATCTTGAAATTTGATCAGAGATCAAACCATTGCAAACAAACAATTTAATTTATGTGGTTTTAGGATTCTTAAACAAAACAGAACGTTTATTGAGTGATTTAAATTAAAAAAAAAATTAAAAATAAATGCTGAAGCATTCTGTGAAGAACATAAAGCAAATCAGAATCAAATTCAAAAATCAAGGACGTTTTAGACTATATGTATAACATGAAAAAGATCTTAAATGATCTATAGAAACTTTACGAACCATCAATTTCAACAGAAATGTTAAAACATGTTCGAATTTTATGATGAACATCATTGTTGACTTTTTTAAAAATTACGTTTGACTCGAAAATAAGAAGTCAATAGGAAAAATTGGATCTTCAAATTTTGCAGCAAGACCATTTGAATAAATCTTAACACAACTACATTAACACAATTTGCAATTTAAATCGAATTAGAGCCTTTTAAAAAATAAAATGCGATTAGAGTCTATACATGTGTTCTTCACTCTTTTTTTTTATTCAATCGATTAACTGTTGTTGTAAGTGGTAATTGGTTATAGAAGGGTTAAGTAATTTGTTTACACTTGAGTGGAATGGATAATATAGAAAAATTTAGTTGACATTGATCAAACATGAATATTCGTTCAGTAAAAGAACAAATAAAAAAATAAAAAAAGAAAATGATTGGTAACAGCATTTGTTTGTTTTTGTGATTGATTTCGATCCTCTAATCAGCCTTAGCGACACAAACAAAATTAGTACAATATGATAGATACTTGTAATAGAATTGTATTCCTTTTTCTGATTATATAATGAATTTTACTAATTAATAAATATATTAATAATAATAATCAGTATTATATCAGTATATAACCATATATACGGGGTACATTTGTATTTATATAAGTTTTATATTAAATAAATTACTGATATCAATTTATTAATAAAATCCATTAATATTATTAATTTTGATAAGAATACTAATAATAATAATAATAATATTAATAATAAAAATACTAATATTAATAATGATAATATCAATAATAATAACAATAATTATATTAATAATAATAATGCTAACGTTAATAATAAAACTATAATAATAATTATACAATGATAATAATAATCTTATTAAGGATAATATTAATTATTTTTAATGTTCAATATAATATTTATATCTAATAATATCTCTAATATTAATTATAATAATTAAAATTGCAACTTGACTATTGGTTATAATACTAATAATGATCTTAACAATGAAAACAATAATATTAGTAATTATAATAACTCGAATGTATCTAATTTCATATAATAAGTTTTAATAATATTATTAGTATTGAATGAAATAATGTAACAACTATACTTGTAATTACATTTAATATAATATACAATATTATATTATGTAATGACATTTATTTAATATTTATATGTTACAACTAATTGTAAATTATATATATATATATATATATATATATATATATATATATATATATATATATATATATATATATATATATATATTCAGTTTAATAGTAACTTAATTATTTTATTTATCATTTTACATTCTTAATTCCAATTGATTAAAGTGTATTTTGTTAATTCAAATTATTATATATACACTTTCATTTATATTTATTTTCACACCAATGTTCGTGAATCGTCGAGAATTGTCAAAGGTCAAATGATTTCATGTAAATAGTTCAAAAATTTTGAGACTCAATATTACAGACTTTGCTTATTGTGTCGAAACCATATAAAGATTAAGTTTAAAATTGGTCAAAAAATTTCGGGTCGTCACAAGAGATATATATGTATATATATATATATATATATATATATATATATATATATATATATATATATATATATATATATATATATATATATATATATATATATATATATATATATATATATATATATATATATATTGTTATATTAATTGAAAACGGTAGCAAAGTATTAGATGTATAATACTTTACATGAACGTATTTGTTTCGATATATGTTTAATATATATATCAACGAAATTAAAAAGATAATATCTAATGATTGGTTATCAGTTACATTGTGATATGATTAGGGGTCTCGGTTGTGAGGTCCACGCTTCACCAACAAACTCTAATTTAAAAACTTGGAACTTATATTGAATATATAAGTTGAAAGGACCCGTCCTAATCCATCTGGACGAAGTCACCAACAACTGGTTCCATTGCGATGATCGACTCTAAATACTGTCTTTAAAATGAGCAAATGCACAGCGGAATGTTTCTTTTATACCTGAGAATAAACATGCTTTCATGTGTCAACCAAAAGGTTGGTGAGTTCATAAGTTTATCATAAAACAATAAAATTCATCATTTTGATAGACCACAAGATTTAAATCTTGCATGGTACAAATGGGCCCCAATCCTATACCTACCTGTAATGCACATGCGATATCTTTTAAATACAGTACACCTTTCTCGTGTACGAAACCATTTTTCATAATCTTAGTAACTGTACATATATCTTGTGCACCAAATAACATACACATAACCTGTGTATAAAATCATTCTCTCGATACATAACATTCATATCAATTGGTGGCAATTATCATGTCCACATAATTCAATGGTGGCAATTATCATGTCCACATAATTCAACGGTGGCAATTATCATGTCCACATAATTCAACGGTGGCAATTATCATGTTCACATAATTCAACAATAATCCGCAGAACTTCCGTCTGCATAATAATTCATTCGAGGAATGTTTTGCTCGTGTCTATCTCGTCAAACATTTATAAAAGCATTTCATGTATTCGCGGTTAAAAATATATTTCAACGGCATTTAATAAAGCAGTTGTAAAGACAGCGCATGTATTCTCAGTCCCAAAAATGTAAAGAGTAAAAGGGAGCAAATGAACTCACCTAATGTATTTTGTAGTAAAAATACATAAGACGATATTGAATAATGTAGGGTTGCCCTCGGATTTCACGAACCTATATCAAATATGTATATTAACACATATAATAATATTTAAATAAATATATCTTCTTGATATTAGTAATATACTTGTGATATTAAATTTATTATTAATAATTACTTAACTATATTTATTTATATATATTTTATTAAATCATCATAAAAATATATTATACACTTTATTAAAATCTTTTCAATAAGTACCTAGTATTAATATTTTTTTTAAATAGTCATAATTTTTTTATATGATAACATTTTTAATAATTTTGAGTTATATTAAAACGTATTTGAACAAACAAATATTTTATTAGTAAAAGTAGTATACTTATTATATACACTTCCATATATCTAATGTTTGTATCTAATTTATAATATCTATCTTTTTAGTTTAAGATCATAAAAAATTAGTTATAGTTTATATACGAAATACATTTAAAACTAAAATTATAGTTAGTAATATTAATTATATTAACAATAATGATAAAATTAATACAAAATTTAAATAAAAAGATAAATTTAAAAATAGTGATACTTTTAGTAATAATGATAATAATAATAATAATATTGATAAAAAAAATACTACCTCAAAAGAAAATGGCTTAAAAATAATGCTCCAGTTCGGGCTCGAACCTACGACCTCCCGATCCACCATTCCTTCCTTTACCACTGAACCATTATATATATTCTCTAATACTTCGCGTATATATTTATTTAACAACTAAGAATCGTATGTCATCCACACCAAAGAAGAAAAATGGGATACGGCCCATGTTACCATAAGCCCAACAGAAAAATCGTCCAAGAACTAATACTCGGCCCAACAGGGATTTCATGTTATCGGCCTAATTCATTAATGGGTTTAACGATTCAGTCCACAATCAAGTGTAATTTGGTTTGCGAGAAAACAAAATAAGTCAGACAACACAAAAACAAGTGGTAGGGTTTTCTAGTGTGTCGCCAAAAAAAAATATATAGGTCGGTCCCAACTCCTCATCAATCATTATCGTTTGTTTCATCATCACTGTTATTGGACGTCAATCCTCATCAATATTTTAATCAGGTATCATCATCATAATCTTCATCATTATTTTTACATCGACATCATCTTTCTTTTATCATGGTTTCATCATCTAGTCGGTACTCTAGAACGGAGATAGAACAGAAGGCAAGAACATACATAGTAGTCGATGTAATTGGGTTAAAAGAAACAGAAAATGATTATAGCAGGTGATAGTGGCGGTGGTTGGGTGATTCTTGGAAAAGAAAGTGGTGATTATGGTGTGGTTGTCGATGGTAGTGTGGTGTTTAAGTGATTTCCGAATTTATAACGTTTGAAGGTGATAAAGGTATGGTGTTTGGGTTTGTAATCGAAACCGATAACAGGAAGTAATACAGATCCATGGTTCTTGTTGTGGTTGGGTTTGGTGATGATTGAGCTGTGATAGTTCACAATGGAATATAGAAAGAGAGAGAGAGAGATGTAGGGTGGCTATGGTGGTTTTAAAGATGGTTCTCGAGGATGCTTAAATGGTAACACAGAAGTGGAATGGCAGCAGATTCAACAACAGCCTGGTTTGTCTTTCGATTTAAAAAAAAAGTAATAAGTAGTAAAAGAATGATGATTACCTATGGTGTTCGATGGTACTAAAACAGAAACTGTAATATTAGTTCATAGTGAGTTTGAAACTGTACACAAGACCCGGAAATTATAGTTTGTGATGGTGGTCTGATTGTTAGGGTGGTAGTGGTGATATCCAGGATAGTAGCAGGAATTCGATGGTATATGATGAAGATGTCAATGGTGGTGTAGTTTTAACTAAAACCCAAACAACTGTAATTGTAGTGGCAGGAGTTCCATGGTGGGGTTGTGCTTGTCGATGATGGGTTGCGGTGGCAATATGGGTGATGATTGTGAAGGTGTTAATCATGGTGGTCTCGGATGGAAGTAGCAAAATAGGAGTGATCTAATAATATTAGTCGAAGACTGCTTTGGTTAGAAGAGGTAGAAAAGGTGATGATGGTGGTTTATTGTGTTCCTGGGTGGTGGAGATGGCAGCCCGAAGGTGATTGTGAGGAGGTGATGGTCTCGGTTGATCAACTAAGTTATTGGTAGTGATAACTCATACCATATGTATATGTATATGTATATGTATATGAAAAGTTGATATTGATGTAAAGTGATAGAAATTTTAATAGTAAACAAGTGAATCAAGTTTACTTAGTGAATCAAATGAGATTTCTTTTTGAGTGTGACTACTGCTTAAGGAAAACGAGTTGTAACAACTTTTTCATTTAAAGGAGGAGGCATCAAGTGGTGGAAAGTGGGGTTTTATTTTCTTCATAGTGTTCTAATTTAATATATATGTATTTGAGATGATTTCAAGTTTTCTGAAATACATAAGTTTGTAAAGTTATCGATTTGCTATTTATTTGAGTTATAATTAATTTGGTCCGCAAAGAAAAGATGTATATGCACATAACATCAATTCACCAAGTTAACATTTCTTTTACTGGCCAATTATTTTTGTCAAACAAGTTATGTGGGAAACTTAAGTTACAGATATATGAACAAATTAGCCAAAGTTGCTTTGAACGTGAAAGAGAAACAGAAATAAAAGTACAAGTGGGTGTTAGTGGTGACTTATCAATATGTCTCTCGTACGAATATATATACAGTAGATGCGATGAATTCAAAAGACATTACCATTTATGACCACGTGAAATTCAATTGTTGGTATGTTACCGACAGTTTTCACGGAGTGCTATATCGTTTATTAAATAAATTCGAAATCAAAGATATATATTCAATGTACTTTATTTATATATCTAGATACATTATAAGTTATAATTAATATCATATATTACTTTATTTAACATAATTAATTCTAATAACTAAATAATATAATATTTCAAATTATATTTCGAATTAATATATATATTTATATTTTTTTTTAATATATATGTATCTATTTACTAATAGTGGTTCGTGAATCGTCGAGAGCAGTCGAAGGGTAATTGAATATTTGAAACAGTTTTAAAATTTTTGAGTCTCAACATTACAGACTTTGCTTATCGTGTCGAATTCATATAAAGATTAAGTTTAAATTTGGTCAGAAATTCCCGGGTCATCACAGTACCTACCCGTTAAAGAAATTTCGTCCCGAAATTTGAGTGAGGTTGTCATGGCTAACAATAAAAATGTTTTCATGACGAATATGAGTTGATCAAATAAAATTTTATCACTATTGCGTAATATAGGTAAGATAATTCGATTATTAGAAGAGTACGAGTGAAGCTATCACCAAGGAGTGAAATAGAAAAGTAAATATTCATCTTAACTTTTGACAGAGTCAGGATTGAATTCCGGAATTCAAGGGATTTAAAGAAAATCTTCGAAATCTAAAAGATTTGATTCATCGGCTAGTAAGGAAATTAAGATCTATCTAATTAAATACGGTGATCTGCTTCGATTACTCTGTCTGATATTTCCATTATAAATTAAACTCTTCCGTTCCATTATTTTCACCATTCCTATACTTTCCTTCTTGTTTCATACATCCAAAAGATTCTGAAAATGCTTAATCCAGTTCTGATCCTTGTCCTCATCCTTACTATCGCAACAATCATTCTCCTTTTCCAACTTCCACCAGAGGAATCTAGTTTCTTCTACCTCGCCATTGGGATCATAATGTTTTTAATCCTCCCGTGTCTTTATGTTGCGATAAACATTGATATACACGGTTTGTAATTTATGTGTTGTTATCAGGCTTTATTTTCTCCCTCATATTTCAAAGCTCTTTGCTTTTGTTTTTTCTTCCCGACTTCAAGTCAAGCGAATAATGGTCCAGAATTTGTAGATATAGAGTTTCGAATGATTATAATATTCTAAGCAGGAAGGAACGTGATAGCACAATTTGATTTTCAAATTTATCAACATCGCGGAAGATAGGACCATCAAGAATACATTTTCTTGATTTGTTCAAGAGTTAAGTAGAATGAAAGAGTTATGTAACATGGCACATAATGATGTTATGATTTGTGAATCATCACGACCCATTAGAAACTCATCATGACTTACTGTAATATAATCACGTTGATCAAGTGTCATTATATTATACTAACTCATGCATCAGTTCCCAACATTACTTCAATAACATTCATATTTTAAGCTCAAAAGTTTACAGAATATAGAAACTAACAGTTTCTATATGATGTAATACTGATAGCACGAAGAGATTAATGATTTCAGATAAGAATAGTTATAAAAATATCTCCAGAAATATGGAGGATATTTATAATGAAAGATACGATAATATTTCGGAATATCTAAGATCAGAGGATGATAGAAACTATTATCTGCAAGGGTTTAGAGTAAGGAGCAAGATATTCACTAAAGACTTTAGCAGACATTGAATTATTTGGATTCTTTGAAGTCAAACTTATTCTTTGTGATTTGTCCACGGCTTTCTTCCTAGTTTCGCATAATCTGCTTTTTCGGTACTAAATTTTCTATTGAATGTTTTCAATATAATGGTACACAGGAAGCATGAGGAGGTATATAATTTCGGAAGAGAATATTTTTGAAAATATCCTCAGAAATATCGAAGATATTGATGATGGTATTTTGGAATTTCTAAGTTCGATGGTTGATGGAAAAAGATTTTCTGCAAGATTTTAACATAGTACGGAGCAAGATATTCGTTGAAGGTTTCATCGAATCCAGAATTACCTGGATTCTTTGAATATATGGTATGGTCCTTGTATTTGTCCTCGGTCTCCTTCGTGGTTAGCTCAATCCGTTTTCCAGTTCCAACTTTTCTGAGCTTTTCCAACATACTATTCTTTATCATCAAACTTTCGATGATTATGGTCGTTTACGGTTGTCTATGGTTTCTGCTGCTTCATTCAGCTTTTTCAACATTCAGAGTATTGATTTGTGACTGAGTGCTTTTCAGAATTCCAGAAGGAGAGATCATAATTCTAAGAGATAAATGTCATACATATAACTGTTGATGTAGATATGCTGTGAGTTTTCAAAGTACTGATTGCTGATTCCCGGTAATTGGTATGTCAGTTCTCGTTACAAGATGTAGATGAGTATATGATAGGGTTTCAATGAATAAATATACTGATTTGTCAGAGGGATTTAAGCCAAGAAGTAACGAGGTTGCTGGTATGTCTGCTGGTAATATGGTGGAATATAAAAGAATTCTCCGGTATCAAAAGGGTAATCGTATATATCAGGATTATAGTAAGGCTACTTCGAATGGAAAGTCGAAGTTGACTTGCTGAAGCTGTGACAAAACTGGCTATTTTGGAAAGAGATTGCAAAGTTATTTTCGGTAATAACGCTAAAGGAATTAGCACAGCTACGCGTTAAACTTTTACACAGGTTCCGGGTGTTTTCAGGTGCACATCTATATACACCAATCTTTTCTCCGTAGATGAAGTGCAGTTGATTCATCTTCTCGATTGAGGTGTTTTCAAGAATCATGAAAGGTTTGAACGCAGGTTGTAATCGTCAAGATAAAATGAGGTTTAAGATGAAATCAAGTGGCAAACTTGAAGAAATGTTTAGTTTCATATGTTGTAATCAATATTTTAATTCATTTTAAATGTCCAATGTTATTAGTCCACAGTCGATAGTCCACAGTTAACAGTCTAATAATTTATATATAGTTTAATATATAATATTCGAATTAATTAATAAATATCGTGACCCGTGTACATGTCTCAGACTCGATCACAACTCAAACTATATATATTATTGTAGAATCAACCTCAACCCTGTATAGCTAAATCCAGCATTACTGCATATAGAGTGTCTAGGGTTATTCCAAATAATATATATAGATGCGTCGATATGATATGTCAAAACCTTGTATACGTGTCCCGATATTTAAATGTGTAAATAACAGTATTTAAATGACGATAAATAGAGTGCGTAAAATAAATAACAGAAATTAAATGACGATAAATAAAATTGTGAGAATATAAATTGCGAGAAATAAATTGCGATAATTAAAATGTACAATAAAGAATTAACAGTTAGCTAGGATTTTGTTAGCGTGAATTCTTAACAAAATTTCTCATAGTTAATTTTTCTGTTTCTAACAAATTTTATTTTGTCAAATATTTTCTTCATTATGCCACTTGGTGGATTCTGATAGGTCAAAATCCAAATATAAAATTGAATGAAAATGGTTATTCTGAGATAAACGGATACGTATGTCTGTGGGTGTAAGTAGGATAGTAAATGACTGTTGAATCAGATTCGAAGAATGTACATTGTAACTTATTAATGTGAAATCTAAGTATTCCTCGGGTATTACATACCTGTTAAAATATTTTCACCATTAACAGTTTGTACGAAAGAATTTCTAATTACAGTCTTTATGAAAATATATATATATATATATATATATATATATATATATATATATATATATATATATATATATATATATATACATATATATTTTCTTCAGATGTAATCATGGATTTAATGAGTCAATATGATATTAAACTCATTTGATTTACCGTTAGAACAAGAATATATAATCTCTAAAACATTAGAGATTACATATTCGCCATGTCGAACGAAAATAAAATAGATAGAACGATATGTAGTACGATGATTATACACGAGGTATAGAATGAGATGTTGAGACATGGATTGTTGATGGTACTGGTGCTGTTATTGATGGTACTGTTGGCGCCGGTGTTGTTGCCGAAGCTGGTAAATTTTGCACCATATTCTCCAAATTGATTACTCAAGCGCGAAGTTCGTTGACTTCTTCTATTATTCCGGGATGATTGTCGGTCGGAACGAGCGGGTGAATAAGGTGTAGAATTTTAGATAGAATATAATCGTGGCGAGATACTCTAAAAATGAGTGTGGAAATGGTGTTTCGAATAGGTTCGCCGGTAAATGCTTCAGGTTCTTCGCCAAGATGGGAATGTAGTGGATGGAAAGGATCGCTTCCTTCGCGTCTCCATCGGTTAAGTCGTCTACGAACCCATCAGATGAATTGGGGATAGCTGATTGATTGATTCATCCTGGTGACACTGCTTTCGAAACTCGAGTGAAACTCCATATCGGAATCCGAGGGGCTGGAACTAGTGGCGATTTCCATTTCGTACGATTTAATAAAGGATTTTTCGAAATGAAATGATTTTTGGATATCGGATGATATTCTAATTACATAGAATACCTATACATAGTACAGAAGATCCCGTAGATTACGGAGAGAATTAAGGAAACGTGTCAGATAAAGTCTACAGTAACATATACGCTAAGATATGAATTAGCAGATACGCTAGGATATAAATTTTGTCTATACACTAATCATGCAATCAATGCAGTAAGATGTGTCTAGACTTAAGAATGATAAGCAGGTGATTCCCTAAGAATGATAAACAGGTAATTTTCGACACGATATGATAAGCAAAACTTTTGACATGCAGACACGGTCGAAGTCCAGACTCACTAATGCATCCTAACGACTTATCAGTTAGACACACTAATGTAGACCTGGTTCGCTAAGACCACCGCTCTGATACCAACTGAAAGGACCCGTCCTAATCCATCTGGACGAAGTCACCAACAACTGGTTCCATTGCGATGATCGACTCCAAATACTGTCTTTAAAATGAGCAAATGCACAGCGGAATGTTTCTTTTATACCTCAGAATAAACATGCTTTCAAGTGTCAACCAAAAGGTTGGTTAGTTCATAAGTTTATCATAAAACAATAAAATTCATCATTTTGATAGACCACAAGATTTAAATTCTGCATGGTACAAATGGGCCCGAATCCTATACCCACCTGTAATGCACATGCGATATCTTTTAAATACAGTACACCTTTCTCGTGTACGAAACCATTTTTCATAATCTTAGTAACCGTACATATATCTTTTGCACCAAATAACATACACATAACCTGTGTATAAAATCATTCTCTCGATACATAACATTTATATCAATTGGTGGCAATTATCATGTCCACATAATTCAATGGTGGGAATTATCATGTCCACATAATTCAACGGTGGCAATTATCATGTCCACATAATTCAACGGTGGCAATTATCATGTCCACATAATTCAACAATAATCCGCAGAACTTCTGTCTGCATAATAATTCATTCGAGGAATGTTTTGCTTGTGTCTATCTCATTAAACATTTATAAAAGCATTTCATGTATTCGTGGTTAAAAATATATTTCAACAGCATTTAATAAAGCAGTTGTAAAGACAGCGTATGTATTCTCAGTCCCAAAAATGTAAAGAGTAAAAGGGAGCAAATGAACTCACCTAATGTATTTTGTAGTAAAAATACATAAGACGATATTGAATAATGCAGGGTTGGCCTCGGATTTCATGAACCTATATCAAATATGTATATTAACACATATAATAATATTTAAATAAATATATCTTCTTGATATTAGTAATATACTTGTGATATTAAATTTATTATTAATAATTACTTAACTATATTTATTTATATATATTCTATTAAATCATAATAAAAATATATTATACACTTTATTAAAATCTTTTCAATAAGTACCTAGTATTAATATTTTTTTTAAATACTCATAATTTTTTTATATGATTACATTTTTAATAATTTCGAGTTATATTAAAACGTATTTGAACAAAAAAAATATTTTATTAGTAAAAGTAGTATACTTATTATATACACTTCCATATATCTAATGTTTGTATCTAATTTATAATATCTATCTTTTTAGTTTAAGATCATAAAAATTTTGTTATAGTTTATATACGAAATACATTTAAAACTAAAATTATAGTTAGTAATATTAATTATAATAACAATAATGATAAAATTAATACTAAATTTAAATAAAAAGATAAATTTAAAAATAGTGATACTTTTAGCAATAATGATAATAATAATAATAATATTGATAAAAAAAAATACTACCTCAAGAAAATGGCTTAAAAATAATGCTCCAGTTCGGGCTCGAACCTACGACCTCCCGCTCCACCATTCCTTCCCTTAACACTGAACCATTATATATATTCTCTAATACTTCGCGTATATATTTATTTAACAACTAAGAATCGTATGTCATCCACACCAAAGCAGAAAAATTGGATACGGCCCATGTTACCATAAGCCTAACAGAAAAATCGTCCAAGAACTAATACTCGGCCCAACAGGGATTTCATGTTATCGGCCTAATTCATTAATGGGTTTAACGATTCAGTCCACAATCAAGTGTAATTTGGTTTGCGATAAAACAAAATAAGTCAGACAACACAAAAACAAGTGGTAGGGTTTTCTAGTTTGTCGCCAAAAAAAAATTATATATAGGTCGGTCCCAACTCCTCATCAATCATTATCGTTTGTTTCATCATCACTGTTATTGGATGTCAATCCTCATCAATATTTTAATCAGGTATCATCATCATAATCTTCATCATTATTTTTACATCGACATCATCTTTTTTTTTTATCATGGTTTCATCATCTAGTCGGTACTCTAAAACGGAGATAGAACAGAAGGCAAGAACATACATAGTAGTCGATGTAATTGGGTAAAAAGAAACAGAAAATGATTATAGCAGGTGATAGTGGCGGTGGTTGGGTAATTCTTGGAAAATAAAGTGGTGATTATGGTGTGGTTGTCGATGGTAGTGTGGTGTTTAAGTGATTTCCGAATTTATAATGTTTGAAGGTGATAAAGGTATGGTGTTTGGGTTTGTAATCGAAACCGATAACAGGAAGTAATACAGATCCATGGTTCTTGTTGTGGTTGGGTTTGGTGATGATGGAGCTGTGATGGTTCACAATGGAATATAGAAAGAGAGAGAGAGAGATGTAGGGTGGCTATGGTGGTTTTAAAGATGGTTCTCGAGGATGCTTAAATGGTAACACAGAAGTGGAATGTCAGCAGATTCAACAACAGCCTGGTTTGTCTTTCGATTTTTTTTAAAAAAAAAGTAATAAGTAGTAAAAGAATGATGATTACCTATGGTGTTCGATGGTACTAAAACAGAAACTGTAATATTAGTTCATAGTGAATTTGAAACTGTACACAAGACCCAGAAATTATAGTTTGTGATGGTGGTCTGATTGTTATGGTGGTAGTTGTAGTGACCCGAACTTTTCAATGTTTATATATATTAATTGAGATTGATATTTAAATGATCAAATGTTTCTAACATGTTAAGCAATCAAACTTGTTAAGACTTGATTAATTGAAATATGTTTCATATAGGCAATTGACCACCCAAGTTGACCGGTGATTCACGAACGTTAAAACTTGTAAAAACTATATGATGACATATATATGGATATATATATAGTTAACATGATACTATGATAAGTAAACACATCATTAAGTATATTAACAATAAACTACATATGTAAAAACAAGACTACTAACTTAATGATTTTTAAACGAGACATATATGTAACGATTATCGTTGTAAAGACATTTAATGTATATATATCATATTAAGAGATATTCATACATGATAAAATCATGATAATATAATAATTTAAAATCTCATTTGATATTATAAACATTGGGTTAACGACATTTAACAAGATCGTTAACCTAAAGGTTTCAAAACAACACTTACATGTAACGACTAACGATGACTTAACGACTCAGTTAAAATGTATATACATGTAGTGTTTTAATATGTATTTATACAATTTTGAAAGACTTCAATACACTTATCAAAATACTTCTACTTGACAAAAATGCTTACAATTACATCCTCGTTCAGTTTCATCAACAATTCTACTCGTATGCACCCGTATTCGTACTCGTACAATACACAGCTTTTAGATGTATGTACTATTGGTATATACACTCCAATGATCAGCTATTAGCAGCCCATGTGAGTCACCTAACACATGTGGGAACCATCATTTGGCAACTAGCATGAAATATCTCATAAAATTACAAAAATATGAGTAATCATTCATGACTTATTTACATGAAAACAAAATTACATATCCTTTATATCTAATCCATACACCAACGACCAAAAACACCTACAAACACTTTCATTCTTCAATTTTCTTCATCTAATTAATCTCTCTCAAGTTCTATCTTCAAGTTCTAAGTGTTCTTCATAAATTCCAAAAGTTCAAGTTTCATAAAATCAAGAATACTCTCAAGTTTGCTAGCTCACTTCCAATCTTGTAAGGTGATCATCCAACTTCAAGAAATCTTTGTTTCTTACAGTAGGTTATCATTCTAATACAAGGTAATAATCATATTCAAACTTTGGTTCAATTTCTATAACTATAACAATCTTATTTCAAGTGATGATCTTACTTGAACTTGTTTTCGTGTCATGATTCTGCTTCAAGAACTTCGAGCCATCCAAGGATCCATTGAAGCTAGATCCACTTTTCTCTTTTCCAGTAGGTTTATCCAAGGAACTTAAGATATTAATAATGTTCATAACATCATTCGATTCATACATATAAAGCTATCTTATTCGAAGGTTTAAACTTGTAATCACTAGAACATAGTTTAGTTAATTCTAAACTTGTTCGCAAATAAAAGTTAATCCTTCTAACTTGACTTTTAAAATCAACTAAACACATGTTCTATATCTATATGATATGCTAACTTAATGATTTAAAATTTGGAAACACGAAAAACACCGTAAAACCGGATTTACGCCGTCGTAGTAACACCGCGGGCTGTTTTGGGTTAGTTAATTAAAAACTATGATAAACTTTGATTTAAAAGTTGTAATTCTGAGAAAATGATTTTTATTATGAACATGAAACTATATCCAAAAATTATGGTTAAACTCAAAGTGGAAGTATGTTTTCTAAAATGGTCATCTAGACGTCGTTCTTTCGACTGAAATGACTACCTTTACAAAAACGACTTGTAACTTATTTTTCTGACTATAAACCTATACTTTTCTGTTTATATTCATAAAATAGAGTTCAATATGAAACCATAGCAATTTGATTCACTCAAAACGGATTTAAAATGAAGAAGTTATGGGTAAAACAAGATTGGATAATTTTTCTCATTTTAGCTACGTGAAAATTGGTAACAAATCTATTCCAACCATAACTTAATCAACTTGTATTGTATATTATGTAATCTTGAGATACCATAGACACGTATACAATGTTTCGACCTATCATGTCGACACATCTATATATATTTCGGAACAACCATAGACACTCTATATGTGAATGTTGGAGTTAGCTATACAGGGTTGAGGTTGATTCCAAAATATATATAGTTTGAGTTGTGATCAATACTGAGATACGTATACACTGGGTCGTGGATTGATTCAAGATAATATTTATCGATTTATTTCTGTACATCTAACTGTGGACAACTAGTTATAGGTTACTAACGAGGACATCTGACTTAATAAACTTAAAACATCAAAATATATTAAAAGTGTTGTAAATATATTTTGAACATACTTTAATATATATGTATATATTGTTATAGGTTCGTGAATCAACAGTGGCCAAGTCTTACTTCCCGACGAAGTAAAAATCTGTGAAAGTGAGTTATAGTCCCACTTTTAAAATCTAATATTTTTGGGATGAGAATACATGCAGGTTTTATAAATGATTTACAAAATAGACACAAGTACGTGAAACTACATTCTATGGTTGAATTATTGAAATCGAATATGCCCCTTTTTATTAAGTCTGGTAATCTAAGAATTAGGGAACAGACACCCTAATTGACGCGAATCCTAAAGATAGATCTATTGGGCCTTACAAACCCCATCCAAAGTACCGGATGCTTTAGTACTTCGAAATTTATATCATATCCGAAGGGTGTCCCGGAATGATGGGGATATTCTTATATATGCATCTTGTTAATGTCGGTTACCAGGTGTTCACCATATGAATGATTTTTATCTCTATGTATGGGATGTGTATTGAAATATGAAATCTTGTGGTCTATTATTATGATTTGATATATATAGGTTAAACCTATAACTCACCAACATTTTTGTTGACGTTTTAAGCATGTTTATTCTCAGGTGATTATTAAGAGCTTCCGCTGTCGCATACTTAAATAAGGATGAGATTTGGAGTCCATGCTTGTATGATATTGTGTAAAAACTGCATTCAAGAAACTTATTTTGTTGTAACATAATTGTATTGTAAACCATTATGTAATGGTCGTGTGTAAACAGGATATTTTAGATTATCATTATTTGATAATCTACGTAAAGCTTTTTAAACCTTTATTGATGAAATAAAGGTTATGGTTTGTTTTAAAATGAATGCAGTCTTTGAAAAACGTCTCATATAGAGGTCAAAACCTCGCAACGAAATCAATTAATATGGAACGTTTTTAATCAATAAGAACGGGACATTTCAGTTGGTATCCGAGCGTTGGTCTTAGAGAACCAGCAAATTTGCATTAGTGTGTCTTATCGAGTTTGTTAGGATGCATTAGTGAGTCTGGACTTCGACCGTGTTTTCTTTAAAAATGATTGCTTAACATTTTTGTTGGAAACTATATATTTTTAACATATGAATATTATGTGATATATTAATCTCTTATCGTGTTTGATATTATGTGATAGATGTCTACCTCTAGAACAAGTCCCATTAACTCACCTAATAATAATGAAGAGTCAAATGTAAATTGGAATGATTCGTGGACTGATTCACAAGTTCCCGAAGAGGAACCGGAAGAAGAGTCGGAACCGGAAGAAGAATCGGAACCGGAAGAAGAATCGGAACCGGAAGAAGAAATAGAACCGGTGGGGGAAATAATAAAACGGTTAAGTAAAAGAGAATCCTCAACCAACCGACCAAGGTTAATTATGGTCAATGGTGTTTCCGCCAAGGAAGCAAAATATTGGGAGGATTACCAATTCTCCGATGAATCGGATTCCGACGAGAATTCCGATGATGTTATAGAAATTACCCCAACTGAATTTAAAAAGGCAAAAGAAAATAATAAGGGAAAGGGGATAAAAATAGAGAAATCTAATTCCAACCCCGATGAACTTTATATGTATCGTCAACCCCCGAAGTCCTTAAGTTGTAACAATGACCCGGGAACCTCTAAACCACCAGGTTTTTCTAAACCAATGTGGATAACGACGGCTCGTATTAGGGGAACATCTTATATCCCTAGAAACTTGGCAAAACGAACCAAACCGAACAAGAAGAAACGAGCGAGTCGGAATAAGATAGTTATATTCGTGTGGTGTAATATATGTAATATAGTGTGCTTATGCTTTATGATATATGTAAAATTGCTTGTATTAATAAGTATTTTTTTTTTTTGAATCTAACTCTTGTCTATTTTACAGTATAAAAACACAAAATGGATAGACAACCCAATATTTTAAGAGACCTACCCGGAGACATGATTGATGAAATCTTGTCTAGAGTCGGTCAGAATTCCTCGGCACAACTATTTAAGGCGAGATCAATTTGTAAGACATTCGAAGAACGTTCCAAGACTGCCTTGGTTTATAAAAGGCTTTCGTTCGGAAGATGGGGAATATCACATTGGGAAATCCATAAGTTACGATGTGTTTACTTTGACGCATATATTGCGGGGAACCCAAATGCTATTTTACGCAACGGGTTAAGAAATTATTTTGACTCAGTATATCCGAATATAGGACTTCGTGATTTAGAAAAAGCGGCTAACATGCAACATAAAGAAGCATGTTATGCTTACGGGTTAGTAATGTTCGCTTCTCACCAAAGTGAGAACAAGAACATTGGGCTACAACTATTAAACAAAACGTTCCCACAAGTGACGGAGTCGGTAATTAGGGTAAGAAATGAGGTTTTTAGATTGTTACGGGACTGTTGGACATTACGTAACCCTCGTCCCTTTGATGACGTTACAACATGCTGTCTTATCAATGGCCATAACGGTTATGTTCCACAAGACCAAGGATGGGAAGTAATCCTAGTAAAACCAGAATGCATGACTTGTTTCTGGACGTATGAATTACGTGTCTTTATTGCCTTTGCTGAACGACTTGTGTACTAGCTAGAATTATCTTCACAACTATCTTGTATCAAAGTTATTGTGTGCTATATTTCATGCTTTATGTAAAATAAGCGGTATTGTAAGTTTGTAAAATATTGTATAAAAGTTTGAACGCGAAATATTATTATAATCAGTTTTTCATATAGAATTGTAGTAGTTGAATTGTATATTAGCTACTAAGTATGAACTTAACGGGTAGGTACTACCCGAATTTAAACTTATAAAACGCTAATATGAAGAAAAATCTTTTATAAATGAGTTCATATTATGCTATGAAATACTATTAACTACTCTTAATATTCTGTATGATTAACTTGTTCCATTTAACTATTTTGAAGGAAATGGCACCGACTACTCGACACACCGTGAATATGAATGAAGAGGAATTCCGTACTTTTCTAGCTTCAAACATAGCCGCAGTACAGGCTGCGCTACATACCAACAATAACATTGGATCTAGCAGTACAGGAAATCGTGTAGGATGCACCTACAAAGAATTCACTGCCTGCAAACCTTTGGAATTTGATGGAACCGAAGGACCGATCGGATTGAAACGGTGGACCGAGAAGGTCGAATCGGTGTTTGCCATAAGTAAGTGTACTGAAGAGGACAAAGTGAAGTACGCTACACATACCTTCACAGGTTCTGCCTTAACATGGTGGAATACCTATCTAGAGCAAGTGGGACAAGATGATGCGTACGCACTACCGTGGTCTGCATTCAAGCACTTGATGAACGAGAAGTACCGTCCCAGAACCGAGGTCAATAAGCTCAAGACAGAACTTAGAGGGTTACAAACCCAAGGATTTGATATTACCACATACGAAAGACGATTCACAGAATTGTGCCTATTGTGTCCGGGAGCGTTCGAAGATGAGGAAGAGAAGATCGACGCGTTTGTGAAAGGATTACCGGAAAGAATCCAAGAAGATATAAGTTCACACGAGCCCGCCTCCATACAACAGGCATGTAGAATGGCTCACAAACTAGTGAACCAGATTGAAGAAAGAATTAAAGAACAGACTGCTGAAGAGGCCAATGTGAAGCAAGTCAAAAGAAAGTGGGAGGAAAATGGTGATAAGAATCACCAATACAACAACAACAGCAATTACAACAATAATCGCAACAATTATCCCAACAATCGCAACATCAATCGCAACTCCAACAAACGGCCCAACAACAACAACAACAACTACAAAAATCATCCCAACAACAATAATAACCACAACAATAACAACAATCAGAGGCAGCTATGCCAAAGGTGTGAAAAGTATCACTCGGGGTTCTGCACCAAATTTTGCAACAAGTGTAAAAGAAATGGTCATAGCGCGGCGAAGTGTGAGGTCTACGGACTAGGGGTTAATAGAACAAAAGGAACAAATGGTGTCGGAATGAGTAATGGCGGAGCAAGTAGTGTCGGAGCAAGTTATGCCAATGTAGTTTGTTATAAATGTGGAAAACCGGGCCACATTATTAGAAATTGCCCGAACCAGGAGAACACGAATGGACAAGGCCGCGGAAGAGTTTTCAATATTAATGCGGCAGAGGCACAGGAAGACCCGGAGCTTGTTACGGGTACGTTTCTTATTGACAATAAATCTGCTTACGTTTTATTTGATTCGGGTGCGGATAGAAGCTATATGAGTAGAGATTTTTGTGCTAAATTAAGTTGTCCATTGACGCCTTTGGATAGTAAATTTTTACTCGAATTAGCAAATGGTAAATTAATTTCAGCAGATAATATATGTCGGAATCGAGAAATTAAACTGGTTAGCGAAACATTTAAGATTGATTTGATACCAGTAGAATTAGAGAGTTTTGATGTGATAATCGGTATGGACTGGTTGAAAGAAGTGAAAGCAGAGATCGTTTGTTACAAAAATGCAATTCGTATTATACGAGAAAAAGGAAAACCCTTAATGGTGTACGGAGAAAAGGGCAACACGAAGCTACATCTTATTAGTAATTTGAAGGCACAAAAACTAATAAGAAAAGGTTGCTATGCTGTTCTAGCACACGTCGAGAAAGTACAAACTGAAGAAAAGAGCATCAATGATGTTCCCACTGCAAAAGAATTTCCCGATGTATTTCCGAAAGAATTACCGGGATTACCCCCACATCGATCTGTTGAATTTCAAATAGATCTTGTACCAGATGCTGCACCAATAGCTCGTGCTCCTTACAGACTCGCACCCAGCGAGATGAAAGAACTACAAAGCCAATTACAAGAACTTTTAGAGCGTTGTTTCATTCGACCAAGCACATCACCGTGGGAAGCTCCTGTTTTGTTTGTCAAGAAGAAAGATGGTACATTCAGGTTGTGTATCGACTACCGAGAGTTGAACAAACTTACCATCAAGAACCGCTACCCACTACCGAGAATCGACGACTTATTTGATCAACTACAAGGCTCGTCTGTTTATTCAAAGATTGACTTACGTTCCGGGTATCATCAAATGCGGGTGAAAGAAGATGATATTCCAAAGACTGCTTTCAGAACACGTTACGGTCATTACGAGTTTATGGTCATGCCGTTTGGTTTAACTAATACACCAGCTGTGTTCATGGACCTTATGAACCGAGTGTGTGGACCATACCTTGACAAGTTTGTCATTGTTTTCATTGATGACATACTTATTTACTCAAAGAATGACCAAGAACACGGTGAACATTTGAGAAAGGTGTTAGAAGTGTTGAGGAAGGAAGAATTGTACGCTAAGTTTTCAAAGTGTGCATTTTGGTTGGAAGAAGTTCAATTCCTCGGTCACATAGTGAACAAAGAAGGTGTTAAGGTGGATCCGGCAAAGATAGAAACTGTTGAAAAGTGGGAAACCCCGAAAACTCCGAAACACATACGCCAGTTTTTAGGACTAGCTGGTTACTACAGAAGGTTCATCCAAGACTTTTCCAGAATAGCAAAACCCTTGACTGCATTAACGCATAAAGGGAAGAAATTTGAATGGAATGATGAACAAGAGAAAGCGTTTCAGTTATTGAAGAAAAAGCTAACTACGGCACCTATATTGTCATTGCCTGAAGGGAATGATGATTTTGTGATTTATTGTGACGCATCAAAGCAAGGTCTTGGTTGTGTATTAATGCAACGAACGAAGGTGATTGCTTATGCGTCTAGACAATTGAAGTTTCACGAACAAAATTATACAACGCATGATTTGGAATTAGGCGCGGTTGTTTTTGCATTAAAGACTTGGAGGCACTACTTATATGGGGTCAAAAGTATTATATATACCGACCACAAAAGTCTTCAACACATATTTAATCAGAAACAACTGAATATGAGGCAGTGTAGGTGGATTGAATTATTGAATGATTACAACTTTGAGATTCGTTACCACCCGGGGAAGGCAAATGTGGTAGCCGATGCCTTGAGCAGGAAGGACAGGGAACCCATTCGAGTAAAATCTATGAATATAATGATTCATAATAACCTTACTACTCAAATAAAGGAGGCGCAACAAGGAGTTTTAAAAGAGGGAAATTTAAAGGATGAAATACCCAAAGGATCGGAGAAGCATCTTAATATTCGGGAAGACGGAACCCGGTATAGGGCTGAAAGGATTTGGGTACCAAAATTTGGAGATATGAGAGAAATGGTACTTAGAGAAGCTCATAAAACCAGATACTCAATACATCCTGGAACGGGGAAGATGTACAAGGATCTCAAGAAACATTTTTGGTGGCCAGGTATGAAAGCCGATGTTGCTAAATATGTAGGAGAATGTTTAACGTGTTCTAAGGTCAAAGCTGAGCATCAGAAACCATCAGGTCTACTTCAACAACCCGAAATCCCTGAATGGAAATGGGAAAACATTACCATGGATTTTATCACTAAATTACCAAGGACTGCAAGTGGTTTTGATACTATTTGGGTAATAGTTGATCGTCTCACCAAATCAGCACACTTCCTGCCAATAAGAGAAGATGACAAGATGGAGAAGTTAGCACCACTGTATTTGAAGGAAGTCGTCTCCAGACATGGAATACCAATCTCTATTATCTCTGATAGGGATGGCAGATTTATTTCAAGATTCTAGCAGACATTGCAGCAAGCATTAGGAACTCGTCTAGACATGAGTACTGCCTATCATCCACAAACTGATGGGCAGAGTGAAAGGACGATACAAACGCTTGAAGACATGCTACGAGCATGTGTTATTGATTTCGGAAACAGTTGGGATCGACATCTACCGTTAGCAGAATTTTCCTACAACAACAGCTACCATTCAAGCATTGAGATGGCGCCGTTTGAAGCACTTTATGGTAGAAAGTGCAGGTCTCCGATTTGTTGGAGTGAAGTGGGGGATAGACAAATTACGGGTCCGGAGATTATACAAGAAACTACCGAGAAGATCATCCAAATTCAACAACGGTTGAAAGCCGCCCAAAGTCGACAAAAGAGCTACGCTGACATTAAAAGAAAAGATATAGAATTTGAAATTGGAGAGATGGTCATGCTTAAAGTTGCACCTTGGAAAGGCGTTGTTCGATTTGGTAAACGAGGGAAATTAAATCCAAGGTATATTGGACCATTCAAGATTATTGATCGTGTCGGACCAGTAGCTTACCGACTTGAGTTACCTCAACAACTCGCGACTGTACATAACACTTTCCACGTCTCGAATTTGAAGAAATTTTTTGCTAAAGAAGATCTCACTATTCCGTTAGATGAAATCCAAATCAACGAAAAACTTCAATTCATCGAAGAACCCGTCGAAATAATGGATCGTGAGGTTAAAAGACTTAAGCAAAACAAGATACCAATTGTTAAGGTTCGATGGAATGCTCGTAGAGGACCCGAGTTCACTTGGGAGCGTGAAGATCAGATGAAGAAGAAATACCCGCATCTATTTCCAGAAGATTCGTCAACACCTTCAACAGCTTAAAATTTCAGGACGAAATTTATTTAACGGGTAGGTACTGTAGTGACCCGAACTTTTCCATGTTTATATATATTAATTGAGATTGATATTTAAATGATCAAATGTTTCTAACATGTTAAGCAATCAAACTTGTTAAGACTTGATTAATTGAAATATGTTTCATATAGGCAATTGACCACCCAAGTTGACCGGTGATTCACGAACGTTAAAACTTGTAAAAACTATATGATGACATATATATGGATATATATATAGTTAACATGATACTATGATAAGTAAACATATCATTAAGTATATTAACAATAAACTACATATGTAAAAACAAGACTACTAACTTAATGATTTTTAAACGAGACATATATGTAACGATTATCGTTGTAAAGACATTTAATGTATATATATCATATTAAGAGATATTCATACATGATAAAATCATGATAATATAATAATTTAAAATCTCATTTGATATTATAAACATTGGGTTAACGACATTTAACAAGATCGTTAACCTAAAGGTTTCAAAACAACACTTACATGTAACGACTAACGATGACTTAATGACTCAGTTAAAATGTATATACATGTAGTGTTTTAATATGTATTTATACACTTTTGAAAGACTTCAATATACTTATCAAAATACTTCTACTTGACAAAAATGCTTACAATTACATCCTCGTTCAGTTTCATCAACAATTCTACTCGTATGCACCCGTATTCGTACTCGTACAATACACAGCTTTTAGATGTATGTACTATTGGTATATACACTCCAATGATCAGCTCTTAGCAGCCCATGTGAGTCACCTAACACATGTGGGAACCATCATTTGGCAACTAGCATGAAATATCTCATAAAATTACAAAAATATGAGTAATCATTCATGACTTATTTACATGAAAACAAAATTACATATCCTTTATATCTAATCCATACACCAACGACCAAAAACACCTACAAACACTTTCATTCTTCAATTTTCTTCATCTAATTAATCTCTCTCAAGTTCTATCTTCAAGTTCTAAGTGTTCTTCATAAATTCCAAAAGTTCTAGTTTCATAAAATCAAGAATACTTTCAAGTTTGCTAGCTCACTTCCAATCTTGTAAGGTGATCATCCAACCTCAAGAAATCTTTGTTTCTTACAGTAGGTTATCATTCTAATACAAGGTAATAATCATATTCAAACTTTGGTTCAATTTATATAACTATAACAATCTTATTTCAAGTGATGATCTTACTTGAACTTGTTTTCGTGTCATGATTATGCTTCAAGAACTTCGAGCCATCCAAGGATCCATTAAAGCTAGATCCACTTTTCTCTTTTCCAGTAGGTTTATCCAAAAAACTTAAGGTAGTAATGATGTTCATAACATCATTCGATTCATACATATAAAGCTATCTTATTCGAAGGTTTAAACTTGTAATCACTAGAACATAGTTTAGTTAATTCTAAACTTGTTCGCAAATAAAAGTTAATCCTTCTAACTTGACTTTTAAAATCAACTAAACACATGTTCTATATCTATATGATATGCTAACTTAATGATTTAAAATCTGGAAACACGAAAAACACCGTAAAACCGGATTTACGCCGTCGTAGTAACACCGCGGGCTGTTTTGGGTTAGTTAATTAAAAACTATGATAAACTTTGATTTAAAAGTTGTAATTCTGAGAAAATGATTTTTATTATGAACATGAAACTATATCCAAAAATTATGGTTAAACTCAAAGTGGAAGTATGTTTTCTAAAATGGTCATCTAGACGTCGTTCTTTCGACTGAAATGACTACCTTTACAAAAACGACTTGTAACCTATTTTTCCGACTATAAACCTATACTTTTCTATTTATATTCATAAAATAGAGTTCAATATGAAACCATAGCAATTTGATTCACTCAAAACGGATTTAAAATGAAGAAGTTATGGGTAAAACAAGATTGGATAATTTTTCTCATTTTAGCTACGTGAAAATTGGTAACAAATCTATTCCAACCATAACTTAATCAACTTGTATTGTATATTATGTAATCTTGAGATACCATAGACACGTATACAATGTTTCGACCTATCATGTCGACACATCTATATATATTTCGGAACAACCATAGACACTCTATATGTGAATGTTGGAGTTAGCTATACAGGGTTGAGGTTGAATCCAAAATATATATAGTTTGAGTTGTGATCAATACTGAGATACGTATACACTGGGTCGTGGATTGATTCAAGATAATATTTATCGATTTATTTCTGTACATCTAACTGTGGACAACTACTTATAGGTTACTAACGAGGACAGCTGACTTAATAAACTTAAAACATCAAAATATATTAAAAGTGTTGTAAATATATTTTGAACATACTTTAATATATATGTGTATATTGTTATAGGTTCGTGAATCAACAGTGGCCAAGTCTTACTTCCCGACGAAGTAAAAATCTGTGAAAGTGAGTTATAGTCCCACTTTTAAAATCTAATATTTTTGGGATGAGAATACATGCAGGTTTTATAAATGATTTACAAAATAGACACAAGTACGTGAAACTACATTCTATGGTTGAATTATCGAAATCGAATATGCCCCTTTTTATTAAGTCTGGTAATCTAAGAATTAGGGAACAGACACCCTAATTGACGCGAATCCTAAAGATAGATCTATTGGGCCTTACAAACCCCATCCAAAGTACCGGATGCTTTAGTACTTCGAAATTTATATCATATCCGAAGGGTGTCCCGGAATGATGGGGATATTCTTATATATGCATCTTGTTAATGTCGGTTACCAGGTGTTCACCATATGAATGATTTTTATCTCTATGTATGGGATGTGTATTGAAATATGAAATCTTGTGGTCTATTATTATGATTTGATATATATAGGTTAAACCTATAACTCACCAATATTTTTGTTGACGTTTTAAGCATGTTTATTCTCAGGTGATTATTAAGAGCTTCCGCTGTCGCATACTTAAATAAGGACGAGATTTGGAGTCCATGCTTGTATGATATTGTGTAAAAACTGCATTCAAGAAACTTATTTTGTTGTAACATAATTGTATTGTAAACCATTATGTAATGGTCGTGTGTAAACAGGATATTTTAGATTATCATTATTTGATAATCTACGTAAAGCTTTTTAAACCTTTATTGATGAAATAAAGGTTATGGTTTGTTTTAAAATGAATGCAGTCTTTGAAAAACGTCTCATATAGAGGTCAAAACCTCGCAACGAAATCAATTAATATGGAACGTTTTTAATCAATAAGAACGGGACATTTCAGTAGTGGTGATATCCAGGATATTAGCAGGAATTCGATGGTATATGATGAAGATGTCAATGGTGGTGTAGTTTTAACTAAAACCCAAACAACTGTAATTGTAGTGGCAGGAGTTCCATGGTGGGGTTGTGCTTGTCGATGATGGGTTGCGGTGGCAATATGGGTGATGATTGTGAAGGTGTTAATCATGGTGGTCTCGGATGGAAGTAGCAAAATAGGAGTGATCTAATAATATTAGTTGAAGACTGCTTTGGTTAGAAGAGGCAGACAAGGTGATGATGGTGGTTTATTGTGTTCTTGGGTGGTGGAGATGGCAGCCCGAAGGTGATTGTGAGGAGGTGATGGTCTCGGTTGATCAACTAAGTTATTGGTAGTGATAACTCATACCATATGTATATGTATATGAAAAGTTGATATTGATGTAAAGTGATAGAAATTTTAATAGTAACAAGTGAATCAAGTTTACTTAGTGAATCAAATGAGATTTCTTTTTGAGTGTGACTACTGCTTAAGGAAAACGAGTTGTAACAACTTTTTCATTTAAAGGAGGAGGCATCAAGTGGTGGAAAGTGGGGTTTTATTTTCTTCATAGTGTTCTAATTTAATATATATGTATTTGAGATGATTTCAAGTTTTCTGAAATACATAAGTTTGTAAAGTTATCGATTTGCTCTTTATTTGAGTTATAATTAATTTGGTCCGCAAAGAAAAGATGTATATGCACATAACATCAATTCACCAAGTTAACATTTCTTTTGCTGGCCAATTAATTTTGTCAAACAAGTTATGTGGGAAACTTAAGTTACGGATATAAGAACAAATTAGCCACAGTTGCTTTGAACGTGAAAGAGAAACAGAAATAAAAGTACAAGTGGGTGTTAGTGGTGACTTATCAATATGTCTCTCGTACGAATATATATAAAGTAGATGCGATGAATTCAAAAGACATTACCATTTATGACCACGTGAAATTCAATTGTTGGTATGTTACCGACAGTTTTCACGGAGTACTATATCGTTTATTAAATAAATTCGAAATCAAAGATATATATTCAATGTACTTTATTTATATATCTAGATACATTATAAGTTATAATTAATATCATATATTACTTTATTTAACATAATTAATTCTAATAACTAAATAGTATAATATTTCAAATTATATTTCGAATTAATCTATATATTTATATTTTTTTAATATATATGTATCTATTTACTAATAGTGGTTCGTGAATCGTCGAGAGCAGTCGAAGGGTAATTGAATATTTGAAACAGTTTTAAAATTTTTGAGACTCAACATTACAGACTTTGCTTATCGTGTCGAATTCATATAAAGATTAAGTTTAAATTTGGTCAGAAATTCCCGGGTCATCACAGTACCTACCCGTTAAAGAAATTTCGTCCCGAAATTTGAGTGAGGTGGTCATGGCTAACAATAAAAATGTTTTCATGATGAATATGAGTTGATAAAATAAAATTTTATCACTATTGCGTAATATAGGTAAGATAATTCGATTATTAGAAGAGTACGAGTGAAGCTATCACCAAGGAGTGAAATAGAAAAGTAAATATTCATCTTAACTTTTGACAGAGTCATGATTGAATTCCGGAATTCAAGGGATTTAAAGAAAATCTTCGAAATCTAAAAGATTTGATTCATCGGCTAGTAAGGAAATTAAGATCTATCTAATTAAATACGGTGATCTGCTTCGATTACTCTGTCTGATATTTTTATTATAAATTAAACTCTTACGTTCCATTATTTTCACCATTCCTATACTTTCCTTCTTGTTTCATACATCCAAAAGATTCTGAAAATGCTTAATCCAGTTCTGATCCTTGTCCTCATCCTTACTATCGCAACAATCATTCTCCTTTTCCAACTTCCACCAGAGGAATCTGGTTTCTTCTACCTCGCCATTGGGATCATAATGTTTTTAATCCTCCCGTGTCTTTATGTTGCGATAAACATTGATATACACGGTTTGTAATTTATGTGTTGTTATCAGGCTTTATACTCTCCCTCATATTTCAAAGCTCTTTGCTTTTGTTTTCTCTTCTCGACTTCAAGTCAAGCGAATAATGGTCCAGAATTTGTAGATATAGAGTTTCGAATGATTATAATATTCTAAGCAGGAAGGAACGTGATAGCACAATTTGATTTTCAAATTTATCAACATCGCGGAAGATAGGACCATCAAGAATACATTTTCTTGATTTGTTCAGGAGTTAAGTAGAATGAAAGATTTATGTAACATGGCACATAATGACGTTATGATCTGTGAATCATCACGTCCCATTAGAAACTCAGCATGACTTACTGTAATATAATCACGTTGATCAAGTGTCATTATATTATACTAACTCATGCATCAGTTCCCAACATTACTTCAATAACATTCATATTTTAAGCTCGAAAATTTACAGAATATAGAAACTAACAGTTTCTATATGATGTAATACTGATAGCACGAAGAGATTAATGATTTCAGATAAGAATAGTTATAAAAATATCTCCAGAAATATAGAGGATATTTATAATGAAAGATACGATAATATTTCGGAATATCTAAGATCAGAGGATGATAGAAACTATTATCTGCAAGGGTTTAGAGTAAGGTGCAAGATATTCACTAAAGACTTTAGCAGACATTGAATCATTTGGATTCTTTGAAGTCAAAATTATTCTTTGTGATTTGTCCACGGCTTTCTTCCTAGTTTCGCATAATCTACTTTTTCGGTACTAAATTTTCTATTGAATGTTTCCAATATAATGCTACACAGGAAGCATGAGGAGGTATATAATTTCGGACGAGAATATTTTTGAAAATATCCTAAAAAATATCGAAGATATTGATGATGGTATTTTGGAATTTCTAAGTTTGATGGTTGATGGAGAAAGATTTTCCGCAAGATTTTAACATGAGTAAGGAGCAAGATATTCGTTAAAGGTTTCATCGGATCCAGAATTACCTGGATTCTTTGAATATATGGTATGGTCCTTGTATTTGTCCTCGGTCTCCTTCGTGGTTAGCTCAATCCGTTTTCCAGTTCCAACTTTTCTGAGCTTTTCCAACATACTATTCTTTATCATCAAACTTTCGATGATTATGGTCGTTTACGGTTGTCTATGGTTTCTGCTGCTTCATTCAGCTTTTTCAACATTCAGAGTATTGATTTGTGACTGAGTGCTTTTCAGAATTCTAGAAGGAGAGATCATAATTCTAAGAGATAAATGTCATACATATAACTGTTGATGTAGATATGCTGTGAGTTTTCAAAGTACTGATTGCTGATTCCCGGTAATTGGTATGGCAGTTCTCGTTACAAGATGCGAATGAGTATATGATAGGGTTTCAATAAATAAATATACTGATTTGTCAGAGGGATTTAAGCCAAGAAGTAACGAGGTTGCTGGTATGTCTGCTGGTAATATGGTGGAATATAAAAGAATTCTCCGGTATCAAAAGGGTAATCGTATATATCAGGATTATAGTAAGGCTACTTCGAATGAAAAGTCGAAGTTGACTTGCTGAAGCTGTGACAAAACTGGCTATTTTGGAAAGAGATTGCAAAGTTATTTTCGGTAATAACGCTAAAGGAATTAGCACAGCTACGCGTTAAACGTTTACACAGGTTCCGAGTGTTTTCAGGTGCACATCTATATACACCAATCTTTTCTCCGTAGATGAAGTGCAGTTGATTCATCTTCTCGATTGAGGTGTTTTCAAGAATCATGAAAGGTTTGAACGCAGGTTGTAATCGTCAAGATAAAATGAGTTTTAAGATGAAATTAAGTGGCAAACTTGAAGAAATGTTTAGTTTCATATGTTATAATCAATATTTTAATTCATTTTAAATGTCCAATGATATTAGTCCACAGTCGATAGTCCACAGTTAACAGTCCAATAATTTATATATAGTTTAATATATAATATTCGAATTAATTAATAAATATCGTGACCCGTGTACATGTCTCAGACTCGATCACAACTCAAACTATATATATTATTGTAGAATCAACCTCAACCCTGTATAGCTAAATCCAGCATTACTGCATATAGAGTGTCTATGGTTATTCCAAATAATATATATAGATGCGTCGATATGATATGTCAAAACCTTGTATACGTGTCCCGATATTTAAATGTGTAAATAACAGTATTTAAATGACGATAAATAGAGTGCGTAAAATAAATAACAGAAATTAAATGACGATAAATAAAATTGCGAGAATATAAATTGCGAGAAATAAATTGCGATAATTAAAATGTACAATAAAGAATTAACAGTTAGCTAGGAACAGTTAGCTAGGATTTTGTTAGCGTGAATTCTTAACAAAATTTCTCATAGTTAATTTATCTGTTTCTAACAAATTTTATTTTGTCAAATATTTTCTTCATTATGCCACTTGGTGGATTCTAATAGGTCAAAATCCAAATATGAAATTGAATGAAAATGGTTATTCTGCGATGAACGGATACGTATGTCTGTGGGTGTAAGTAGGATAGTAAATGACTGTTGAATCAGATTCGAAGAATGTACATTGTAACTTATTAATGTGAAATCTAAGTATTCCTCGGGTATTACCTACCAGTTAAAATATTTTCACCATTAATAGTTTGTACGAAAGAATTTCTAATTACAGTCTTTATGAAAATATATATATATATATATATATATATATATATATATATATATATATATATATATATATATATATATATATATATATATATATATATACATATATATTTTCTTCAGATGTAATCATGGATTTAATGAGTCAATATGATATTAAACTCATTTGATTTACCGTTAGAACAAGAATATATAATCTCTAAAACATTAGAGATTACATATTCGCCATGTCGAACGAAAATAAAATAGATAGAACGATATGTAGTACGATGATTATACTCGAGGTACAGAATGAGATGTTGAGACATGGATTGTTGATGGTACTGGTGCTGTTATTGATGGTACTGTTGGCGCCGGTGTTGTTGCCGAAGCTGGTAAATTTTGCACCATATTCTCCAAATTGATTACTCAAGCGCGAAGTTCGTTGACTTCTTCTATTATTCCGGGATGATTGTCGGTCGGAACGAGCGGGTGAATAAGGTGTAGAATTTTAGATAGAATATAATCGTGGCGAGATACTCTGAAAATGAGTGTGGAAATGGTGTTTCGAATAGGTTCGCCGGTAAATGCTTCAGGTTCTTCGCCAAGATGGGAATGTAGTGGATGGAAAGGATAGCTTCCTTCGCGTCTCCATCGGTTAAGTCGTCTACGAACCCATCAGATGAATTGGGAATGGCTGATTGATTGATTCATCCTGGTGACACTGCTTTCGAAACTCGAGTGAAACTCCATATCAGAATCCGAGGGGCTGGAACTAGTGGCGATTTCCATTTCGTACGATTTAATAAAGGATTTTTAGAAATGAAATGATTTTTGGATATCGGATGATATTCTAATTACATAGAATACCTATACATAGTACAGAAGATCCCGTAGATTACGAAGAGAATTAAGGAAACGTGTCAGATAAAGTCTACAGTAACATATACGCTAAGATATGAATTAGCAGATACGCTAGGATATAAATTTTGTCTATACACTAATCATGCAATCAATGCAGTAAGATGTGTCTAGACTTAAGAATGATAAGCAGGTGATTCCCTAAGAATGATAAACAGGTAATTTTCGACACGATATGATAAGCAAAACTTTTGACATGCAGACACGGTCGAAGTCCAGACTCACTAATGCATCCTAACGACTTATCAGTTAGACACACTAATGTAGACCTGGTTCGCTAAGACCACCGCTCTGATACCAACTGAAAGGACCCGTCCTAATCCATCTGGACGAAGTCACCAACAACTGGTTCCATTGCGATGATCGACTCCAAATACTGTCTTTAAAATGAGCAAATGCACAGCGGAATGTTTCTTTTATACCTTAGAATAAACATGCTTTCAAGTATCAACCAAAAAGTTGGTTAGTTCATAAGTTTATCATAAAACAATAAAATTCATCATTTTGATAGACCACAAGATTTAAATCCTGCATGGTACAAATGGGCCCGAATCCTATACCCACCTGTAATGCACATGCGATATCTTTTAAATACAGTACACCTTTCTCGTGTACGAAACCATTTTTCATAATCTTAGTAACAGTACATATATCTTGTGCACCAAATAACATACACATAACCTGTGTATAAAATCATTCTCTCGATACATAACATTCATATCAATTGGTGGCAATTATCATGTCCACATAATTCAATGGTGGCAATTATCATGTCCACATAATTCAACGGTGGCAATTATCATGTCCACATAATTCAACGGTGGCAATTATCATGTCCACATAATTCAACAATAATCCGCAGAACTTCTGCCTGCATAATAATACATTCGAGGAATGTTTTGATTGTGTCTATCTCGTCAAACATTTATAAAAGCATTTCATGTATTCGCGGTTAAAAATATATTTCAACAGCATTTAATAAAGCAGTTGTAAAGACAGCGCATGTATTCTCAGTCCCAAAAATGTAAAGAGTAAAAGGGAGCAAATGAACTCACCTAATGTATTTTGTAGTAAAAATACATAAGACGATATTGAATAATGCAGGGTTGGCCTCGGATTTCACGAACCTATATCAAATATGTATATTAACACATATAATAATATTTAAATAAATATATCTTCTTGATATTAGTAATATACTTGTGATATTAAATTTATTATTAATAATTACTTAACTATATTTATTTATATATATATTCTATTAAATCATCATAAAAATATATTATACACTTTATTAAAATCTTTTCAATAAGTACCTAGTATTAATATTTTTTTTTTAAATACTCATAATTTTTTTATATGATAATATTTTTAATAATTTCGAGTTATATTAAAACGTATTTGAACAAAAAAAATATTTTATTAGTAAAAGTAGTATACTTATTATATACACTTCCATATATCTAATGTTTATATCTAATTTATAATATCTATCTTTTTAGTTTTAGATCATAAAAATTTAGTTATAGTTTATATACGAAATACATTTAAAACTAAAATTATAGTTAGTAATATTAATTATAATAACAATAATGATAAAATTAATACTAAATTTAAATAAAAAGATAAATTTAAAAATAGTGATGCTTTTAGTAATAATGATAATAATAATAATATTGATAAAAAAAAATACTACCTCAAAAGAAAATGGCTTAAAAATAATGCTCCAGTTCGGGCTCGAACCTACGACCTCCCGCTCCACCATTCCTTCCCTTACCACTGAACCATTATATATATTCTCTAATACTTCGCGTATATATTTATTTAACAACTAAGAATCGTATGTCATCCACACTAAAGCAGAAAAATGGGATACGGCCCATGTTACCATAAGCCCAACAGAAAAATCGTCCAAGAACTAATACTCGGCCCAACAGGGATTTCATGTTATCGGCCCAATTCATTAATGGGTTTAACGATTCAGTCCACAATCAAGTGTAATTTGGTTTGTGAGAAAACAAAATAAGTCAGACAACACAAAAACAAGTGGTAGGGTTTTCTAGTGTGTCGCCAAAAAAATATATATATAGGTCGGTCCCAACTCCTCATCAATCATTATCGTTTGTTTCATCATCACTGTTATTGGACGTCAATCCTCATCAATATTTTAATCAGGTATCATCATCATAATCTTCATCATTATTTTTACATCGACATCATCTTTTTTTATATCATGGTTTCATCATCTAGTCGGTACTCTAGAACGGAGATAGAACAGAAGGCAAGAACATACATAGTAGTCGATGTAATTGGGTAAAAAGAAACAGAAAATGATTATAGCAGGTGATAGTGGCGGTGGTTGGGTGATTCTTGGAAAAGAAAGTGGTGATTATGGTGTGGTTGTCGATGGTAGTGTGGTGTTTAAGTGATTTCCGAATTTATAACGTTTGAAGGTGATAAAGGTATGGTGTTTGGGTTTGTAATCGAAACCGATAACAGGAAGTAATACAGATCCATGGTTCTTGTTGTGGTTGGGTTTGGTGATGATTGAGCTGTGATGGTTCACAATGGAATATAGAAAGAGAGAGAGAGAGAGATGTAGGGTGGCTATGGTGATTTTAAAGAGGTTTCTCGAGGATGCTTAAATGGTAACACAGAAGTGGAATGGAAGCAGATTCAACAACAGCCTGGTTTGTCTTTCGATTTAAAAAAAAAGTAATAAGTAGTAAAAGAATGATGATTACCTATGGTGTTTGATGGTACTAAAACAGAAACTGTAATATCAGTTTATAGTGAGTTTGAAACTGTACACAAGACCCAGAAATTATAGTTTGTGATGGTGGTCTGATTGTTATGGTGGTAGTGGTGATATCCAGGATAGTAGCAGGAATTCGATGGTATATGATGAAGATGTCAATGGTGGTGTAGTTTTAACTAAAACCCAAACAACTGTAATTGTAGTGGCAGGAGTTCCATGGTGGGGTTGTGCTTGTCGATGATGGGTTGCGGTGGCAATATGGGTGATGATTGTGAAGGTTTTAATCATGGTGGTCTCGAATGGAAGTAGCAAAATAGGAGTGATCTAATAATATTAGTCGAAGACTGCTTTGGTTAGAAGAGGCAGACAAGGTGATGATGGTGGTTTATTGTGTTCCTGGGTGGTGGAGATGGTAGCCCGAAGGTGATTGTGAGGAGGTGATGGTCTCGGTTGATCAACTAAGTTATTGGTAGTGATAACTCATACCATATGTATATGTATATGAAAAGTTGATATTGATGTAAAGTGATAGAAATTTTAATAGTAAACAAGTGAATCAAGTTTACTTAGTGAATCAAATGAGATTTCTTTTTGAGTGTCGACTACTGCTTAAGGAAAACGAGTTGTAACAACTTTTTCATTTAAAGGAGGAGGCATCAAGTGGTGGAAAGTGGGGTTTTATTTTCTTCTTAGTGTTCTAATTTAATATGTATGTATTTGAGATGATTTCAAGTTTTCTGAAATACATAAGTTTGTAAAGTTATCGATTTGCTCTTTATTTGAGTTATAATTAATTTGGTCAGCAAAGAAAAGATGTATATGCACATAACATTGTTGGGATTTAACAAGTTACATGATACTTAAAACCTTTTAAGAAACATATCAAAGCGGAAGCATGTTAGTTACATTTTAACTTGTTAATCTTTAAACCATTTTAAAGTTAAATCCCATGGATCAAGTTGTGAAATAATACTTACAAACTACAAGCAAGTAAAGAGATTATACCTACTCCAAGCTTGCTAGTAAATGATGAAGATGATGATGTTGAATGGAGCTTCAAATGGATGAAACCTCAAGAGATTATACCCCAAACTTGTGCACCAACACCCTAGCTTTGGTTAGGATTTAATTACACTTGAATGTGACTTGCAAAATCAACTTGAGAATCCTTTTCTCCTTGCTTAAACCCACGGCAGCTGCAGTAGCAGAATGGAGATGTTTTTGCAGTTTTTTTTGCTTTTGTCTATTGATGTCTTGATGTGTGTTTGGATGTTATAGGAATTGGGAAAGCATGGGCATCAAATGGAATATCAAGCATGCTTCTTGAACTCCCAATGCCATTACAAGGATTATTTTATAATATACATTATATATATAAAAAACTGATTTTATAAAATCAGTTTTTATAAAACTTAATTTTATAAAACACATTATATAAACATGTATATTATTTGTTATGTATATTTTATAAAACCAATTTTATAAAATGTGACATAACTTAATTATTTAACCTATAAATAATTAAATCCTTGTTATATAAGTTATTTCATAACTTATATATAAACATATCAAGTAACATTATTTAAGAAACCTTTTCTTTAAAGTTCAAGTGTCGTGTATTTAATCAACGATCCAACCGCTAAAATTAAATACGAATAAAGTGTCGGTAAGTTTGTTATTGGGTATGACCCGACTTGGATCATAACACATTAGCCACATTAATTTAATATGTCTCTCGGGCATACGAAATACCTTCAATCTCCCACTTGCACGAGAAACATAAGAAATTAATGCAAGTGATGGATACAGCCTAACACACCGTCCATCACCCCTAATATGTTATGACTTTGTGCCATTCAATAACATCATCCCTTTTCGAGCTCCCTACTCGAACTGATATATGTAGGTGAATCTTTCATTATATCATTTCATCATAGATGTCATGTTAAATCCAAGAGATACAGAGTGATCACTCTCTTATAGATTTAACTTTTCAGGCCTTAGACATCTGACTCTCAACGAATAAGAGGGACAAATTCCATCTTGACTACATACGTCCTAGATATACACTTTGTAATATACCTGAGTTCTTCCTTATGTACTACCATGTTTCAGAATAGCGAAGGAAAGAATCAAGGCACAGTACTTGGTGAATATCCGAACCCAATATGTATCTCAGGTCAGAGGATACAATGATATTCGCCTTTACTCAAGATTACATGTGATCAACCACAAAGGCTCTATACAGTAATTCTTGAGAGCGGGTCTTCCAATATTTGTTTCCCACAAATATCTATGAACCTTGGTTGCAAACTTGCCCCACATTCAACCTATGAATGTATACCAATCCGAGTTCATAATAGTCTAAACCTCACACTTGTTCCCACAAATGTGATCGACTACGGAAATTTAGAGTAATTGCTTATTCATGGATGAAATATGAAAAATAGGAACATAACTCAAATAAATTAACACCATAGTTATATTAATGAGTTTGAATAATTTCGTTCCGGTACAATACTTAAAATAGATCATATCCAATCACTAGAATATCGAAGCCCTAATGCACAAACATGTCCCTCATGTTTTGGCCCATGTAAAAGCTTCGTGAGTGGATCCACAACATTTTGATCTGTGTGAACTTTGTGAATACATATCTTTCCCTTTTCAACCTCATCCCTGATGTAGTTGAATCTCCGCTCAATGTGACGAGTCTTTTGATGAGCACGAGGTTCCTTGATTTGAGCAATCGCACCCTCGTTGTCACAAAAGATCTCAAGAGGGTCCTGAATGGAAGGGACCACTCCTAAGTCGTCGATGAATTTCTTCATCCATGCAGCTTCCTGAGCTGCCAGTGAGGCGGCAATGTACTCCGACTCTGTAGTGGATAACGCAACAACTTCCTGTTTCGAACTCTTCCAAGAGACCGCACCACCATTTAACATGAAGACATAACCGGATTGTGATCGAGAGTCATCTCGATCAGTTTGGAAACTCGCGTCCACGTAACCTTTTACGGCGAGTTCCTCCTCACCAGACCCATATATTAGAAACATATCCTTAGTTCTCCTAAGGTATTTCAATATACTTTTAACAGCAATCCAATGACTGTTTCCTGGGTTGTTCTGGTATCTACTTGTCAAGCTTAGAGCGCATGACACATCCGGTCTAGTACATATCATTGCATACATGATAGACCCAATAGCAGATGCGTATGGGACTTTCTTCATTCTCTCTTGTTCATCTTTCATGGCAGGACACTGAGATGAACTGAGAACGGTTCCCTTTTGAATAGGTACCAAACCTCTCTTAGAGTTTTCCATCTTGAACCTTTTCAAGATTTTATCAATGTATGTACTTTGACTTAAACCTATCAATCTCTTGGATCTATTTCTATAGATCCCTATCCCCAATATGTATTGTGCATCTCCAAGATCCTTAATGGAGAAGCAACTCTTTAGCCAAGTTTTGACTCCTTGCATTGTGGTAATATCATTCCCAAATAATAATATATCATCCACATATAGTACAAGGAACATGATGGTGCTCCCACTAGCTTTCTTATATACACAAGCTTCATCACCATTTTTAATGAAGCCAAATTTCTCGGCTTCCTCATTAAAACGATGATTCCACATTCTAGATGCTTGTTTCAATCCGTAGATTGACTTCTTTAACTTGCATACACTTTTAGGATATTTTGGATCAACAAAACCTTCAGGCTGGACCATATAGACATCTTCCATAAGATATCCATTTAGGAAAGCGGTTTTGACATCCATTTGCCATATTTCATAGTCGTAGTGAGCAGCAATGGCAAATAATATCCTAATAGACTTTAGCATTGCCACAGGCGAGAAAGTTTCATCATAATCAACCCCTTGAGTTTGAGTGAAACCTTTTGCAACAAGTCTAGCTTTATATGTATCCAAGTTTCCATGTATGTCGGTTTTCATTTTGAAAAGCCATTTGCAATCAACTAGCTTAGAGCTAGGAGGTTGCTCAACAAGTTCCCACACTTGGTTTTCATACATGGATTGCATCTCGGCGTTCATGGCTTCCTGCCATTTATCTTTATCAGTCCTTGATAAAGCATCTTGGTAGTTTGTTGGTTCATCCAAATCAACCGTATAGCAACCATCTATGAGAAACCCATATCTCTCAGGAGGATTGCTAATCCTACCAGATCTACGAATGTCTTGTGTATTTTGATCATCCATTTGATCACTATCAACATTTTCATGTTGAGTGCTAGTGTCAACCAATTGTGTATCATCTACTTGATCTTGAACCTCTTCAAGATCTATCTTCCTTTCACTATTTCCTTCCATTAGGAACTTAGTTTCAAGGAATTCCGCCTTCCGAGCAATAAATACATTCTGCTCGGATGGATCATAGAAATAGTATCCCATATCATCCTTGGGATATCCTATGAAGATACACTTCGTGGATCGAGCATTCAACTTATTAGGGACGTAACGCTTAGGATAAGCTTCACATCCCCATACTTTTAAGTATGATAGAGATGGAGGTTTACCAAACCACATCTCGTGAGGAGTTCGTTCCACTTTCTTGGTTGGGGCCATATTTAAAATACGAGCCGCGGAGCTTAGACAATAACCCCAAAATGATAGAGGCAACGAGCTTCTTGCCATCATAGATCGAACCATATCCATTAGGGTTCGGTTCCTCCTTTCGGAAACTCCATTAAGTTGGGGTGTTCCGGGTGGAGTAAGTTGTGAGATAATCCCACAACTCCTAAGATGATCTTGGAAGGCATCGCTTAGGTATTCACCTCCTCTATCGGTACGTAGTACCTTAATTGTCCTATTGAGTTGATTTTGTACTTCGTTTTGATATTCTTTGAATGCTTCAAACGTTTCGTCCTTGTGTCTTAATAAGTAGACATATCCGAAACGACTAAAGTCATCAATGAAAGTAACAAAGTATCTTTCACCATTCCTAGTTATGGGTTTAAAGGGTCCACATACATCCGAATGTATTAATCCCAATAAATCTTTAGCCCTTTCATAAGTCCCTTTGAAAGGTGCTTTAGTCATCTTGCCTTGTAAACAAGATTCGCATACATCAAATGAATCCATTTCATTTGATTTCAAAAGTCCATTCCTTTGAAGTGTATGCATTCGGTTCTTGTTTATGTGACCAAGGCGACAATGCCATAAGTAGGAATCACTCAAATCCCTTTTGAGTTTCTTGGTGCTTGTATGGTATATAGAGCTCGATGATGTGTCATCATGAACCAATTCATAAATTCCATTTGAAGGCGAAGCCTTGAAATAGAATACATTATCTAAATAAATATGGATATCATCATTAACAAAATTAAGATTAAAACCACATTGTTTCAAACGGGAAATGGAAATAATGTTTCGACATAAATCGGGTGCATACAAAACATCTTTCAAAATAAGTTCCAAACCACTTGGAAGCTTTAACACAAAGTCTCCTTGAGCCTTCACTTGCACTTTGGCTCCATTACCCATGTAGAGACTTGATGTTCCCGTTTGCTTGCTACTTCTTTTGAACCCCTGCAATGAATTGCAAATGTGAGTTCCACATCCAGTGTCTAATACCCATGTATTAGAAGAAGTAATACTAAGCTCTATATATACCATATATATATTACCTGAGGTTTGCCCTGCATCCCTCTTATCCTTCAACTCCTTAAGATAGATCGGACAGTTTCGTTTCCAATGACCCATTTCACCGCAACCGAAACATGGGTCTTCCTTGGGGTTTGCCTTCTCGGCTACCTTTTGCTTCTTAGCCTTGTTGATGGTTGGGGTAACCATCTTCCCCTTCCCTTTGCCTTGGTAAGCGGGTCCTTTTCTCTTAGCCACCTTTGGCTTAGAGGTCTTACCTTTGGACCCACCTTGATCGATTGCTAACACGGGTAAAGCCCTTTTACCCATGCTAGTTTCCGCCGTTCTAAGCATACCGTGAAGCTCACCTATGCTCTTATCCATCCCATTCATATTGTAATTAATTACAAATTGATCAAACCTTTTTGATAGGGAGTTAAGGATAAGATCGGTGGCTAACTCATTAGATATGTTTAGGTTAAGACGGTTAGCACGATCGATAAGGCTTTTCATCTTAAGTACATAAGATGAAACCGATTGGGTATCGTCCATACGACAAGCATGTAGCGCTCGAACCGTTTCGAAGCGTTCGACACGCGCTTGTTGGAGGAACATCTCCTTCAATTGCGTTATCATGTCGTATGCACTATGATGCTCGAAATCCTTTTGGAGTTCGGGAATCATAGTCCCAAGCATTAAGCATGAGACTTGAAGGGAGTCGTGGCAATACTTATCGTAAGAGGCCATTGCCTCCACATCATTCTCATCCGGTTGATCGGGAATGGGGTCCTCAAGCACATACATTTTATCCTCTTGTTTGAGGACAATCCGAAGATTGCGGAACCAATCCATAAAGTTTGTATGGTTGAGTTTGTCTTTCTCTAAGAGAGACCTTAATGATAGGTGGTTCAGGTTAAGTGGTGCGTTTGGAATGTTGTTGTTGTTATTGGCGGCCATCTACAAAATTCAACAAAGTTCTTTTAAGTATCGATTTTAAATTTAATAAACAATACCCTCTTATTATAATTGACTTATTAAATATTAGAATCCAACGGTAAACCAAATTTCGGTTAGGTGACCTTTATCCCGTCATTTGATTTAGCTAGGTAGTCATTATATGACAATTGCAATCCTTTTGCAACTTCTAAGTTTTGGGATCATGCAATCCTTTTGCATGGCATATTTATCCCATCAACGCCTATTTGTTCATCATGCTTCGGTGACCCTAAGTTCATGATTCCCAAATCAAGTCGTCCTACTTGTGAAAACATGTAAAATTAACATACAAGTGGTTAGGTGACCTTTATCCCACAAGTGTGCGAATTTTACCTTAAGCATATTAGCTAGTTCATAATGGTTAGGTGACCTTTATCCCATTATGAGTTCACTACTATGTTCAAGTGTTCCCACAAAAGGATGGCGTTTAACTTGTTTACCTTGTATTTGTAAAGGGATTTTAAGTTTTCATAAATTCTAGTTTAAGAAAACATTTTGCTATACACCAACATGCATTTAGTGTATGGTACTTATGAAATCCATTTTCATGTCTTGTAATTAAACCAATTACATGATGTAAACCATTTTATATATATGATCCTTATCATGATCTTAATAACCGTTTATTAATGTCCTTTTAGCCATTTCAATTTAACCATTTTAAATTGTCGTTTTGCATGTGATTAATAACGTCTAATTTAACCAATTAAATTTTAGTTTTGTTTGTTGTTAACTTGTGTGATTAACTTGTAGCATACAAACACACAATCCACAATCATACAAGAAATTAAAACAACCACGCATGCAAAACAAAGATGTTCACAATCTAGCCATTTTGGTAGGCATTTGTTTAGCCGAAAACAAATGCCACCGGTTAAGGGGTTATAACTCAAAGTTAGAGATTTCAAAATCTCCCACTCAATCTTGCATCCAAATGCTTCTTCTTGTGTTCTTCATCTTGCATCTTCATCTTTTACAAAAAATATATCCTAATACATTTTTCTCTAAAAAATGAAAATACAACCTAATCTATTTTACATACCAAATATAAAATAAATTACATAACCAAATGAATTATTACATGCCAAATGAATAAATATTATTACAAACCAATTGAATAAATATCAATCAACCATGCATGCAACCAAACACAAGGTCAAGGCTTAGATTGTGAACATCATCAACATAAGTGATAGGCAATACAGAATCACAAGTGATTGGCAATACAGAATCACAAGTGATCGGCAACACAGAATCACAAGTGATCTGCAACACAGAATCACAAGTGATTGGCAATACAGAATCACAAGTGATCGGCAACACAGAATCACAAGTGATTGGCAGTACAGAATCACAAGTGATTTGCAGTACAGAATGCAGAATCACAAGTGATTTTGGCCAAAATGACAACCACCCAAAACCGAAAATTTTACATTCTACTTCATGCATGTTCATAGAATGCAAAATTACACTCGAAGCATATTTAATAACCATCTCGAAGCATATTTCAACAACTTCGGCTCTTGATACCATTGTTGGGATTTAACAAGTTACATGATACTTAAAACCTTTTAAGAAACATATCAAAGCGGAAGCATGTTAGTTACATTTTAACTTGTTAATCTTTAAACCATTTTAAAGTTAAATCCCATGGATCAAGTTGTGAAATAATACTTACAAACTACAAGCAAGTAAAGAGATTATACCTACTCCAAGCTTGCTAGTAAATGATGAAGATGATGATGTTGAATGGAGCTTCAAATGGATGAAACCTCAAGAGATTATACCCCAAACTTGTGCACCAACACCCTAGCTTTGGTTAGGATTTAATTACACTTGAATGTGACTTGCAAAATCAACTTGAGAATCCTTTTCTCCTTGCTTAAACCCACGGCAGCTGCAGTAGCAGAATGGAGGTGTTTTTGCAGTTTTTTTTGCTTTTGTCTATTGATGTCTTGATGTGTGTTTGCATGTTATAGGAATTGGGAAAGCATGGGCATCAAATGGAATCTCTAGCATGCTTCTTGAACTCCCAATGCCATTACAAGGATTATTTTATAATATACATTATATATATAAAAAACTGATTTTATAAAATCAGTTTTTATAAAACTTAATTTTATAAAACACATTATATAAACATGTATATTATTTGTTATGTATATTTTATAAAACCAATTTTATAAAATGTGACATAACTTAATTATTTAACCTATAAATAATTAAATCCTTGTTATATAAGTTATTTCATAACTTATATATAAACATATCAAGTAACATTATTTAAGAAACCTTTTCTTTAAAGTTCAAGTGTCGTGTATTTAATCAACGATCCAACCGCTAAAATTAAATACGAATAAAGTGTCGGTAAGTTTGTTATTGGGTATGACCCGACTTGGATCATAACACATTAGCCACATTAATTTAATATGTCTCTCGGGCATACGAAATACCTTCAAACATCAATTCACCAAGTTAACATTTCTTTTGCTGGCCAATTAATTTTGTCAAACAAGTTATGTGGGAAACTTAAGTTACGGATATAAGAACAAATTAGCCACAGTTGCTTTGAACGTGAAAGAGAAACAGAAATAAAAGTACAAGTGGGTGTTAGTGGTGACTTATCAATATGTCTCTCGTACGAATATATATATAAAGTAGATGCGATGAATTCAAAATACATTACCATTTATGACCACGTGAAATTCAATTGTTGGTATGTTACCGACAGTTTTCACGGAGTGCTATATCGTTTATTAAATAAATTCGAAATCAAAGATATATATTCAATGTACTTTATTTATATATCTAGATACATTATAAGTTATAATTAATATCATATATTACTTTATTTAACATAATTAATTCTAATAACTAAATAATATAATATTTCGAATTATATTTCGAATTAATATATATATTTATATTTTTTTAATATATATGTATCTATTTACTAATAGTGGTTCGTGAATCGTCGAGAGCAGTCGAAGGGTAATTGAATATTTGAAACAGTTTTAAAATTTTTGAGACTCAACATTACAGACTTTGCTTATCGTGTCGAATTCATATAAAGATTAAGTTTAAATTTGGTCAGAAATTCCCGGGTCATCAAATAAGTTACTTTGCTAAAACATTTTATGATCTAACGATTTACATTATTGTAACCTTGTAACAAAATGATTTTTAAATATATTTAGTTTTGGAAAACAAAGTTATCATATTTATTTTATTTAGTTTCAAACGTACAAAAACATTTTTAGTTTAAAAAGAACTTTATTATTAAAACATTTTATAAGATAATTTGTTCATAAGTTTTAAAGAACTTAAATTAAAGCTTTGTATTTTATAAATAAATAAATAATATATATATATATATATATATATATATATATATATATATATATATATATATATATATATATATATATATATAGTTTCAAAAACGTAAACGTAATATAACATAATATTTTCTATTACTTAAACGATTATAAATGAAATTTGAAATATAGTTAAGTTTTGAAAAACTATATATTATATTGTTAAATAAATATTTCAAATTTATATCTTGAAATGAAAATATATATTTTACAATGTAATAAAATTTAATATTAATTTAGTTATAAAACGTTTTGAGTTAAAAAAAATTATTATATATATGCATATGTATATATAACGAGATGTCGAATTATAGAAGCAAATGATCATAACACTTAAATATTCAAGTAACACTCCGAGTGATGAAGTTTATTTACGAATTAAGTCTATATTTTGTCAAGGGTACGAGTCACGAAACATAGAATGCAAATTATTAACGTGTACGATGTAACGTTTGAAAAACTGGAACCAGGACATGAGTCGAGCATAAATATACAAGTCATCAGAACTAATGTTACAAGTCGACTATGCTCGTAAATATAATATAATATATATATATATATATATATATAATTATCTAATATATATATATATATATATATATATATATATATTAAAACGAGTGTCGGTAGCCATAGCTAATGGAACATGAGCTGTAAAGATGACCCATGCGATCGCATGGGATTTACACCATTGAGCCATGAGATCGCATGGCAAGGTGTGTCAGGCAACTTCTATAAATTGATCGAGTTTGGTTTATCCTCACACACTCACATACATCCATCTATCTAATGCTCCGAATTATTATTATTTATTATTAATATTATTATTATTATTATTATTATTAAGATTAAGATTATTATTATTAATCTTATTTTATTATTATTAATATTATTATTATTAGTATTATTAGATAAAATACTACGACGGGGTTCTGCTCAAGTGTTTTCAAAATGAGTTTTCGAGCGGGATAGAGCTAAGGAAATTATGGGTTATAGCTATGGAGGTTATGGGTATTGTTCGGGGGTATGCTCGTGAGGTCAATCTAGTATTTATCATTCCGTCACGTCTACGTACTTTCCTGCAATATTGAATCTGAATATTGATACGTGAGCATTCATATCTTATCTTTTATATATTAATAGTGTATCCCTGACTGGTGCTCGAGTATTTAGTAGTATGCATGCTTGTATGTTTATTTTCGTCGTTATATAGTTTATGATAAATCATGAATTTAATACATATGCTACTGAGATAAGGTATATGATATGCATGTCGTTGGAAAGCTGTCGATAAATTATTAACTTTTCATTTAGAAGTCGTGTGATTTTGATGAACGGATTTAAAGATATGGTCAACTGAATTATCATTAACTCTAATATTATTATGATTATAATTATTATTATTATCGTCGTTATTATTATTAGTATCTATAAATTATTATTATTATTATCATTATCGTTATTATCACTAAGGTTATTATTAGTATTATTATTATTATTAGTATTATTATTATTATTATTATTATTATTATTATTATTATTATTATTATTATTATTATTATTATTATTATTATTATTATTTTTATAATTATTAGTATTGATATTATTACTGAAATTATCGTTATTATTAAAAAGTAACATTTTTATAAAAACTATCATTTTATTATTTTTATCATTATTATTATTATTAAAAGTATCATTAACATTAAAAATTATCACTTTTATTAAAATTATCATTTCTAATAGAAATATCATTTTTATTATAAAATATTATCATTATTATCATATTAGGATTATTATTAAAATTATCATTTTCATAGAATTATTTTTATAAAATATTATTATTCCTATTTTTATTATGATAATTATTATATATAGTAATAGTAAATATTATTATTAAGATAAATTATATTATTTTTATTTTACTAATATTAAAGTATCGATACTATCAATTATCATTTAAAATTTATCATTTTTATTAAAACTATCATTCTATTAAAAAAATTATTATTATTATTAAGAATTATCGTTTTTATTAAGAATATAATTTTATTAAAAGTATAGAATTTAAAACTACCGTTTTATTTTAAATTATCGTTATTATCAATTTTATTAGTATTATTAATATCATTATTATTACCTTTGTTATTTATATTAAACACTTTTAATAACATTATCTTTATTAATATTATCATTATTATTATTACAAAATAATACAACTTTTACTCATTATTATTATTATTAATATTAATTATTTTATCAAATAAATATGCGATACAAATATATTTTTACCACACGTAATATAACTACATCAATAATACATACAACTATATGTTTATGATTTTGAGTGAATTATATAAATTTTATTACTCGAGATATATAAATATATATATATATATATATATATATATATATATATATATATATATATATATATATATATATATATATATATATATATATATATATATTATCATATATAAAATTTTAATATACATTTTTATTTATTAATAAATGATTTGTATTATTTACTTTAATAAAATTTGATAAATATATTTTAAATATATAAAACGACTATTTAAGTTATATATAAACATATATTGATTTTTAAAGTCATTTTGGTCAACCTGACATTTGTTGACTTTTGCATATCGATCTCGAGCATTAGGATTGTGGTACACTATGACCTGACCTTAATTGTTAGACAAATATTGACCATAACATATATATACACATATATATATATATATATATATATATATATATATATATATATATATATATATATATATATATATATACACATACTTAATATAGGTTCGTGAATCTGAGGCCAACCTTGCATTTGTCAATGCCATCATATGTATTTTTACTACGAAATGCAGTATGGTGAGTTTCATTACTCCTTTTTTAAATGCTTTTGCAATTATATATTTTTGGGACTGAGAATACATGCGCTGTTTTATAAATGTTTGACAAAATAGACACAAGTACATGAACTACATTCTATGAAAGAATTATCTGGATTCAATGGTTCGATTTCTATAAAGATTGCATTAGCTAGCATCGGTGATATTATTTTGTATTTTGATTGCATTAGCTACCGTTGGTGAGATTGTTTTGCATCTTGATTGCATTAGCTACCATCGGTGAGATTGTTTTGCATTTTTGCATTAGCTACTGCCGGTGAGATTGTTTTGCACATTCCGTATTCCATCAGGTGTTCTTCATATGAATGATTTTTAGCCTTGAGCAGACCGGCATACTATTTAAAAATGAAAATTTTGTGGTATATTAAAATTATGAAATGATTATTTATGATAAACTAATGAACTCACCAACCTTTTGGTTGATACTTTTAAGCATGTTTATTCTCAGGTATTAAAGAAATCTTCCGCTGTGAATTAGCTCATTTTAAAGATATTACTTGGAGTCATTCATGGCATATTTCAAAAGACGTTGCATTCAAGTCGCTGAATTCAATAAAGATTATAATTAAAGTAAATGACAGATTAGGTCATTTATAGTTTGGATATTATGAAATGGTATGCATGCCTGTCAACTTTCGATGTAATGAAAGTTTGTCTTTTAAAACGAATGCAATGTTTATAAAATGTATCATATAGAGGCCAAATGCCTCGCAATGTAATCATATGTTATTGTATTCGTCCTTATGGATTAGACCGGGTCGTCTCATTTTTGATCACCTCCCACAGGTCTTATGTGTTTTTCATTTTTCTAGAATAAATGGTAGATTTTATAAATCTGGTGCGCGAGACGAAACTGTTATGTGCAATGTGTGATTGTAAAATGTATTTATACAAAGGTGTAAACCATATGGCCTAGTTTTCTAGAGTTTTATGAACTTTAACTACTGACATGTAAAGCACTATAGGCATGTATTATTTGCTTTTTGCTCTAAGGTACACTATTTGATCGTTAACGAATTGTATACACTATACGTAATCATAAACTACTGAAACTACGAGACTGAAATATGAAAATGACCAATTGAACTTGGTTTGAATTATTGACCAATATTTCATGACCTTCTTATTTGTTTGAATTAGGTTGACCATCTTTACCATGTTTGACTTTTGTTGACTTGCATGAACTCTGTTGACTGTGTGTTGACTTTTACAACCTAATCGAGTCGGACTGAGCAGTAGGAGAACGCACACCATGGACCAACATTTATTTGAGATAGAATTATGTTACCACATGATATTATATATAGGTTGCATTACACAGTTATAACTGTCCAACATTTATTTACTTTTGCAATACTTATCAGAGCACTCAAGGTGAGTCTACATGTAACGACCCGACTTTTTTGACTTACATTTAAGCTTGTTACTTTCATGAAACTCCGTATTTATGCGTACTGTGTTAGATTATATTCTGGGATCTTATTTCATGTTGATTACTTTCGTTTATATTTTAGAACGTGCTGTTAAGTACTTGGTTACTTAACTTGACCCTCGAATGCTTTTATGACCGTTAGTGTCACTTGACGTTTAGAACGAGCTATATATCTTGGTACACGTTTAACTTTTGTCGTAATTGGAATATTATGACTACGTAATACTAATTGTTATTTTTTAATAACAATTACTTGGTTTTTGGATGCTTAATTACGCTTAGTAATTTACTAATGCACACTAGTTAGTCTTGTTGGACTTTCTACCTTGTTGGACTCAAGCCCACCCTACTCTAGCTAATGGACTATTTAATTAGCCCAACTTTAATAAGTTTATGACCCATATAAATGTAAGACAAAAACCCACTAAGTTAAGCCAACATACTAGCATTTTTGTTCACCATTATCACAAATGTTGCATGAGATCCTAACAATAAGCACCACCTTTCGACCACCACTAACCAAAAAGCAAAAAGGTGTCCCCCTTGTCCCCCCCCCAACCCACGGCCACCACCCCTCAACTCCACTATAAATACCAGGCTATTTCCTTCCATTTCACACTTGATCTCATTCACATTTTACACACACTTACTCTCTAATTTTCTCTCTAGTCTTTCTCATTCTAAAAAGTGTAAGTTTCAAATTTTCTTCTTCATATTCTTTTCTTCTTATTTTCGACATCATCATCATCACTAAAGGATCAAGCTTTTTAGCTTCTTGATCTTGTTATATCTTGAAGATTCAAACCTTGATTTGAATCCTTTAAGAATATGAAAGATTCAAGCTTTCTAGCTTTGAATCTTCATTAATTTGATGGATCTAAGCGTTATAGCTTAAGATCACTTTATTTTTGTTAAAAGATCAAAACTTGTGTTTATGATCTTCATGTAACTTGTAGATCTAGCCTTTTGCTTTAAGGATCTTCAAGAAAATTAAAGATCCAAGCTTTCTAGCTTAGGGTTTCATTATTTTGTTTAGATCTTAGATTTTTAGCTTATGGTCTCATTACTTTCACTAGATCTTAGCTTTCTAGCTTATGATCTCATTAATCTTGTAAAGATCCAAGCTTTCTAGCTTAGAGTTTCTTAATACTTGAGATCTACGTTATTATTGTAGATCTCACTTACTTGGAACCTTTTTATATTTTTTATGGTGATAAAAATCAAGTCTTCATCATCTCATATGATGAAGATGCATAAATTTGTGTCAAAAGGACAAAGGTTAAAGCTTTATTGTGTTTATTCAATAAAGAGACAACCTTGATGTTCAAAACTTGTAGAATGTTAGCTTTTACTCTTAGTTGTGTATTGATGGTTGAAACTTGGTTAAAGTGATGCAAAACATCAAAGAGTTATACACTTGAAGCTTACACGCATCAAGGATGAGAACCGTGATGAGCATCAAGCACCAAGAAACCACCGGAGCACTTGTTTGCTATTTTTTGGGGTCTGATCAGACTCCTAGGACTTCTGTAAAATTTATTTTCAGATATTTCGGTTCGAGTAGATGACTTTTCGTTCAAGATTCGCCTAAATCCGATATACGGTTTAGGATTTATAGCCTTCCGAAAGTCACTACGCCTTTGTAACGACGTGCTGAAAATTCTGACCTACTCGCGCTTGAACCGTCGCCACGGTCAAACGGCATCGAGTAAGGATCTGAAAATTGGACAGCGGTTAGAGGACTCACATACGGTGCCTTGGCCACTGACAACGCATCTTTTCATTTTGTATAGAAGTCGTAGCTGCTGTCCGAAGTTAGCCTTTTGTTTCGATCTCTATTCTTGTTGAAAACTTACTTTAGCTTTTACGAATGATGATGATGATGATACTTAAGACTTAATTTATTCACTTTTAAACTTTTGGGGACAATATACTGACCTAGTAACCTTTGACTTAGGTTGGGGACCTTTCGGACCGACTTACTACTTGCATACTTTCTGTACCGACTTTTACCGCATTTATCACTGGGAGTTATAGCTTCCCTTTTTTACTTTACTATTTTTGGGACTGAGAATACATGCGCTTTTTATGTTTTACTTACTTGACACGAGTACTTAAACTTTATATATGTGTGGGTTATATAACGGCATAAACATTCCCCTTAGCACGGTAACGTTTAACTAATGGTTTTTGAACCGGTAGACGCGAATCTTAGATATGGATCCATAGGGTTGGACATCCCCACTCGGGCTAGTAGCGCTAGCATTTAATGGGTGTTTAATACTTAGAGAACATACGCACTCACCAAGTGTACTCTTAGGGGGTGATATTTACTTTACGTTAAGTTAGTTGCAGGGTGCCCACGGATAAGCATATACTTTTCATACTGTTTTGAATACGAAATCTCGTGGTCTACATTACATTTTTGTTTACAATCAAACTATAGCTCACCAACATTCGTGTTGACTTTTTAGCATGTTTTATTATCAGGTACCTAAGACGCTTATTGCTTCAATGCTTCTGCTGTAATAGACTGCTGTGTTAGACTTCCGCTGTATTGTTTAGAGATATCTCAATCATGGAACTTTTATCTTGCATTCACAACTTATGTTATTTCTAAATAATGGCTTTGTAATGACCTTTGAGTCACGTACTTATGTTTATGCTTTCTATTCATAGAAGCACGTTATCTTTTGTAAAACGTTATCTTTTCATGAATGCAACAACTGGTTTTTAAACAGCATATAGCGTTTGACCTCGTAATGATCCTGTTGTTGATGATCCGTACACGATGGTTTTGTACGGGGCGTCACACTACAGTCCTATTTCAACATTTACTTTTGGGATGAGATAACATGCTACTTTCAAACAATTTTACAAGTTGGACACGAGTACTAAACTTTATACATATTAGTTTTGTTCAAAAATCCCTTAGCTTGAATACTATAGTTACTTTTGTAAGCGAGAATCATAGGGACGGATCCGTTAGGATTGACAGCCTCACTCCTACATACTTTGGTGCTTATTACTTTATAAACTGTACACTTGAACATGTGTATACTGAGATGGGGGTAAAGGAAATCATGTAGTTGTATACTACTCGTGGTGTTAAGCTTTGTATTCAAGGGCTCATAGGAATGTATATGCTATACAACTGGGTTGTACGAAAACTCGTGGTCTAATACTAATAAACGTTTACTGATATCTGATTTATGATAAATGATTTTGGATACTTATTATTGATAACTGATTTCTGAATACTGATTTCAGATACTGATTGCTGATAAATGATTTCTAATAACGGATTTTTTAAAACCGATTTCTGAAACATACTGGTATTTGTTTACTTAAACATGTAGATTTACCAACTTTATGTTGACTCATTTTGCATGTTTTATCTCAGGTACTTAGATGATTTGCTTCCGTTGTCTGCTTATAGGTTGTGTAACGACCCGCATTCGTTATCTCAAAAATTTCGCCTTAAAAAAACTTTTCTGAATCAACACATCTGGACGGTGTCCAGTTATCTAGACGGCGTCCAGCAAAGAAGGCTTGGACGGCGTCCAGAAGATCTGGACGGCATCCAAATGAACTACCAGATTCTGACCTAGATATCCAAGTTACTCGAGCTGAAAACCCGCTTCCCGACACTTTTAAACGAAACCCTTTTTACAACATGTTAACATAATTAAAACTAAGAAGTATCCACCATAAAACCAAGTTTTACAACATCGAGCCCGCATCGGTCGGTTTACGAGTTTCGTACAAAATACAAGTTCGACCATAAGAGTTTAAATTCCAAACGACACCTAGAGCATGGTGTTTGGGGCTAAACTACCCACATATTGGCCAAACTTCAAAAGCTAAACATGTCCAAAAGCATCCCCTATCAAAACAAAGCAGGATCACTAATCCAAATGAACGCCCTTACCCTTGTCCACGCCGGAGCCTATAAAAGATAAATAACGAGAGGGTAAGCTAAAGCTTAGTGAATGCAATAATTATACATATACATATATAATATACCTACTTGCATACACTTACACACACCGTATAATTGCTAGTAATAACAATTAGCATACCAACTCCGAGTATAAGCTAATAACCTCCAATTACCGCAACTAGCATAATTAATAGCATATTCACCGCAATAATATATATTATGCTATACTACAACACATACACAACTATATGGTTAACCATAAATGCGTCATGGTGCTACCAGCTTCGTGGTTCACACCATACGAAATGCTATGACGTTACCGGCTCCGTGGTTCACGTTACTACGCATTTGAGTCATACCCGTTTATAGTGCTACCTGCTCCATGGTTCACACCTCGGTGCTACCGGCTCCGTGGTTCACACCTCATTTTATAGTGCTACCGGCTCCATGGTTCATACTTTGATGCTACCGGCTCCGTGGTTCACATCACAACTCGAGTCATACTCTTTTATAGTGCTACCGGCTCCGTGGTTCACACTTTAATGACTCGTGCTATAGTGCTACCGGCTCCATGGTTCACACTACAATACACGTACCATGATGCTACCGGCTCCGTGGTTCACATCATAGCACACTTTGTAACATCCCGCGTTTTTCCGTTAATTCATTTTAACGCCCATCTTTTTTTATATAATAATATCTTTCGTCATCTATATTCGTACTTTTCGTTAACTAATATTCTTGATATTCCCGTTATTGGATTATAACATCTATCGTTTACTTTAGCGTTTCTAAAATAATTCGTTTGGTTAATTCACGCACCCGCTTTAAACTCGAGGGACTAAGGTTGTCAAGTGGGCAAACTAGTTGACTAGGTCAACTAGTCAACCCACCATCTCATCCATTCATTTTCTTCAACCTCCCACTTCTTCCTACTACTTGCATTATTGTGCTCTCAAACTCCAAATCCGAAATTCATCATCTATTTCAATTCAAGCAAGCAAACATCAAAACAAATTGTACTTTTGTGATCCTCTCTTCATCCTCTACATTTTGGTACCAATTTCATCTCGTTTGGGTAATATTTCTAAAACTCTAGATTTCATGTTCTTAGTATTTTTGACTTGAAATGGTGTTAATTAGTGTCTATGGCTCAATTCTAACAAGAATATGTGTTTAGTTTGCTCGATTTGTTATTTTGAGTAACTAGCTTGAATATGAAAAATGGGTGTTCTTAATCTTGAATTTTGGAGGATTAAATGTTGATATTATGTTAAAGTTCATGTATTAAAAGCGTTATTAGCATCATTAGCTTCATTTTGATGTGTAGGTTGATTTAGAAAAGCTTCGTTTACAAAATTGATGAATTCTTGATTTTGGTTAGGGTTTGATGAACTTTGAAATGAACTTTTGATACATTAAATGCTATGACATGTTGTTAGTAAGTGTTTAGTTACAATGTATGTTTAATTTCCTTCAAAACGGCGTATCGTATGCGTAAATTGGATTCTCGAATCAACGTTTGCATTTTTGAGCTTGAAACGTTAAATAATGATCATTTATTGAGGTTTTCATTGTTGTTAATGATGGATTTGATTGATGGAATGTGTTTAGTTGTATTCCTCATTAAATTACCTTTCCAACGATATAAGATACGTGTTTTGAATGTTTACGGTTCAAAAGTTATGGTTGTTTGAAGTTGGATTCGTTTAAGTGTTCAAAAACTGCCAGACTTGCTGAACAGACATACTGAGCGCTGCTCAGGGTCTTGGAGCACCGCTCCGGGCCCCGGCTGTCCAAAAAAGCCCATTTTCGTTTAATTCTAACTATGCTACGCACCCCCGATCAACATGAAACTTGGCCTACATGCTTATATATGATTAAAAACCTCAGAAAAATTGTCGGATACCCGACCCCGTTGACTTTTTTGTTGACTTTGACCAAGTTTGACTTTTAGTCAAACTTAATAAACACTTATGCAATCATTCTAATCTTCTTGTATACTTGATTCTTGCATGAAACTTGACAACTTGATTCACATGCTTTATAATCGGGTCGTAATGAGCCATAGGACTAATTGAACACATTTCGCCCGACCTTTTTGTAGTGACCCGAACTTTTCCATGATTATATATTAATTGAAAACTATATTTGCATGATTAAATGTTTCCAACATGTTAAGCAATCAAACTTGTTAAGACTTGATTATTTGAAATGAGTTTCATGTAGACAATTGACCACCCAAGTTGACCGGCGGTTCACGAACGTTAAAACTTGTAAAAATGACATGACGATATATATATATGGATATACATATAGTTAACATGAGATTATGATAAGTAATTATATCCATAAGTATATTAACAATGAGTTATATACATAAAAATGAGACTACTAAGTTAAGAAACTCGAAACAATATATATAACGATTATCGTTATTACAACGTCTTACTAAATACATATGTATCATATTAAAATATTGTTACACTATATTTAACATGATAAAATGATAATTATATATATATATATATATATATATATATATATATATATATATATATATCATTAAGTATGTTAACAATGAACTACATATGTAAAACAAGACTACTAACTTAAGAATTTTGAAACGAGGCATATATGTTACGATTATCGTTGTGACGACATTTGAATGTATATATATCATATTTAGATATATTCATACATCATAATATCTTGATAATGTAATAATTTAACATCTCATTAGATATAATAAACAATGGGTTAACAACATTAAACGAGATCGTTAACTTAAAGGTTTCAAAACAACACTTACATGTAACGACTAACGATGACTTAACGACTCAGTTAAAATGTATATACATGTAGTGTATTTAGATGTATTAGTACACTTTTGAAAGACTTCATGACAAATATCAAAGTACTTCTACTTAACAAAAATGCTTACAATTGCATTCTCATTCATTTTCATCAACAATTCTACTCGTATGCAACCGTATTCGTACTCATACAATACCCAGCTCCTAGACGTATATACTATTGGTATATACATAAAATAATTCATCTCTTAGCAGCCCTAGATAGTCAACAAACATGTGGAACCAACAATTAGACAACTAGCATGACTTATGAGAAAGGAAACAAAAACAAGAACTCCTTTTAACCCCACTCACCTTCACCACTCACCACCTACTCTATTTCACTTCCAATTTTCTTCCCAATTCTCTCTCAAAACACACAAACTCTTCCATGAACGTCTAAGTTACTATTTTTCCAGCAAAAATCATCAAATACAAGCTTTGGTTATTACCTATAATCATCATAAAAACAATTACTCAAGAACACATCAAGAACACTTCCAAGTTTACAAGTTTATTTCCAAGTTTCCTAATCCATTCCAAGCAATCATCTAAGATCAAGAAACCTTTATTATTTATAGTAGGTTATCTTAATAAATCAAGGTAATATTCATATTCAAGCTTTGATTCAATTACTATAACTATAACTATCTTAATTCGAGTAATAATCTTACTTGAACTTGTTTTTGTGTCATGATTCTATTTCAAGAACTTCCAAGCCTTCAAAGATCCTTTGAAGCTCAAGTTATTTTTTCATCATTTCCGGTAGATTTACCTACTAAACTTGAGGTATTAATGATGTTCATAACATCATTCGATTCATATATATAAAACTACCTTATTCGAAGGTTTAAACTTGTAATCACTAGAACATAGTTTAGTTAATTCTAAACTTGTTCGCAAACAAAAGTTAATCCTTCTAACTTGACTTTTAAAATCAACTAAACACATGTTATATATTTATATGATATGCTAACTTAATGATTTAAAACCTGAAAACACGAAAAATACCGTAAAACCGGATATACGCCGTCGTAGTAACACCGCGGGCTGCTTTGGGTTAGTTAATTAAAAACTATGATAAACTTTGATTTAAAATTTGTTCTTCTGGGAAAATGATTTTTCTTATGAACATGAAACTATATCCAAAAATCATGGTTAAACTCAAAGTGGAAGTATGCTTTCCAAAATGGTCATCTAGACGTCGTTCTTTCGACTGAAATGACTACCTTTACTAAAATGACTTGTAACATGTATTTTAGACTACAAACTTATACTTTTTCTATTTAGATTCATAAACTTAAGTTCACTATGAAACCATAGCAGCTTGAATCACTCAAGACGGATTTAAAACGAAGAAGTTATGGGTAAAACAAGATTGGATATTTTTGCTTGTTGTAACTACGTGAAAATTGGTAACAAATCCATATTAATCATATCCTAGCTAACTCATATTATATTATACATGTATTCTAATATATTATGTAATCTTGGGATACTATAGACACGTATGCAAATGTTTTGACATATTATATCGACCCATGTATATATATTATTTGGAACAACCATAGACACTCTATATGCAGTAATGTTGGAGTTAGCTATACAGGGTTCAGGTTGATTCCAAAAATATATATACTTTGAGTTGTGATCTAGCTGAAGACGTGTATACACTGGGTCGTGGATTGATTCAAGATAATATATATATCGATTTATTTCTGTACATCTAACTGTGGACAACTAGTTGTAGGTTACTAACGAGGACAGCTGACTTAATAAACTTAAAACAGTAAAACGTATTAAAAATGTTGTAAATATATTTTGAACATACTTTGATATATATGTACATATTTTTTATAGGTTCGTGAATCGACTAGTGGCCAAGTCTTACTTCCCGACGAAGTAAAAATCTGTGAAAGTGTGATACTTTAAAGCATGTTTATTCTCAGGTGATTATTAAGAGCTTCCACTGTTGCATGCTAATATATGGATAAGATTTGGTGTCAGCATGCTTGTATAATATTGTTTAAAACTGCATTCGAGATTTATTTTGTTGTAACATATTAATATTGTAAACCAATATGTATTAGTAGTGTGTAAGTGTGATATTTTTAGATTATCATTTCTGGATAATCTAGGTGGTGTCATTTAAACCTTGTCGATAAAATAAAGGTTATGGTTTGTTTTAAAAATGAATGCAGTCTTTGAAAAACGTCTCATATAGAGGTCAAACCTCGCAACGAAATCAATTAATATGGAACGTTTATAATCGATATGAACGGGACATTTTAGTTGGTATCAGAGCGTTGGTCTTAGAGAACCAGAATTTTTGCATTAGTGTGTCTTACCGAGTTTGTTAGGGTGCATTAGTGAGTCTGGACTTCGACCGTTTTCTTCTTCAAAAACGATTGCTTAACATTTTTTGTTGGAAACTATATATTATTAACATGTAAATATATTAATCTCTTAACGTGTTTGATATTGTGTGATAGATGTCTACCTCAAGTACAAATTGTAGTGGCCCGAACTTTTCCATGTTTATATATATATATATATTAAATGAAATTGTTATTTACATGATTAAGTGTTTTCAACATGTTAAGCAATCAAACTTATTAAGACGTGATTAATTGAAATAGGTTTCATATAGACAATTGACCACCCAAGTTGACCGGTGATTCACGAACGTTAAAACTTGTAAAAACTATACGATGACATATATATGGTTATATATATAGTTAACATGATTTTATTATAAGTATGTATCTCATTAGGTATTTTAACAATGAGTTATATACATAAAAATGAGACTATTAATTTAAGAAACTCGAAAACGATATATATAACGATTATCGTTATAACAACGTCTTACTAGGTACATATGAATCATATTAAGATATTGATACACTTGGTTAATTATGTTAAATGATAAGTAAATATATTATTAAGTGTATTAACAATGAAATACATATGTAAAAATAAGACTACTAACTTAATGATTTTGAAACGAGACATATATGTAACGATTATCGTTGTAACGACATTTAACTGTATATATATCATACTAAGATATATTATATATCATAATATCATGATAATATAACAATTTAACATCTCATTTGTTATAATAAACAATGGGTTAACAACATTCAACAAGATCGTTAACCTAAAGGTTTCAAAACCACATTTACATGTAACGACTAACGATGACTTAACGACTCAGTTAAAATGTATATACATGTAGTGTTTTAATATGTATTCATACACTTTTGAAAGACTTAAAGACACTTATCAAAATACTTCTACTTAACAAAAATGCTTACAATTACATCCTCGTTCAGTTTCATCAACAATTCTACTCGTATGCACCCGTATTCGTACTCGTACAATACACAGCTTTTAGATGTATGTACTATTGGTATATACACTCCAATGATCAGCTATTAGCAGCTCATGTGAGTCACCTAACACATGTGGGAACCATCATTTGGCAACTAGCATGAAATATCTCATAAAATTACAAAAATATGAGTAATCATTCATGACTTATTTACATGAAAACAAAATTACATATCCTTTATATCTAATCCATACACCAACGACCAAAAACACCTACAAACACTTTCATTCTTCAATTTTCTTCATCTAATTGATCTCTCTCAAGTTCTATCTTCAAGTTCTAAGTGTTCTTCATAAATTCCAAAAGTTCTAGTTTCATAAAATCAAGAATACTTCCAAGATTGCAAGTTTACTTCCAAGTTTTCTAAATCCATTCCAAGTAATCATCCAAGATCAAGAAACCTTTGTTACTTACAGTAGGTTATCTTTCTAATACAAGGTAATAATCATATTCAAACTTTAATTCAATTTCTATAACTATAACAATCTTATTTCGAGTGGAAATCTTACTTGAAATTGTTTTCGTGTCATGATTCTGCTTCAAGAACTTTCAAGCCATCCAAGGATCCTTTGAAGCTAGATCTATTTTTCTCATTTCCAGTAGGTTTATCCAAGGAACTTGAGGTAGTAATGATGTTCATAACATCATTCGATTCATACATATAAAGCTATCTTATTCGAAGGATTAAACTTGTAATCACTAGAACATAGTTTAGTTAATTCTAAACTTGTTCGCAAATAAAAGTTAATCCTTCTAACTTGACTTTTAAAATCAACTAAACACATGTTCTATATCTATATGATATGCTAACTTAATGATTTAAAACCTGGAAACACGAAAAACACCGTAAAACCGGATTTACGCCGTCGTAGTAACACCGCGGGCTGTTTTGGGTTAGTTAATTAAAAACTATGATAAACTTTGATTTAAAAGTTTTTATTCTGGGAAAATGATTTATATTATGAACATGAAACTATATCCAAAAATTATGGTTAAACTCAAAGTGGAAGTATGTTTTCTAAAATGGTCATCTAGACGTCGTTCTTTCGACTGAAATGACTACCTTTACAAAAACGACTTGTAACTTATTTTTTCCACTATAAACCTATACTTTTTCTGTTTAGATTCATAAAATAGAGTTCAATATGAAACCATAGCAATTTGATTCACTCAAAACGGATTTAAAATGAAGAAGTTATGGGTAAAACAAGATTGGATAATTTTTCTCATTTTAGCTACGTGAAAATTGGTAACAAATCTATTCCAACCATAACTTAATCAACTTGTATTGTATATTATGTAATCTTGAGATACCATAGACACGTATACAATGTTTTGACCTCTCATGTCGACACATCGATATATATTTCAGAACAACCATAGACACTCTATATGTGAATGTTGGAGTTAGCTATACATGGTTGAGGTTGATTCCAAAATATATATAGTTTGAGTTGTGATCAATACTAAGATACGTATACACTTGGTCGTGGATTGATTCAAGATAATATTTATCGATTTATTTCTGAACATCTAACTGTGGACCACTAGTTGTAGGTTACTAACCAGGACAGCTGACTTAATAAACTTAAAACATCAAAATATATTAAAAGTGTTGTAAATATATTTTGAACATACTTTGATATATATGTATATATTGTTATAGGTTCGTGAATCAACCAGTGGCCAAGTCTTACTTCCCGACGAAGTAAAAATCTGTGAAAGTGAGTTATAGTCCCACTTTTAAAATCTAATATTTTTGGGATGAGAATACATGCAGGTTTTATAAATGATTTACAAAATAGACACAAGTACGTGAAACAACATTCTATGGTTGAATTATCGAAATCGAATATGCCCCTTTTTATTAAGTCTGGTAATCTAAGAATTAGGGAACAGGCACCCTAATTGACGCGAATCCTAAAGATAGATCTATTGGGCCTAACAAACCCCATCCAAAGTACCGGATGCTTTAGTACTTCGAAATTTATATCATATCCGAAGGGTGTCCCGGAATGATGGGGATATTCTTATATATGCATCTTGTTAATGTCGGTTACCAGGTGTTCACCATATGAATGATTTTTATCTCTATGTATGGGATGTGTATTGAAATATGAAATCTTGTGGTCTATTGTTACGATTTGATATATATATAGGTTAAACCTATAACTCACCAACATTTTTGTTGACGTTTAAAGCATGTTTATTCTCAGGTGAATACTAAGAGCTTCCGTTGTTGCATACTAAAATAAGGACAAGATTGGGAGTCCATGTTTGTATGATATTATGTAAAAACTGCATTCAAGAAACTGATTTCGATGTAACATATTTGTATTGTAAACCATTATGTAATGGTCGTGTGTAAACATGATATTTAAGATTATCATTATTTGATAATCTACGTAAAGCTTTTTAAACCTTTATTTATGAAATAAAGGTTATGGTTTGTTTTAAAAATGAATGCAGTCTTTGAAAAATGTCTCATATAGAGGTCAAAACCTCGCAACGAAATCAATTAATATGGAACGTTTTTAATCAATAAGAACGGGACATTTCACAAATCCCATCGACTCACCTAATAATAGTGAAGAGTCGAATATACTTTGGGAAGATTCACAAATTCCCGAAGAGGAACCGGAATAGGAGGAACCGGAAGAAGAGGAACCAGAAGAGGAGGAACCGGAAGAGGAGGAACTGGAAGAAGAAGAGGTTCCGGAGGAAGAAATATTGATACCTACAGTAAATTGATTATATAAAAGAAAATCCTCAACCAACGGACCAAAGTTAAAAATGGTCAATGGTGTTTCCGCCGAGGAAGCAAAATATTGGAAAGATTACCAATTTTCCGATGAATCGGATCCCGATGAGGATTCTGATGATGTTATAGAAATTACCTCGACCCAATTTAATAAAGCAAAAGAAAATAATAAGAGAAAATGTATAAAAATAGAGAAACCTGATTCCAACCCCGATGAGCTTTATATGTATCGGCAACCTCCGTATTTTCTAAATTGTAACAATAACCCGGGAACCTCTAAACCACCAGGTTTTTTTAAAACATTGTGGAAAACGACGGCTCATATTAGAGAAACACCATATATCCCTAGAAAATTAGGAAAACGAACCAAGTCCGAAAAAGAAGAAACCAGTGATTCAGATTAGGGAGTTGTAATCATGTTGTGTATTATATGTATTGTAGTGTGCTTGTACTTTTATGTTCTATGTAAAAATTGCTTGTATTGTTTGTTAATTATCTTTTATGAATCTAATCCTTGTCTATTTTACAGTATAAAAACAAAATGGACGTTAAGGGTAGACAATCGAATATTTTAGAAGACCTACCAGAGGATATGATTGAGGAAATCTTGTCTAAAGTCGGTCAGGATTTATCAGCACAATTAGTTATGGCGAAATTAACTTGTCAAACATTTAAAAGACTTTCCAGAAATGCCTTAGTTTATAAAAGGTTTTCCTTTGATAGGTGGGGTATATCGCATTGGGGAGACCGTAAGTTACGCCGTGTTTTCTTTAAATCGTTAAATGCAGGGAACCCAAATGCAATTTTACGCTTTGGGTTAAGAACCTATTTTGACTTAACATATCCCAACATAGGATTTCATGAGTTAGAAAGAGCTTCTAACATGCAACATAAAGAAGCATGTTATACTTACGGGTTTGTGATGTTAGCTTCTCACCAAAGTGAGAAAAAGAACATCAGATTACAACTATTAAATGAAACATTTCCACAGGTGACGGATTCAGTAGTTGGGGTGAGAAACAAGGTTTTTAGATTATTACGGGGCTGTTGGACATTACGAAACTCTCGTCCTTTTGACGACATTACAACATGCTGCCTAGCCAATGGTCATAACGGTTACTTTCCACAAGACAAAGGATGGGAAGTCATCTTAGTAAAACCAGAATGCATGACATGTTTCTGGACTTATGAATTATGTGTCTTTATTTCTTTTGCTGAACAACTTACGTATTAACTAGAATTGCCTTTATAGCTGCCGAGTAGCAAAGTTATTATGTGCTATATTTCATCGTATATGTATAATAGCAGTATTGTAAGTTTGTAAAATATTGTATAAAATTTGAACGCGAAATTTTATTATAATCAGTTTTTCCATATAGAATTGTAGTAGTTGAATTGTATATTAGCTCCTAAGTATGAACTTAACGGGTAGGTACTACCCGAATTAAAAACTATAAAACGCTAATATGAAGAAAAAGCTTTTATAAATAAGTTCATACTATGCTACAAAATACTATTGACTACTCTTAAAATTCTATATGATTAACTTAATTCTTTTGGGCTATTTCTGAAGGAAATGGCACCGGCGACTCGTCAGAATTTGAACATGAGCGAGGAAGACTTCCGTGTTTTCTTTGCAGCAAACATAGCCATAGTACAGACTGCGATGCAAAATAACAATAACTCTAGATCTAGCAGTGGAACTAATTTCACAAGAAATCATGTAGGATGCTCCTACAAAGAATTCACTGCCTGCAAACCTTTGGAATTTGAGGGAACCGAGGGTCCAATTAGATTGAAACGTTGGACCAAGAAGGTTGAATCGGTGTTTGCTATAAGTAAATGTACTGAAGAAGACAAAATAAAGTACGCTACTCATACCTTCACAGGTACGGCGCTAACATGGTGGAATACCTATCTCGAGCAGGTAGGACAAGATGCTGCTTACGCACTACCGTGGTCAGCATTCAAGCAATTGATGAACAAGCAGTATCGTCCTAGAAATGAGGTCAACAAGCTCAAGGTAGAGCTTAGAGGATTACGAACGCAAGGTTTCGATATCATCACGTACGAATGTCGATTCACCGAATTGTTCCTATTGTGTCCCAGAACGTTTGAAGATGAAGAAGAGAAGATCGACGCATTTGTAAAAGGGTTACCGGAAAGGATTCAAGAAGATGTGAGTTCACACGAGCCCGCCTCCATACAAAAGGCAAGTCGAATGGCTCACAAATTAGTGAACCAGATCGAAGGAAGGAATAAAGAGCAGATGACTAAAGAGGCTAAGATGAAACAAGTCAAGAGAAAGTGGGAAGAAACCAATGACAAGAGTCACCAATACAACAACAACAATCACAACCACAATCGCAATAACTACCCCAACAACCGCAACATCAATCGCAACAACAACTTCAACAAACGTCCTAACAACAACTACAATAACCGTCCCAACAACAATAACAACAACAACAATAGCAACAATAACAATCCCAACAATAATCTCAATAACAACAATGGCAACAAAAACCAAAAACAGTCATGCCAAAGGTGTGAAGAGAATCACCAGGGGTTCTGCACGACATTTTCCACTAGGTGTAGAGGAAATGGTCATAGTGCGGAAAAGTGTGAGGCCTACGGACGAAAGTTTAACAGAATTAAAAGAACAAATAATGTCAGAACAGATAATGCCGCCATAGTTTGCTTTACATGTGGAAAACCGGGCCACATTAGTAGAAATTGCCCGAATCAGGGGAATACTAGTGGGCAGGGCCGCCGAGGAGTTTTCAATATTAATACAGCAGAAGCGCAGGAAGACTTGGAGCTTGTTACGGGTACATGATAATGCTAAAAATGAACATATATTTCATAGCATTATCCCTCAAGAAAGACAAGATTTTAGTTGCAATTTTTCTATTTACAAGTGATATTCGTTTAAATAATAAAAGGTGAAGACAAAAGACAGATTCGACGAATTGAAGACGCAAATGACCAAAAAGCTAAAAAGTACAAAGTACAATCAAAGTGGTTCAAATTATTGATGAAAAACGTCTAAAAATTATAAAAGTACAAGCCGTGAAACACAAAGTACAAGATATTAAATTGTACGAAAAGGCGTTCGAAAATCCAAAACCGAGACATGAACCAACTTTCAGCGTGCGACGCAACGGACCAAAAATTACAAATCAACTATGCACAAGAATGTAATATTATATATAATTAATTATATATATATATATATATATATATATATATATATATATATATATATATATATATATATATATATATATATTATTTTAATCAAAGAAGCCCACGTTTAATTCAATTTGTGAGCTGGATTCCAGACCTCCGCACTCGCGGAGGTTTAAAGCTTAAAAGTTCAGCACTCACGGAGATATACAGTGAAATGTGGGGCTATAAAAGTCGCGCATTCTGATCGATTTTAACACACCTTTTTCTCTCTATCTCTTAACGTAATATATATATATATATATATATATATATATATATATATATATATATATATATATATATATATATATATATATATTTATAATTTTAATTTTAATTTTAATTTAAGATTAATAATAATAAGGGTATGTTAGCGAATGTTGTAAGTGTGTAAGTTGAAATTCTGTCCGTGTAAAGCTACGCTATTATTAATCATTGTAAGTTATGTTCAACCTTTTTAAATTAATGTCTCGTAGCTAAGTTATTATTATGCTTATTTAAGCCGAAGTAATCATGATGTTGGACTAAATATTAAAATTGGATAATTGGGCTTTGTACCATAATTGGGGTTTGGACAAAAGAACGACACTTGTGGAAATTAGACTATGGGCTAATAATGGGCTTTATATTTGTTTAATTGAATGATAGTTCGTTAATTTAATATAAAGATTTACAATTGGACGTACCTATAAATAACCACATACACTCGATCGGACATGATGGGCGGGATATTTATAAGTACTAATAATCGTTCATTTAACCGGACACTGGAATGGATTAATAGTCAATGGACTTATTAAAACAGGGGTGAATTATATACAAGGAAAATTGGTATAATTATAGTTTAAGTCCCTAATTAGTTGGAATATTTGACTTCGGATATAAGGATAATTTGACGAGGACACTCGCACTTTATATTTATGACTGATGGACTGTTATGGACAAAAACTAGATAGACATATTGAATAATCCAGGACAAATGACAATTAACCCATGGTAATAAACTAAAATCAATACGTCAAACATCATGATTACGGAAGTTTAAATAAGCATAATTCCTTTATTTCATATTTCATCGCACTTTTATTTACTGTCATTTTATTTAATTGCACTTTTAATTATCGTACTTTTTAATTATCGCAATTTTATTTATTATCATTTTATCACATTTTAATTTATCGTACTTTATTTATCGTCATTTACTTTTGGCTTTAAATTAAGTTATTTTTATTTTACATTAGGTTTTAACTGCGACTAAAGTTTTAAAATCGACAAACCGATCATTAAACGGTAAAATCCCCCTTTTATAATAATAATACTACTTATATTTATATTTATATTTATACAAATATAGTTTTAAAAATATAGCGTTAAACTTGGCTAGCTCTCTGTGGAACGAACCGGACTTACTAAAAACTACACTACTGTACGATTAGGTACACTGCCTGTAAGTGTTGTAGCAAGGTATAGGTATATCTACTCTATAAATAAATAGATAACTTGTGTAAAATTGTATCGTATTTAATAGTATTTCGTAGTAAAATATAAGCTATTTCGTATACACCTCTACAAACATCAAGTATTTTTGGCGCCGCTGCCGGGGAACCTAAACGCCGAAAGTGCAACGCTATAAAAAAAGTTTTTTATTAAGTCGTAATCTATTTCTGTAAAAATATACGTTTTAAATATTAAAAATACAAGAAAAAGAAAAATATATCTATATATTTTTAAGTTTAGTTAAATTAAAAAGTTTATTTTTTTTATTTATTGTGAAAAAGTTATAAAAAAGTAATAAGTTATATTTATATTTTATATATATTAAAAATAGAAAAATTAAAAAAAAAAAAAAAATTTCTGAACCTGCACGAATTCGACCTACACCTCAGCTGAATCTGTATCATCCGCACTCGCGGTACTTTTTGCCAGCTGGGATCCGCACTCGCGGAGGTCTCTGACAGCTGCAACCTCAGACAACATTAATTACGTATTAGGGTTTTAATTTAATTATTATTATTATTAAACCCTAATTATGGTTAATTATTATTATAATTTAGTTTTAGTTTAATTAAATTTGTATTTTTAAGTATTAATTAGTTTTATTACTTATAAAGTTAATACTTTTATAAAATAAATAATATAAAAATAATATTTTTATAAAAATTGTATTTTTATAAATTTAAGTTTCTTTTTATATTTATATCTTTTTAATCGTTTATTCATAATATTTATATTTATCGCTCATAACTAGTTTTAAGATATAGTATTTGCCGTAGTTATTTTTATTTCTTGATTTTTAGACTTTGCCGTAAAATCCCTTAAGTGCTTTTTCTTTAGACTAAGATTTAAGTGCTTTAGAATTTTGCGACGCCGTTTTAATATATTTTAGTACCTTTTTAAGTTATTGCCATTTTGGATATAGTATTCTTTTTAAGCTTTAATACTTTTAGACGCAACTTTTAATTCTTAGTTTTTAGACTTTTAAGTTTCGACGAGCTACGTTCTTTTTATTATTTTTTTCGACCTTTTATTTTTTGACGTTTTCCGACGCGCTCTTTTTTCTTTCTTATTTCTCGCCGCTCTAGTTTTTAGGACATAGAATTTTATTTATTTTCTTTAAATTTCAAAACGAAAAATTATTTTAAGCGGTTAAATTGATAGACATCCAAAATTTTCTGGTTTGTAGTAATAGTTGGATTTGTTAGTGGCGAGTTATGGGCTTCCGATTTAAAGGGTCCTGGCTACCTGCTGCATCTATTGGCTATTCGAAACGTGGGCAAAATCTGAAAAGTCTATTAATTTGATAACTTATATAATTTTTATCTTTTATAACTAATAGGATATTCAGTGAATGCACCGAGCAAAACGTTCACCACCTTTTATACGTTCACCACCTGTAACTCGATCAAGACATCTAGCCAATATTGTCGCCGTTGATTTTTCTTTAGAATCGTCATCCAGTCGACCAAGTATTCCAATTCAAATTTCCGATAATCCATTTTTGAACCCGACCTCACAATTGAGAATCCGGAGGATATTCAGGGACAATTCAGAGATCCTGAACCATTAATCTTTCCTCCAGAACCACCAATTATTCAAACAGAGATTGTCGAGGAACAAACCATTAAATCAGAATCCTCTAGTGATTCAGATTCAACAAATTCAATCATGGAAAATCTGGAACCTCTAAGTATGGAAGACCAAATGAGAGCTAAACGCACTGGCCAAGGTCACGCAATTACTCAACCAGACATTAATGCGCCAGATTATGAAATCGAAGGACAAATCCTACACATGGTAACTAATCAATGCCAATTTAGTGGTGCGCCGAAGGAAGATCCAAATGAACATCTTCGTACCTTTAATAGGATCTGTACTCTATTTAAAATCCGAGAAGTGGAGGATGAACAGATATATCTCATGTTATTTCCCTGGACTTTAAAGGGAGAAGCCAAAGATTGGTTAGAATCGTTACCTGAAGGGGCGATTGATACATGGGATATCTTAGTTGAAAAATTTCTTAAACAATTCTTTCCGGCATCTAAATCCGTGAGACTTCAAGGAGAAATTGTTACGTTCACACAAAAGCCAAATGAAACTTTATATGAGGCGTGGACAAGATTTGGAAAGTTGTTAAGAGGATGTCCGCAACATGGTTTAGACACTTATCAAATAGTACAAATATTCTACCAAGGATGCGACATCACTACAAGAAAAGACATCGATATAGCAGCTGGTGGTTCCATTATGAAGAAAACCGCAATTGAAGCTTACAAAATTATTGATAACACTGCTTCCCACTCACATGAGTGGCACCAAGAAAAAGATATCGTTAGATCATCTAAAGTGGCTAGAACCGATTCTAGCCATGACTTTGATTCCATTTCCGCAAAGATAGATGCTGTCGAGAGACGAATGGAAAAGATGACTAAAGATATTCACTCAATAAGAATTAGTTGTGAGCAGTGTGGAGGACCACATTTGACAAAAGATTGTCTCAGTATTGAACAAATAATGGAACAGAGAGAGAATGTTTCATACATTAACCAAAGGCCTGGAAATAATTATCAAAATAATTATCAACCGCCAAGACCAATCTACAATCAAAATCAGAATTATAACCGAAATGTTCCATACAACAACCAACAAGGTCCTAGCAATCAACAAGTATCCAATAATACCTACAATCAGCAAAGACCTATTTTTCAAAATAAACTACCATAAACCGATGATAAAAAGTCAAATTTAGAAGATATGATGTCAAAGTTAGTTGAATCTCAAACTCAATTTTTCACATCTCAGAAACAAACTAATGAACAAAATGCTCAAGCCTTTAGAAATCAACAAGCTTCTATTCAAAATCTGGAACAAGAAGTAAGCAACCTAGCAAGGTTGATAGGTGAAAGAAAATAGCTAAAGCCATTACCACAAGAAGTGGTAGTACACTTAAACCACCTGAAATACCTTTAATTTCTGATGACTCTATTCCTACTCCACAAAAACCACAATCTGAGCAAGATAAGGAAACAGAACCGATAGTTGAAAAGGTTAATGAAGATAACACAGTTAAGGAAAAACCTTATGTTAAACCATACCAACCACCACTTCCTTACCCAAGTAAAATGAGAAAAGAAAGACTTGAAGCCTAGCAATCCAAATTCTTGAATATGTTTAAACAAATAAATGTAAATCTTCCTTTCATTGATGTGATTTCAGGAATGCCAAGATATGCTAAATTCTTGAAAGATCTAATCACAAATAGAAAGAAAATGGAAGAACTCTCGGCTGTTACTATGAATGCTAATTGTTCTGCAGTGCTATTGAATAAGATACCAGAAAAATTATCAGATCCAGGAAGTTTCACAATTTCATGTTTTCTGGGTAGTCTTAGTTCAATAGATGCATTGGCAGACTTAGGTGCTAGTATAAATTTAATGTCATATTCACTATACGCTAAACTAGACCTCGGAGAATTGAAACCAACACGAATAAGCATACAACTAGCAGATCGATCAGTAAAATATCCTAGAGGGATAATGGAGAACATGCTAGTTAAAGTTGGTACTTTAGTATTTCCAGTAGATTTTGTTATTCTGGACATGGAAGAAGATTCTCGAGTTCCTCTCATATTAGAAGACCATTCTTAAACACGGCTAAAGCAATAATAGACGTGTTCGGTAAGAAACTGACCCTAAGTATAGAGGACGAGAGTGTTACCTTTTCTGTGGATAGAGCCATGCAACAACCGCAAACTGCAGATGATACATGTTATTATATTCAAACTATAGATTCACATGCAGAATTGTTAGAAGAATTTCCAGAATTACAAGGAACAGAAGAATGTTCTTTAGGAGAAGGAACTGAACCAATTAATGAAGCTAAAATGTTAGCTGCACTCATGTCTAATGATTATGAACCAACAACAGAAGAACTTCAAATGCTCAAAGAGGAAGACAGATATCGATACAAATCATCGATAGAAGAACCACCGACATTAGAGTTAAAGCCACTTCCAACCCATTTGGAATACGCTTATTTACATGGTTAATCTGAATTACCTGTAATAATATCGTCTTCTCTTACTGAAAATGAAAAATCTCAACTCATTTCTGTGCTAAAAGCTCATAAACCAGCTATTGCATGGAAGATTCATGACATTAAAGGCATAAGTCCTTAGTATTGCACACATAAAATCCTTATGGAAGAAGGTCATAAAACGTATGTGCAACATCAATGAAGATTAAATCCAAATATACAAGATGTTGTTAGGAAAGAAATTATTAAACTGCTAGATGTAGGTTTAATTTATCCAATCTCTGATAGTCCATGGGTAAGCCCAGTTCAATGCGTACCTAAGAAGCGTGGCATGACTATCATCACAAATGAGAAAAATGAGCTTATTCCTACTAGGACTGTAACATGATGGTGTGTTTGTATTGATTATAGAAAATTAAATGACGCCATAACAAAAGACCACTTTCCCTTACCTTTCATTGATCAAATGTTAGAAAGATTAGCCGGAAATAGTTACTATTGTTTTCTTGACGTTTTTCGAATACTTTCAAATTCCAATAGCACCCAAGGATCAAGAGAAAACCACATTCACGTGCCCTTATGGTACTTTTGGTTATAAACGCATGCCATTTGGACTTTGCAACGCCCCTGCAACCTTTCAAAGGTGCATGATGGCGATTTTTCATGACATGATAGAAGAATGCATGGAAGTTTTCATGGATGACTTTTCAGTCTTCGGTGATACTTTTGAAACATGTCTAGTCAATCTTGAACGAATGCTTATTAGATGCGAATAATCAAATCTAGTACTTAATTGGAAGAAATGCCATTTCATGGTTAAAGAAGGCATCGTTCTTGGTCATAAAATTTCAAAGGAAGGAATTGAAGTGGATAGAGCTAAAGTAGATGTAATTGCTGAACTTTCACATCCCACCAATGTTAGAGGAGTTAGGAGTTTTCTAGGGCATGCCAGTTTTTACCGACGTTTCATAAAAGATTTTTCTAAAATTGCCACTCCTATGAATAAACTCCTTGAAAAGGATGCTCCATTCATCTTTTCAGATGAATGCATCAAATCTTTTAATATTCTTAAAGAAAAAATCACTAATGCGCCGATCATGATAACTCCAAATTGGGATCTACCATTTGAACTTATGTGCGATGCAAGTGATTTTGCAATGGGAGCCGTTTTAGGACAAAGGATTGAGAAACAATTTCAACCTATTTATTACGCTAGTAAGACATTACAAGGAGCACAAACGAATTACACAACTACTGAAAAAGAACTCCTTGCTATTGTCTTTGCTTTTGACAAATTTTGTTTATATCTCGTTCTAGCTAAAACGGTGGTCTATACCGACCATTCTGCTCTTAAATACCTATTTTCGAAATAAGATGCCAAACCACGATTAATCCATTGGATCTTACTCTTACATGAGTTCGATATTGAAATTCGAGATAAAAAGGGAGCAGAAAATCTCGCCGCTGATCATCTTTCTCGTCTTGAAAATCCTGAATTAGAAGTTCTAAATGAATCGGCCATACAAGATAACTTCCCTGATGAATATCTATTGAAGATAGATTATAGTGAAATTCCATGGTTTGCTGACTATGCAAACTACTTAGTATGTGGATTCCTTGAAAAAGGGTTGTCGTACCAAAAACGAAAGAAATTCTTTAGTGATATAAAACACTATTTTTGGGAAGATCCACATTTGTTTAAAAGTTGTCCCGATGGAATAATACACCGATGTGTATTCGGGGATGAAGCCATTCAAATCTTAAACCATTGTCACACAGGACCAACAGGAGGGCATTATCGGCCTCAGCTCACAGCAAGAAAAGTTTACGATGCTGGGTTCTATTGGCCTACAATTTTCAAAGACGCACACCTTCTTTGCAAATCCTGTGATGCATGTCAAAGGGCTGGAAAAATAAGTAAACGTGATGAAATGCCACAAAATGTCATTCAAGTATGTGAAGTATTTGACGTTTGGGGTATTGACTTTATGGGTCCATTTCCAAAATCTCATAATAATCTCTATATTCTCGTTGCCATTGATTATGTATCTAAATGGGTGGAAGCACAAGCTCTCCTGACTAACGATGCACGAGTTGTAGTCAACTTTTTAAAATGTCTTTTTGCAAGGTTTGGAACACCGAAAGCTTTAATAAGTGATCGGGGTACTCATTTTTGTAATAATCAACTTGAGAAATTTCTCAAAAGATATGGAGTAACTCATAAAATCTCAACCGTTTATCATCCACAAACAAGTGGACAAGTTGAAAATACCAACCGAGCTTTAAAACGTATTCTAGAGAAAACCGTAGGATCAAATCCGAAGGAATGGTCCATGAAATTGGAGGATGCACTCTGGGCTTTTAGAACAGCCTACAAAACTCCAATTGGAACCACACCTTTCAGACTCATTTATGAAAAAGCATGTCACCTTCCAGTAGAAATTGAGCACAAAGTATTTTGGGCTTTGAAGACATGTAATCTTGATTTACATGAAGCCGGACGTCTACGGTTAAGCCAATTAAACGAATTAGAAGAATTAAGACATGAAGCATCTGAAAATTCGTTAATCTATAAGGAAAGAACGAAGAAATGGCATGATAAAAGAATCAGAAGTTCAAAAGAATTTAAAGAAGGAGACAGAGTTCATCTTTTCAATTCACGATTCAAGCTATTTCCTGGAAAATTGAAATCAAGATGGTCTGGACCATTCATAGTCAAAAGAGTTTTTCCATATGGAACAGTAAAATTAATAAATTCAAATGGAATTGAATTTAAGGTTAATGGTCACAGAATTAAACATTACATAGATAATCCAATGGAATTTGAAGATGAAGTTAATCACAATTTCGATACCACAGCTAACTAAGTGTGGGAAGGTTCGAATCTTTTTAGGGTAATATATATTTCTGTTAGAGTTAGATATTCTATTTTCGTGTAGTTTCTGAGAAAGGAATCCGAATGGTCCTTCCCTAGCAGACCCTAAAGAACTAGTCTTCTCCTTCCATTCTGAATTTTTATTTTTTTTAGGTCTTACGAGATGAAGAATTCCTTTGATCTGAACCATGGTCTAATACTACACGCTATGATTACTAAACGTAATAATGACACTTCCGAGTGTACTGGTATCATTCATAAGAGACAAAATGGACGGAGTAAGAAAAGAACTCAGGAAAGATCATCATAAGATACATTTTGGTAAAGGAAAATCAAAATCCGCAACAAAAATAAGAGCACGACAGCTTGAAAGATGTTATAAATGCGGAAAATGGTCACACGAAGGTAAATGTTCAAATAATCAAACATATTCAAATACCAAATTTGTTACTCTATGCAGAGAAGGACCATTCATATGTTTAGAAGAAAAGATATTGAAGAATCGAGGTTATGCTTACGTAGCTATGGAAAACCAAATCACACGACTCTCCTATGAGTCGGCTAAAGCAGGTCTTTGAGAATTCTATCTCACAGGTAAGTATGTACAGTTTTTAATCTTTTTATTGCTTTTAACCTTTTGATAATAAACACTAAATCGTTCGCTATAAAGTATTAAATTGATATTCAATAAAATTAGGTATGCGTAACTAAAATTATTGATATCTTACAAAAAAATTTATTAAATCACTGTGAAATTTACCGTTTATTCTTAAGGTATAAATATCTTTAATCAATCAACCCAAAATATTTCAAAAATTCGTCAGGAGTAAAACTAGGTTATGGAACCGAAATTACTTTACTGAAAAGAGGGGCGTATATTTTTGATAATATTTGATTGATTAAAGTGGGATAAAAGACCAAAAAGATTTTTAATTTTAATTTTTATCTTGTTTTTAAAATTAATATATAAATATTAAATTAATATTGTAAACTTTTTAAAATCAATATATTTAAGTTTGTAAATATTTGAAAAAGTAATATTTTTAATATAAGTTTGTAAAATTAATGTATAAAAATATTAATAATATTTATATGAATTTTTTATTTTATGCATTTTAAATTTAAGTTTGGTGTGAATTTAAAAACAAAAATTTACTTTATTTCATTAAGTTAAAAATGTGATTTCTAAAAATTCGTCGTAAGTTGAAAACTAGGTCGTTGAACCGAAATTGCTTTACCCAAGGGAGGGACGAGAAATTTTATTATCATTATTTTTAATCTTATTGAATTAAAGTATGCCAAAAACATTAAAAAACCCAAAAATCTTTGCTTTTAAAACGACGCTTAAAAATTATCAAATTTTAAAACTTTGTTGAGAGACGGACTAGGACAACGATCCGAAACACCCTCATTCTTAAAAGAAACAAATTTTTAAAATTTATTAATCTATGTTTTATTAGTTAAAGGTTTTTATTTAATTAAAAAAAAACTGCACTCGCGGTACTTGAAAGGGGCCCATATCCGCACTCGCGGAGGTTTCAAAACCCAGATGAGGATAACTGGTCGAACAGACCAGTCCCCAACACACCACACACCATATTTTCTGCGAAAACACACACAAAACCCTCTAAAAATCGCGATTTTTCACCGTTAAACATCAAATGTTTTGCTAAAATCATGTTGAGAAGGATCCTACCAAGAAGTTACTCAAGGAGATCGGTAATTTCTACATCTAAACACTCTTTAATTCGGATTTTTAGTGTTCTTGTATAAATTTATACCTAATTTGATTTTGATGATTTCTAGTTTAATTATGCTTAAATTGTTTGTGTATTATGCTTGTATAACCTAGATTGATGCTATTTAACATGATTAGAAGCCTTAAACTTCAAATTTTGAGTAATCTAGGGTTTGTGTTCTTGAACAAAATTGGGGCTTTTTGATATAAACGGGTTATGGCCGAATTTTGTTGTTAGTTTATACTAAATTGAGTAGTGTAACATGTTTAGGTTGCTAAATGATCAAAACTTTGATCCTAAACATGATTTTCAAGTATTAAAGTGGACTTTTTGAATAAAAAATTGCATGAACTCGATTTAATTGATATGAATGCCATTTGGAACTTGTTTAATTATTAGTAATGATTATTTTGACATGTTATTTGAGATCAAAGTTAAAGAACATTGTATGTAAAGACCAGTCCTAATCCATCTGGACGAAGTCCATATCGATTATAAACAATTCAAAACAGTTGGTTACATCGCGAGGTACTTGACCTCTATATGATACATTTTACAAAAATTGCATTCATTTTTGAAAAGACAATCTTTCATTAACATCGAAAGTTGACGGCATGCATACCATTTCATAATATATCAAACTATAATTGACTTAATAATAATCTTGATGAATTCGACGACTCGAATGCAATGTCTTTTGAAATATGTCATGTATGACTCCAAGTAATGTCTCTAAAATGAGCAAATGCACAGCGGAAGATTTCTTTCGTACCTGAGAATAAACATGCTTTAAAGTGTCAACCAAAAGGTTGGTGAGTTCATTAGTTTATCATAAATAATCATTTCATAATTTTAATAGACTACAAGATTTTCATTTCTCATAAACATACGTCCCATGCAGAGAGACAAAAATCATTCATATGGATTGAACACCTGGTAACCGACGTTAACTTAATGCATAGAATATCCCCAAAACAGAACCTCTCGTCTGTATAATAATAATCTCGAAGTACTAAAGCATTCGTACCCTGAATGGGACTTGTCAAGGTCCATAGATCTATCTTTAGGATTCGCGTCAATCAGGGGCCATTTCCCTAAATTCTTAGGTTACCAGACTTGAAGGGCGATATTCGGTTAATAATCCAACCATAGAATGTAAATTTAAGTACTTGTGTCTATTTCGTAAAACATTTATAAAAGCAGCACATGTATTCTCAGTCCCAAAAATATATATTACAAAAGCATTTAAAAAGGGAGCAAATAAAACTCACCTAATGTATTTTTTAGTAAAAATACATATTACGACATTGAATAATGCAGGGTTGGCCTCGGATTCACGAACCTATATGATTTGTATATATATTAAAACGTATAATCGTAATCGAACAAATTTATATATTATATCATAAATGATATATTATACTTATTTAGTTTATGTATACATTCAAAATGTTTAATATTTATATAGTTAATATATTCATATTTATATACATACTTGTTTAATGTTATTTTTAAAAGAATTGATAGTTTGTTAACTGTAAGTATTTATATAAATAATTTTAGTAGTTTTGATATATATAATTATGTGATATTTTAATATAATTATAGTATATGTAAAAAGTATATTTCGTGTACAAAATATTTATTTGCTTAAAAATGATAGTTTTGATATTAATAATTTACTAATAATAATAATAACAACTTTGTTAAAAAAATGATGATATTAATAAAGATATTGTTAATAATGATACCTTTGTTAATAATAATATTAATAATAATAATAATCATAATAATAATAATAATAATAATAATAATAATAATAATAATAATAATAATAATAATAATAATAATAATAATACTAATAATTACAAAAGTGATAAATTAGTAATCCTAATAATGATAATATTATTCATATTAGTGACTATAATCATAATACTAATAATAAATGATAACTAATACTTTTATTAGTAAAAATAATAATAATAATAACTATTATATTAGTCCTAATAACAATTTCTAACAATAACAATGATAGTTCTATAATTTTAATCATAATACTTTTAAATGATATTGATAAAGATAATAATAATAATAATAATAATAATAATAATAATAATAATAATAATAATAATAATAATAATAATAATAATAATAATAATAATAATAATGATAATCATAATACATTAATAATAACAATAATCTTAATCATAGTAATAATGATAATATTTATAATACTAATTCTAATGATAATTCTAATAATTATAATGATAATACTAATAGTACTAGTAATACTTTTAACAATAATAATACTAGTATCATCATTAGTAACAATAATAATAATAATAATAATAATAATAATAATAATAATAATAATAATAATAATAATAATAATAATAATAATAATAATAATAATAATAATAATAATAACAATAATAATAATAATAGTAATAATAATACTAAAAAGTAAAAGAGTATACCCTTCTCTAAAAAAATAATTGTCCAAACGGGACTCGAACCCACGACCTCTCGTTCCCCGACAACACCCTCAACCATGAATCCGTTTGTGTTTTTCTGATTTATACTCATACAGATTTTTATTTAACTCATAAATATTACATCTTCTCCTCTCTTCTTCTTTTCATAACTTAATCGATCCAGGGATCCATTTTATCAAATAAAGATATAGTTCGTTTGTTTTAGTGTGTGAAAATGTTTCAGAAATGATTTATAATAGATATTAAGTTATTAAATGCAAAATAAAAATAAAATAAAACCAAGAACAGCAGCAGGCTGCTTCGCTGTTTACAAAAAAAAAATCGATTTTGCTTTTTAAGAACGTTTTGGATATTTGTTACAACATGAAATAGATTGGAAAACTTTCCTAGAATCTTTATAGTTCATCAATTTTACCAAAAACATCAAAACAAATACAAATTTGGTGATGAGCAATTCGTTTGACTTTTTAAATAATAACTTTGACCTCAAAATTCGTCCTCAATTTGATAAATTGGATCGTGCCACTTTCCAAATAGTTTTAGTAAGAGATTTACGACAACACTGCACTTTTACTTTTGAAATCCATTAAGTATTCGAGCTAACTGAAAATTGGAACTAAGAACAGAGTTCATGTCTGTTTCTTTTAATTTCTTTAAAAAAAATTAATCAATTAAAACAGATAGAAAATAATAATCGATGGTGATAATGTGAAGTTGATTGTGTGTGTGTCCATATCTTGGATTAAGGCCTTTAACTTATATCATCTCACACGACATGAAGAATCGTTCGTACTAGATAAATAGAAAGAAAACAAAAAAATAAAAATAAAAAATAAAAGGAGGATGTCGATTGTTAACAGAATTGTACTCTTTAACTGTTATAGATTGTTGACTTAATTAGATAAAAAACAAAACCAAATCAGATTTAGAAAGTAACGTGCACATATTTCCTCTTTATTCTTGATTTATATATATATATATATATATATATATATATATATATATATATATATATATATATATATATATATAAAATATTAATTTTAATAATAATACTTCTATTAATAATAAATAATAAATATACTAAACATAATAATAATAATAATAATAATTATCCTAATAATAATAATTTTTAGAACAATAACTTCGATAATTATAATAGCGTTATAATAATATTATTAATAATAATATTAATAAATTGTATTATTTTTATAATAATTATAATAATTATATTTGTATAAAATAATAATGATTCTTGATAACTTAAATGATAATATTTTTAACTTTAATGAAGTTAAAGTTAAAAATGATACTGAAGATATAATAAATTACATGTTTCTATAGTAATATAAATATTACTTGTACGTATCAAACTTCATAAACTTATATATATTTTATGTCAAAAATAATAGTACAAATATTAATGTTACTATTAATGGTTATAATGAAAGTGATAATAACATTATTAATATAACATTTATGTTTAAACTTGTATTTACATTTAATATTATACTTTATTAATTATGTAATCATAAAATCAATATTTAATTACAATATGTAAAATAATTATAATAATAACAATCTATTTAATATTGTTGATAATATTGCTTAATAATAGTACTGATATTGATGATATAATAATTATATTCATCTTGTATTTTAGACTTAATAGATTACCATTTATTATATAATAGTTACCGATTATATAGTTTATTGAGTCTTTAATATTTAGTAATCATATATATTACAATATTACATATGTATAGATTACATATTTATTAATACATCTATGTTCGTGAATCATTGGGAATAGTCAGAGGTTAACTGAATTTATAAAACAGTTCAAGATTTTCGAGACTCAACATTACAAACTTTGCTTATCGTGTCGGAAACATATAAAGATTAAAGTTTAAATTTGATCAAAAATTTCTGGGTCATCACATTGTATACATTTTCATATATGTTTATTTGTAAAAGTGTAGAATTGTTAATATTATGAAAATGCGTATAAAGTTTAATATGGATTAAACATGTCCTTATGATTGTTTTGATTTATAATTTTGCTAACACTAATGCATATTTGGATACACAAAAATTGTGTTTAATGTGTTTTGCAGACTGAAAGGGGTGAATCATCATCCGCATCTCAGGCTCACAATGCTCCTCCTGAGAATGCAGAAGAACAGGAGATTAACGACCAATATAGACAAAATCTACCTCATCAATTCATTTCATATTCAAATATAGAGTTGGCAGATTTACATCCTAATTTAAGGTTTGACCGACATTGGATAGATTATCCAAAATACCAGAGGAAATTGCACACCCTTCAGTCTAATGTTGTTGAAGTACCCAGAGTAATAGATTGGGAACCGTTAGAAACAGTGGGATTGGCCGGTCCAATCAGAGAATTACTTACACAAAGGTATGGTAATTCTACTTTTACTGATTGGGAACGTTTGTTTAATATACGTAGACGTGTATATAGAGAATGGTGTGTGGAATTATTATGTAGTGTTGAAATAAATGATCGGGTAGCTACCTTAACCGATCGTAGCTTTATTAGATTTTTATTAGGAGGTGTGATGCACCATATGTCTCTACTAGACATGGCTCAGGCTTTGTATATATATACGCCTGAGGAACTAGCATCTACTGATTGTCAAAGGTTGATAGTTAATGGTAGGAGGGTTGATGAAAATTTTGATATGAATGAAATATGGAGTAGAATGACTAGGCATAACCGATTTCGTGGGGAGAATAACTCTTATACTGATATTGATAGAGCTGAGCTAAGAGTAATCCATATGTTCTTAGCAAATTCGATTACACAGCGAGGTAAGAACAAAGAGAAAGTAAATGAGAATGATTTATTTTATCTCATGTGTATTCGAGACCCACAGAGTGCTAAGCGTATACCTTATTGTGTGGGTTATTATTTATCAGCTATAGTTAAGAGTATACGGCCTAATGGTATAATCGAAGGTGGTATCTTTGTTACTTTAATTGCTGAGTATCTTGGTGTCGATAGAAGTCAGGGGGATTAATAATTGCAGCACCAGAACCCCATGATCCAATTGGTTTGAAAGTATATCATGGTGCTAAGGTTTTAAAGAAATGACATAACGCTGCAGCACCATATGATGGCCCGCACCCACAGGTCGAAAGACATCAGCAGCAAGGTAATGCGGGAGGGGGGAATCAGATGACAGGAATGCAACTTTTTATGGCTCATCATGAGTATGAAATGGCTAGACAACGAGCATTTCAAGATTGGCAGTATCATCAAAACCAAATCATAAGTCATCGTGCACACATAAATGCAAACTACATTGCTACTCCAATGCCCGTATTTCCTCCCTAGAATATACAGACCCGACCACCGTACCCTACATATGACCCAGCTCAAGCATTCTACAGCACATACGGCTATGAATGGGATCCCTACTGGCACCATCCTCATCAACCCTAATTTTCTTTTATGCTTATTTTTATTTATTTGGTATCTTGTAATTTTATACTTTTAATATTTCTTTTGATACTATTATAGTTTTTATAATTTTGTAACTTTTATTATTAGATTTTTAATAATTTTTGAATGTGGGGTGATATACCCAACTTCAAAAATATGTTTATATATGTTTGTAGTTTATCTCATGTACAAAACAGGGTAAAACAGTGCATTTTCAAAGACTGACATTAAGTTCAGCAAATGCAACTAATTTTGACGACAAGATGCTAAATATATGTGAAATAACAACTGTAGGAATGAACAAATGATGTGCATCATTTATCATTCAGCAAACAAACCCCAATATGTTTGGAAACTATGGTAAAATTTAATCATTTTTCTACGCTAATCACCCTTAATAATTTAAATTGTACTGATTTCTTGCAAATGAGGGCATTGCAAGATCTTAAGTGTGGGAAGGGGTTAAATTCTTTTGGATTTTTAAAATTTTTGACTTATACACTTGGTTACCATTAAAAATACTAGTAACGCAGTAGTTGTATTAGAATCTAGTGCTCTCTGATAATAAAGAACAGCCCTAGTCTTATATACTGACTACCCAATTCTAGTAAAATTTTTCAAAATTTTCAAATAAATGAATTCAAAATCATGTTTATACATATTTATGAACGATAAAACTAGATGTTAACACCGAAATTATTGTTACCTCAGAAAGGACATAAATTGAGAAACAACCCAAAATGTTAGAATTCATTTAAAATGGAATAGAGGACAATAAAAAGGCAAAGAAAGGAAAATAAAAGCCAAGTGTGGGAAAAATTTACCAAGTTATTTAGAACATATATCACATATTTTTGTACAAATAATTGAAAATACTTTTGTTTTGGACGATATTTATCAGTTTTACCCAGTTTATTGTAATTTAAAAGGAAGTAAAGTCGTCCGAAAAAGACACGCGCTTCTTGATTTAGGTCAGGAAGTTGTCGTCCAGACCAGTTGTAGAGTCTACGGAAAACCTTGAAAAGTTTTCTCAAAAATCAGCTGGAAATCCACGGACCTCAGCATCAAACAGGGTCACCAAGTGGTCAGACTTATCCTAACCATGAGAGGATCTGTCTCGTACAATGAGGGGCACCATGCAAATTAGCTTATAAGACTAATGAATCAGATCCCCAGAAAGGATAATCTCCTTTAAAGATCAAAAATCAGCTTTTAAGACTGATATTACTCAATCCTTGAGATTGACTTGTAAAGATTGAGAATTACAAACTCATGGAATTCGATGATATCTAAACTCGAGCTTGAACGAGAAAATATTTTGATCAAATTACAAATCGATTTGTTTTCTGAAAACCCTATTTTTAATGCGTTCATTACCATTGAACGTAAAATTCTAGGAATTCACCTGGAATTCATTAGGTCACCTGAACTAAATCGGGTGTCAACCGTAAGAACGGTGGTTGCATAGCATGGTCAAATACAGGACCTTGTACCAGACCGAAAAAACTATAGGGTGATCTTTACTATTGCTCCTACAAAGGATAGTAATTGCATCCGACACGTTATAGACCATAATCAAAAGCATGTCACGGGACATTGCCTTAACAGTTGCTTGTTCAACGCTTTCCTTTACAACCGGACGGTAGTTTACCGAAAGGTAATATACGGAGCAAGTATACTGGACGTGTTGCTTTCCCAATACAAGGTTCGCAAGTGGGTGACACAAAACCACAAGTTTTGAGCTAAAATTTTCAAATCTGAAAACCACAAAACCCACAAAAAGATTTTGCAAACACCGGTGAAGGGTTATTCCGGAAAACTTATCTAGGGTAAAAGCTAGATTTTATTTTTGAAAGATCAAATGTTTTCATAAAGATCCAATTTCCTTAAAGGATCTAAATTTTCATAGTCTTGTGGGACTGTAAACCACATCGTTACTACCATTGTTCATACTGCTGTATAAAAATCACTGATGTACAAAGTGTGAAGAATAAAGAAGTGATTCTAGTATTTTGATTTCAAGACTATATTGCTTGAGGACAAGCAATGCTCAAGTGTGGGAATATTTGATAATGCTAAAAACGAACATATATTTCATAGCATTATCCCTCAAGAAAGACAAGATTTTAGTTGCAATTGTTCTATTTACAAGTGATATTCGTTTAAATAATAAAAGGTGAAGACAAAAGATAGATTCGACGAACTGAAGATGCAAATGACCAAAAAGCTAAAAAGTACAAAGTACAATCAAAGTGGTTCAAATTATTAATGAAAAACGTCTAAAAATTACAAGAGTACAAGCCGTGAAACACAAAGTACAAGATATTAAATTGTACGAAAAGGCGTTCGAAAATCCGAAACCGAGACATGAACCAACTTTCAGCGTGCGACGCAACGGGCCAAAAATTAAAAATCAACTATGCACAAGAATATAATATTATATATAATTAATTATATAAATATTATATATTATTTTAATCAAAGCAGCCCACGTTTAATTCAATTTGTGAGCTGGATTCCAGACCTCTGCACTCACGAAGGTTTAAAGCTTAAAAGTTCAGCACTCGCGGAGATATACAGTGAAATGTGGGGCTATTAAAGGCGCGCATTCTGATCGATTTTAACACACCTTTTTCTCTCTATCTCTCAACGTAATATATATATATATATATATATATATATATATATATATATATATATATATATATATATATATATATATATATATATATATATATATATATATATATATATATATATATATATATATATTTATATATTTATAATTATAATTATAATTTTAATTTAAGATTAATGATAATAAGGGTATGTTAGCGAATGTTGTAAGTGTGTAAGTCGAAATTCTGTCCGTGTAACGCTACGCTATTATTAATCATTGTAAGTTATGTTCAACCTTTTTAAATTAATGTCTCGTAGCTAAGTTATTATTATGCTTATTTAAGCCGAAGTAATCATGATGTTGTGCTAAATATTAAAATTGGGTAATTGGGCTTTGTACCATAATTGGGGTTTGGACAAAAGAACGACACTTGTAGAAATTAGACTATGGGCTAATAATGGGCTTTATATTTGTTTAATTGAATGATAGTTCATTAATTTAATATAAAGATTTACAATTGGACGTACCTATAAATAACTACATACACTCGATCGGACACGATGGGCGGGATATTTATAAGTACTAATAATCGTTCATTTAACCGGACACAGGAATGGATTAATAGTCAATGGACTTATTAAAACAGGGGTGAATTATATACAAGGAAAATTGGTATAATTATAGTTTAAGTCCCCAATTAGTTGGAATATTTGACTTCGAATATAAGGATAATTTGACGAGGACACTCGCACTTTATATTTATGAATGATGGACTGTTATGGACAAAAACCAGATGGACATATTGAATAATCCAGGACAAAGGACAATTAACCCATGGTAATAAACTAAAATCAACACGTCAAACATCATGATTACGGAAGTTTAAATAAGCATAATTCCTTTATTTCATATTTCATCGCACTTTTATTTACTGTCATTTTATTTAATTGCACTTTTAATTATCGTACTTTTTAATTATCGCAATTTTATTTATTGTCATTTTATCGCATTTTAATTTATCGCACTTTATTTATCGTCATTTACTTTACGCTTTAAATGAAGTTATTTTTATTTTACATTAGGTTTTAACTGCGACTAAAGTTTTAAAATCGACAAAGCGGTCATTAAACGGTAAAATCCCCCTTTTATAATAGTAATACTACTTATATTTATATTTATATTTATATAAATATAGTTTTAAAAATATAACATTAAACTTGGCTAGCTCCCTGTGGAACGAACCGGACTTACTAAAAACTACACTACTGTACGATTAGGTACACTGCCTATAAGTGTTGTAGCAAGGTTTAGGTATATCCACTCTATAAATAAATAAATAACTTGTGTAAAATTATATCGTATTTAATAGTATTTCGTAGTAAAATATAAGCTATTTCATATACACCTCTACAAACATCAGTACGTTTCTTATTGATAATAAATCTGCTTATGTTTTATTTGATTCGGGTGCGGATAGAAGCTATATGAGTAGAGATTTTTGTGCTAAACTAAGTTGTCCACTAACGCCTTTGGATAACAAATTTTTACTCGAATTAGCAAACGGTAAATTAATTACTGCAGATAATATATGTCGGAATCGAGAAATTAATTTGGTTAGCGAAACATTTAAGATTGATTTGATACCAGTAGAGTTAGGGAGTTTTGATGTGATAATCGGCATGGATTGGTTGAAAAAAGGAGAGAGCAGAAATCGTATGTTACAAAAATGCAATTCGCATTGTACGAGAAAAAGGAAATCCCTTAATGGTGTACGGAGAAAAGAGCAATGCGAAGCTAAATCTTGTTAGTAATTTAAAGGCGTAAAAACTAATAAGAAAAGGTTGCTATGCTATTCTAGCACATGTCGAGAAAGTACAAATCAAAGAAAAGAACATCAATGATGTTCCCGTCGCAAAAGAATTTCCCGATGTATTTCCTAAAGAATTACCGGGACTGCCTCCACACTGATCTATTGAATTTCAAATAGATCTCGTACCAGGAGCTGCACCAATAGCTCGTGCTCCATACAGACTTGCACCCAGCGAAATGAAGGAACTCCAAAGCCAATTACAAGAACTTTTAGAGCGTAGTTTTATATGACCAAGTACATCACCATAGGGAGCTCCTGTTTTGTTTGTCAAAAAGAAGGATGGTACATTCAGATTGTGTATCGACTACCTAGAATTGAACAAACTTACCATCAAGAATCGTTACCCACTACCGAGAATCGATGACTTATTTGATCAACTACAAGGCTCATCGATTTATTCGAAGATCGATTTACGTTCCGGGTATCATCAAATGCGGGTGAAGGAGGATGATATTCCAAAGACTGCTTTCAGGACGCGTTACGGTCATTACGAGTTTATGGTTATGCCGTTTGGGTTGACTAACGCACCAGCTGTGTTCATGGACCTCATGAACCGAGTGTGTGGACCATACCTTGACAAGTTTGTCATTGTTTTCATTGATGACATACGTATTTACTCAAAGAATGATCAAGAACACAAAGAATATTTGAGAAAAGTGCTAGAGTTGTTGAGAAAAGAAAAACTGTACGTTAAGTTTTCAAAGTGTGCATTTTGGTTGGAAGAAGTTCAATTCCTCGGTTACATAGTGAACAAAGAAGGTATTCAGGTGGATCCGGCAAAGATTGAAACCGTTGAAAAGTGGGAAACCCCGAAAACTCCGAAGCATATACACCAATTTTAGGACTGGCTGGTTACTACAGAAGGTTCATCCAAGATTTTTCCAAAATAGCAAAACCCTTGACTGCATTAACGTATAAAGGGAAGAAATTTGAATGGAAGGATGAGCAGGAGAAAGTGTTTCAATTGTTGAATAAAAAGTTAACTACGACACCTATATTGTCATTGCCTGAAGGGAATGATGATTTTGTTATATATTGTGATGCCTCAAAACAAGGCCTCGGTTGTGTCTTAATGCAACGAATGAAGGTAATTGTATATGCGTCCAGACAATTGAAGATTTACGAGCAAAATTATACGACTCACGATTTGGAATTGGGCGCCGTTGTTTTTGCATTAAAGACTTGGAGGCATTACTTATATGAGGTCAAAAGTATTATATATACCGACCACAAAAGTCTCCAACACATATTTTAATCAGAAACAACTGAACATGAGGCAGCGTAGGTGGATTGAATTGTTGAGTGATTACGACTTTGAGATTCGTTACCACCCGGGGAAGGCGAATGTGGTAGCCGACGCTTTGAGTAGAAAGGATAGAGAACCTATACGGGTAAAAGCTATGAATATAATTATTTGTACTAACCTTACTACTCAAATAAAGGAGGCGCAGCAGGGAGTTGTAAAAGAAGGAATGTTGAAGAATGAAATACCCAAAGGATCGGAGAAACATCTTAATATTTGGGAAGACGGAACCCGGTATAGGGCTGAAAGAATTTGGGTACCAAAGTTTGGAGATGTGAGAGAAAAGGTACTTAAGAAAGCACATAAAACCAGATATTCAATACATCCCGGAGCGGAGAAGGTGTACAAAGATCTCAAGAAACACTTTTGGTGGCCGGGTATGAAAGCCGATATTGCTAAATACGTAGGAGAATATTTGACGTGTTCTAAGGTCAAAGCTGAACATCAGAAACCATCAGGTCTACTTCAACAACCTGAAATCCCGGAATGGAAATGGGAAAACATTACCATGGATTTCATTACTAAATTGCCAAGGACTGCAAGTGGTTATGATACAATTTGGGTAATAGTCGATCGTCTTACCAAGTCAGCACACTTTCTGCCAATGAGAGAAGATGATAAAATGGAGAAGTTGGCACGATTATACTTGAAGGAAGTTGTCTCTAGATATGGAATACCAGTCTCTATTATCTCAGATAGGGATGGCAGATTTGTTTCAAGATTTTGGCAGACATTGCAACAAGCATTGGGGACTCGTCTGGACATGAGCACTGCTTATCATCCACAAACTGATGGGAAAAGTGAAAGGACGATACAGACCCTTGAAGACATGCTACGAGCATGTGTTATCGATTTCGGAAATAGTTGGGATCGACACCTACCGTTAGCAGAATTTTCCTACAACAACAGTTACCATTCGAGTATTGAGATGGCGTCGTTTGAAACACTTTATGGTAGAAAGTGCAAGTCTCCGATTTGTTAGAGTGAAGTGGGGGATAGACAGATTACAGGTCCGGAGATAATTCAAGAAACTACCGAGAAGATCATCCAAATTCAACAACGATTGAAAACTGCCTAAAGTCGAAAAAAGAGCTATGCGGACATTAAAAGAAAATATATAGAATTTGAGATTGGAGAGATGGTCATGCTTAAGGTTTCACCTTGGAAAGGCGTTGTTCGATTTGGTAAATGGGGGAAACTAAATCCAAGGTACATTGGACCATTCAAGATTATAGATCGTATCGGACCAGTAGCTTACCGACTTGACTTACCGCAACAACTCGCCGGGGTGCATAATACTTTTCATGTCTCGAATTTGAAGAAATGTTTTGCTAAAGAAGATCTCACCATTCCATTAGACGAGATTACAATTAACGAAAAACTACAATTCATTGAAGAACCCGTCGAAATAATGGATTGTGAGGTTAAAAGACTTAAGCAAAACAAGATACCAATTATTAAGGTTCGATGGAATGCTCGTAGAGGACCCGAATTCACCTGGGAGCATAAAGATCAGATGAAGTTGAAATACCCTCACCTATTTCCAGAAGATGCGTCAACACCTTCAACAGCTTAAAATTTCGGGACGAAATTTTTTTAACGGGTAGGTCCTGTAGTGACCCGAACTTTTCCATGATTATATATTAATTGAAAACTATATTTTCATGATTAAATGTTTCCAACATGTTAAGCAATCAAACTTGTTAATACTTGATTATTTGAAATGAGTATCATGTAGACAATTGACCACCCAAGTTGACCGGCAGTTCACGAACGTTAAAACTTGTAAAAACGACATGACGATATATATATGGATATACATATAGTTAACATGAGATTATGATAATTAAGTATCTCCATAAGTATATTAACAATGAGTTATATACATAAAAATTAGACTACTAAGTTAAGAAACTCGAAACGATATATATAACGATTATCGTTATTACAACGTCTTACTAAATACATATGTATCCTATTAAGATATTATTACACTATATTTAACATGATAAAATGATAATTATATATGTCATTAAGTATGTTAACAATGAACTACATATGTAAAACAAGACTACTAACTTAAGAATTTTGAAAAGAGGCATATATGTAACGATTATTGTTGTAACGACATTTTAATGTATATATATATATCATATTATGATATATTCATATATCATAATATCTTGATAATGTAATAATTTAACATCTCATTAGATATAATAAACAATGGGTTAACAACATTAAATGAGATCGTTAACTTAAAGGTTTCAAAACAACACTTACATGTAACGACTAACGATGACTTAACGACTTAGTTAAAATGTATATACATGTAGTGTATTTAGATCTATTAGTACACTTTTGAAAGACTTCATGACACCTATCAAAGTACTTCTACTTAACAAAAATGCTTACAATTGCATTCTCATTCATTTTCATCAACAATTCTACTCGTATGCAACCGTATTCGTACTCGTACAATACCCAGCTCCTAGACGTATATACTATTGGTATATACACATAATAATTCAGCTCTTAGTAGCCCTAGATAATCAACAAACATGTGAAACCAATAATTAGACAACTAGCATGACTTATGAGCAAGGAAACAAAAACAAGAACTCCTTTTAACCCCACTCACCTTCACCACTCACCACCTACTCTATTTCACTTCCAATTTTCATCCCAATTCTCTCTCAAAACACACACACTCTTCCATGAACGTCTAAGTTACTATTTTTCCAGCAAAAATCATCAAATACAAGCTTTGGTTATTACCTATAATCATCATAAAAAACAATTACTCAAGAACACATCAAGAACACTTCCAAGTTTACAAGTTTAAGCAATCATCTAAGATCAAGAAACCTTTGTTATTTATAGTAGGTTATCTTTCTAAATCAAAGTAATATTCATATTCAAGCTTTGATTCAATTTCTATAACTATAACTATCTTAATTCGAGTAATAATCTTACTTGAACTTGTTTTTGTGTCATGATTCTATTTCAAGAACTTTCAAGCCATAAAAGATCCTTTGAAGCTTAAGTTATTTTTCATCATTTCCAGTAGTTTTACCTACTAAACTTGAGGTAGTAATGATGTTCATAACATCATTCGATTCATATATATAACACTACCTTATTCGAAGATTTAAACTTGTAATCACTAGAACATAGTTTAGTTAATTTCTAAACTTGTTCGCAAACAAAAGTTAATCCTTCTAACTTGACTTTTAAAATCAACTAAACACATGTTCTATATCTATATGATATGCTAACTTAATGATTTAAAACCCGAAAACACGAAAAACACCGTAAAACCGGATATACGCCGTCGTAGTAACACCGCGGGCTGTTTTGGGTTAGTTAATTAAAAACTATGATAAACTTTGATTTAAAATTTGTTCTTCTGAGAAAATGATTTTTCTTATGAACATGAAACTATATCCAAAAATCATGGTTAAACTCAGTGGAAGTATGTTTTCCAAAATGGTCATCTAGACGTCGTTCTTTCGACTGAAATAACTACCTTTATAAAAATGGCTTGTAACCTGTATTTCCAACTATAAACTTATACTTTTTCTGTATAGATTCATAAACTTAAGTTCAATATGAAACCATAGCAACTTGAATCACTCAAAACGGATTTAAAACGAAGAAGTTATGGGTAAAACAAGATTGAATATTTTTGCTTGTTGTAACTACGTGAAAATTGGTAACAAATCTATATTAATCATATCCTAGCTAACTCATATTGTATTATACATGTATTCTAATATATTATGTAATCTTGGGATACCATAGACACGTATGCAAATGTTTTGACATATCATATCGATCCATGTATATATATTATTTGGAACAACCATAGACACTCTATATGGAGTAATGTTGGAGTTAGCTATACAGGGTTGAGTTTGATTCGAAAAATATATATACTTTGAGTTGTGATCTAGCCTGAGACGTGTATACACTGGGTCGTGGATTGATTCAAGATAATATATATCGATTTATTTCTGTACATCTAACTGTGGAGAACTAGTTGTACGTTACTAACGAGGACATCTGACTTAAAAAACTTAAAACAGTAAAACGTATTAAAAATATTGTAAATATATTTTGAACATACTTTGATATATATGTACATATTTGTTATAGGTTCGTGAATCGACCAGTGGCCAAGTCTTACTTCTCGACGAAGTAAAAATCTGTGAAAGTGAGTTATAGTCCCACTATTAAAATCTAATATTTTGTGATGAGAATACATGCAGTTTTATAAATGTTTTACGAAATAGACACAAGTAAATGAAACTACATTATATGGGTGAATGATCGAAGCCGAATATGCCCCTTTTTGCTTGGTAACCTAAGAATTAGTAAACCGATCTACTAATTAACGCGAATCCTAAAGATAGATCTATTGGGCCAAACGAACCCCATCCATGGTTGCGGATGCTTTAGTACTTCGATGTTGTTTTATCATGTCCGATGGATTTCCCGGAGTGATAGGGGATATTCTTATGTGCATCTTGTTAATGTAGGTTACCAGGTGTTCACCATATGAATGAATTTTATCTCTATGTATGGGATGTATATTGAAATATGAAATATTGTGGACTATTATTACAATTTGATAAATATATAGGTTAAACCTATAACTCACCAACATTTTTTTTGACGTTTAAAGCATGTTTATTCTCAGGTGATTATTAAGAGCTTCCGCTATTGCATGCTAATATATGGACAAGATTTGGTGTCTGCATGATTGTATAATATTGTTTAAAACTGCATTCGAGATTTATTTTGTTGTAACATATTAATATTGTAAACCAATATGTATTGGTAGTGTGTAAGTGTGATATTTTTAGATTATCATTTCTAGATAATCTAGGTGGTGTCTTTTTAACCTTGTCGATAAAATAAAGGTTATGGTTTGTTTTAAAAACGAATGCAGTCTTTGAAAAACGTCTCATATAGAGGTCAAAACCTCGCAACGAAATCAATTAATATGGAACATTTATAATCGATATGAACGGGACATTTCACTTGTGTCGTAACCAGTTAATTGATACAACTTACTTGTTTAGGTCAAGGCTAAACAACTTTCATGCACACGTTTACTTTGTGAAGTACTTTTATACTCGTGCACCCGAGGTGAGATCATAGTCCCATCTTTCAACAAGTTTTATACTTTTAAATCATTGGATGAGAAACATATACAGTTTTATACTACATAATTTATACTTTGAACACAAGTACGAAAACAAACATTCCACGTGCAAGTTAGAACATAAATCCTCAATTAAATTATCATTAGTTACACTTGCAGGGTGTAAGCGAGAACTTATGTTGTGTGGCCATACGGGTTTAACAAACCCTCATTCAGACGGTTCACTATCGTTATGCGGATGAAATATATTTTTGAGAAACAGTGTATGTTCTAACACTATTTTGATGGGGTAAAAGAAACGTTAAGCCATGATAACTGGGTGCTCGTGAATAACAACTTTTGGAATGTAAACGATTTGGATAATCAACGTTATGGAAATACAAAATCTTGTGGTTCAAAAACAACGTTTACAAAAACACATATGATTTCACCAACGTTTTTCGTTGACAGTTTTCTATATGTTTCTCAGGTTCATACTTGGCTACTTGATACATGCTTTCGTACACTTTGATTACTTGCTTGGGGTCAAGCATACATGCATATGCTAGTGATAGCACCTTTGGTTTCAAACTTTAAGCATACATACTTACGCTATTTATAGCAACTGTGATTTTCAACTTATATTATGTAGCAAGTTTATTTCATTTATACTTTACATCTTTTGTAAACTTAAACTTGTTGTCGAACCGTTTGGTAAATTGAACTTTGTAAATCTTGTACGTTTCAAACGAATGCGACATAATTTTGGTCAAACGCGTCTCATATAGGGACTATGACCACGTAACGAGACCTAAGTGGATGGCGCCGTCAATGACGATTTTGTCGGGTCGCCACACACTCGCACATACTATGGCACTACCGGCTTCGTGGTTCATACCATAGCACACAAATAAATACACTATATACATACATGCATAATTATTCCACTCACCTTACACCTTCGGTGAATGATAGCCCAAGCATGCAACCTTCAATGTAAAGCACCTATTACATTATACATATAATCAATCATACAATCAAGTTAGACTAAACACCAACCATTCACTCATGTGCATTTAATGACTTAAATGCATTAAATGCCCCATTTTCACCAACCGTCCATTTAAGGTCAAGACCATCACATATCACTAAAAACTAGTGACTAAGGTCCACAACACTAACTAATACACAATTAGGGTATTTCATACCCATCTTTCCCAACTAGGTTAATTGTTACCCATTTAACCATTTTAAAGTCACACACCCATTTCGGGTCATCCACTAACCCCATTAACACCCTTTTGCTTAATAACTAGGTGTGCTAGTAATTAACTAACAAATTATGACTCGTAAGTCCATTTAACATTTTCAAAACCCTAGGTTAGTCATCCTTAGGTCCTCATGACCCAATCTTACCCAAGAACACCCAAAATCACCAAATATGGGTTTTGTGTTCATCACTAACCCAAACCTTAACCCTTAAACAAATTAAAATGAGGAAATCAAGATTAGAGCATACCATCACAATCACAACGAAGCTAGTGATTAGATGAACAACTTTAACACACGCGCTTTGGCCCGAAATCAACTTTTTCTTCCTCTTTTTGAGCTTTCTCACACAAGAATCACTCTCTCTCTCTCTAGAATTGAAGTGGAAGGAGGAGGTAGTTGAAAGTGTAGTGAATGAGGCTCCTAGAACTGATCTTGTGGCCTTAGATTCGTCCAACAAGTGAAAAGACCTAACTACCCCCATTTAATATCTAAAAGAACACAACTGGCCCGCCAGTTTAACTGGACGGCGTCCAGGATTCTGGATGGCGTCTAGCCCTTTACAATTGGACGGCGTCCCACACATTTGGACGGCATCCCAAACACCTGAGAAAACAGGATCTTACAGGTTGCATGCATTTTTGCTACTGAAGTCCAGCTTTTATTTAGACATATGTTTATTCGCATTTAAACTTTTAAACTTATTGACGCTATTTATTACCACATGATCTTTGGTTTGTAACTGTTTAACGTGATTTTACGTTACGAGTCAAACTTTCTAGTTAATAATAAATGCGGATACTTTTGAAAACGTCTCATTTAGAGGGCGTACCATTACTGTGGGACCCGATAGTTAACGCACCGTTAATAGACTTTGATGGGGTGTTACAATATGGTCTAAGTTTCTGGAAGGGTATAAAGGAGAGAGAATATTGTATATAACCCTATTAACATATAAAATTACATATATACCAAACTAGTATCATATATACTCTTATTAACCTTTAAAAAGTGACATATTTATCCAACTAAGTAAAATAATAACAAATATACCCAATATAAGTACTAAGACTCTTATAATTTCCTTTTTCATTAAAAGATATTCAATGTGTAGGTTTTAGATTTATCTCTAGGGTTTAGATTTAGCTTTAGGTTTAGGTTTAGCTTTAGGTTTTGGGTTTGGGTTTGGGTTTGGGTTTAGGTTTAGGTTTAGTTTTAGGGTTTAGGTTTAAGATTTAGCTTATTTTAGGGTTTATGTTTAGCTTCAGTGTTAAGAGTGTGGGGTTTAGGTTTAGAGTTAGGGTTCAGAGTTTGGGGTTTGAAGTTTAGGGTTTACGTTTAACTTTGGAGTTTACATTTAGCTTAGTGTTTAGAGTTTAGAGTTTAGTGTTTAACTTTAGTTTTAGGGTTTAGGGTTTACGTTTAGCTTTAGGGTTTAGGTTTAGCTTTAGAGTTTAGAGTTTAATTTTTAGAGTGTAGGCTGGGTTTGGAGTTTATATATAGGGTTTCGATTTAGGTTTAGCTTTAAAAAGTATTAAATGGGTAAATATGAGAATTTTATTACTTATATTGGGTATATATGATATTATGTAATTCTGTTGAGTATATATGTAATTTTAAAATTAATAGAGGTATATATGGTAATTCCCATATAAAGTATACCTACTGATATGTAACGCACCATATTCATAAATTACTTTCTTTGTGCTTCATGAGATTGTTTTTTATCATCGGTTGATTGATTTGATGACTAGTAACCGAACAACGTTAAAACTTTGAAACTGAAATTTGAAAGTGGTCAATTGAACCCAGTTTGAATTATTGACCAAGATAGCAAAACCCACTGATGTGTTTGATTTAGATTGACCATCTTTACCAAGTTTGACTTTTGTTGACTTGCATGAGTTTCATTGATTATGTGTTGACTTTTACCGCATATTTGAGTCGGACTAAGCAATATGAAAACTTACACTATGGACCAACTACTATTTGGAATGTAACTTATGTGACAACCTTTAAATATATCTATGTTGCATTATAGGATTGTGACCTTCCAGTTTACTCGTTGCTTTTTGTATTCTGTTACCGAGCACACAAGGGGAGTCTATAGTCCCATTTCCACTTTTACTTTTGGGATGATATAACATGCTACTTTCAAACTGTTTTACAATTTAGACTTGAGTACTAAAATTTATACATATGAGTTCTGTACAGAAAGCCCTTAGCTTGAATACGATAGTTACTTTTGTAAGTGCGAATCATGAGGACATATTTGTTAGGTTTGACAGCCTCACCCTACATACTGGGTGCTTATTACTTCCAAAAATGTACACATAAACAAGTGTATACTAAAAAGGGGTAAAGGAAACCGCGTAGTTCTAAAGTGCGCATGGTGTTAAGATTTTTATTCAAGTGCTCATAAGAATGTATATAGTTTTACAATGGTTTGTACGAAATCTCGTGGTTTAATACTGATAATTGAATACTTAAACATGTAGATTAACCAATATTTATGTTTACTCGTTTTGCATGTTTTATCTCAGTTCCATAGACGTTTAGCTTCTGCTTACTAGAAGGTGCGTGGCATTACTTGATGGAGCCCAGGATG